>NW_005841860.1:5002078-5025264 GCF_000455745.1 Alligator sinensis | reverse complement strand
TAGGTCTAGATGATCCCAGCTAGATGCCTATCTAACCTCTTCTTGAAGACCCCCAGGATAGGGGAGAGCATCACCTCCCTTGGGAGCCCGTTCCAGACCTTGGCCACTCGAACTGTGAAGAAGTTCTTCCTAATGTCCAGTCTAAATCTGCTCTCTGCTAGCTTGTGACCATTATTTCTTGTAACCCCCGGGGGAGCCTTGGTGAATAAAACCTCACCAATTCCCTTCTGTGCCCCCATGATGAATTTACGGGCAGCCACAAGGTCGCCTCTCAACCTTCTCTTGAGAAGGCTGAAAAGGTCTAGGTTCTCTAATCTCTCCTCGTACGGCTTAGTCTGCAAGTCCTTAACCATACGAGTGGCCCTTCTCTGGACCCTCTCCAGGTTATCCGCATCCCTCTTGAAGTGCGGTGCCCAGAATTGCACACAGTACTCCAACTGCGGTCTGACCAGCGCCCGATAGAGGGGAAGTATCACCTCTTTGGATCTATTCGTCATGCATCTGCTGATGCATGATAAAGTGCCATTAGCTTTTCTGATGGCTTCGTCACACTGCCGCCTCATGTTCATCTGGGGTCCACTAGGACTCCAAGATCCCTTTCCACTTCTGTGCCACCCAGCTGGTCATTTCCTAGGCAGTAGGTGTGCTGGACATTTTTCCTTCCTAGGTGCAGCACTTTGCATTTCTCCTTGTTGAACTGCATTCTGTTGTTTTCTGCCCACTTGTCCAACCTGTCCAGGTCTGCTTGCAGCTGTTTCCTGCCCTCTGGCGTGTCCACTTCTCCCCATAGCTTTGTGTCATCCACAACCTTGGACAGAGTACATTTCACTCCCTCGTCCAAGTCGCTGATGAAGCCATGCCTCAGGGGTGGCTGTGATACCCCTTGGTGGTCACACAATTCCTGCCTCCCAACTCTGGTTCCTTGGGGTACTATACCTTTTCCTCATCTGCCACACCTGGATGGAACTATTGTTAATTTTTGGGAAGGCTGCCCCAGGGTTCTTGAGTGAGCCCTTGTCAACTATTGCTGGCTGGTACCTCTTGTACCAAGCTGGCCTCCATTCTTATCCCTTGAGCACTATGTTATGGCCCACTGGCCCTACAATGCCTTAGGGTACTGTATGTCTTATGGTCTATTTGTGGCCCCCCTCCACCCTTGTAGCCATGCCTGTGCCTTGCCGATGTCACTTTAAGTTGTTCACAGGGATCTCTGGCCCATTTGTTAAACACTGTGGTTGGTCAGTCTGGCCCCTGGCCCTGGCAAGGCTTGCTAATTTTTCTAGGCCCCTGGCCCTCATTTAACTTCCACCTCTTCCACCAGGCTTTGGTCCTCATGGCTTAAGCCTCCTACAGTTTCTACGTCACTGTGTGGTAGGCCTGTGTGAATAGGGAACTATTCAATTCAGATCCAGTTTCTGCCAATTCGGATGCCGGATATTTGATTCAGAGCTCCAGATCAGTTTTCCACTTTGATTCAGAGCCAATTCGGAGATTTGGCCATAGAATGTAATGGGAAATCAATGAAATATCTATAACTTTGATGTTTTTTGGCTGATATGGATGAAACTTGCAGGAGTAGTAGCCTCTGTGGAGAGCATGACATCTACCAGTTTCAAGGAGATAGGTGCAGGGGTTCAGGGAAAACTTCACCCCAAATTCTTGAAAGCAAAACTCATGTCACTTGTACATGTTACACTACAGTGGGGTGAAAACTGCATGGATGGTAGCCCCTGTTGAGAACACAAAGCCTGCCAAGTTTCAATGAGATAGGTGCAGGGGTTTATGGGAAACTGCATCTCAAATTCCTGAAAGCAAAACTCATGTTGTATGTGTGTGTGTAAAGCCACAGGGGGGTGAAAACATCAGGAATGGTGTCTCTTACCGAGGCCACAAAGCCTGCCAATTTTCAAGGAAATAGGTGTAGGGGTTTCTAGGAAACTGCACCTTAGGCTGCTCACAAGCAAAACTTGTGTCACGTGTGTGTTACACCATAGCAGGGTGAAAACTGCAGAGCTGATAGCTCTTGCTGAGGCCACAAAGGCTGCCAAGTTTGAAGGAGATAGGTGTAGGAGTTTCTGGGAAACTGCACCTGAAGCTGCTGACAAGCAAAAGTCATGACATAGGTGACAGTGTGTGTGTGTGTGTGTGTGTGTGCGTGCGTGTGTGTGTGTGTAAGTCACAGGGGGTGAAAACTGCAGGACTGCTAGGCCCTGATGCAGCCCAAAAGCCTGTCACCTGTCAAAGAGATAGGTGCAGGGGGAGTCTGGCTTCTGGGGCCCTGCATCTCTGGCTGCTAACAGGCAAAACTTGTGACGTGGGTGGGTGACACCGTGCATGTGTTAAGTGTGCCCTCACTGGCACTGGGCCCTCTACGCAACACAATAGTGTGCCCCAGTGAGGTCTCCTCCTCCCCTATAGCCTCAGGCTGGTCCACCACTTCACATAAAAACAGGTAAAATAACTTTGTGACTGACTGAGCACTAGCAGTAGCACAAGCAGCAAATCATGTAGCCAAACTGTCAGAAAACCCTTCTTTCCTCTCAGGTAGGAGCTGCTTCTTCTCTAGCATGTATGTTAAAGTGTGCTTTCACTGTGCGACTCTGTGTGTGTGTGTGTGTGTGTGTGTGTGTGTGTGTACGTACATACGTACTCATGTTCAGGTGCGTCCTCACTGGCACTGGGGCCTCTTCACAACACGGCAGTGTGACCCAGTGAGGTCTCCTCCTCCTCTTCAGGCTTGAACCGGTCCACCACTGTAAATGATGGCAGGGCAAAATAACTTAGCTGGGTCAACACCAGCCAGCATCAAAGGTACCCAAATGGAACTGTCACAGAGCCTTTCTTTTTATAAAGGAATTGACAACAAGAAGTAAAAATGTTGTGTTGTGTTGCATATATGATGTTATTCATGGTGTGTGATGGCTTATCTTGTGTTTTTATGTCTATATGTTTATTATGGAAAAAAAGGAATAGTTAAAAAATGTATCTTAGGAAGCTTTAGGTTTGAAAAACCATTTCCCAGGCTGAGGAAGTACCTGCAGTTGGTCCTGGATGGAAGAAATAGTGAAGAAGCCAGAGACTGGCCTGTTACACAATGCAGGGAAGAAAGCCAGTCAGAGAAAATGGAAATGGGGGCATCAGGAGGTGAGGGACAGGCTGGAGTGGGAGGTGGGGGTGGGAAAGGGGGATGTAGCAGTGCAGGTAAAAGTGCAGAGGTACCTGGGGAGTCAGATGTCTAGCAGGTTGCACCATGTCCGAATACCACTGTCTAATCTATATTGAGTCCATGAGTTTCTGTACCTACTACCTAGGAGGCTGATGAAGTGCAGTTCATAGACCCAGCTCTGAAAAGTGGTTTGTACATTCAGACAAACACCTAACCTCATCACCAAAACTGAAGCCAACTTCCTACAGCTCAAAACACAAAACCTGCCAACTATCTCTAGTACCCTAACAAACACCCCACAAACTGCACACCGGAATCTATCACACATGGACTCAATATAGATTAGATAGTGGAATTCTGATACACTGCAACCTGCTGGACATCTGACTCCCCAGGCACCTGCACTGCTACATCACCCTTTCCCCCCAACCTGCCACACCAGCCTGTCCCTCACCCCCCGATGCCTCCATTTCCATTTTCACTGGCTGGCTTTCTTGCTCGTATTGCAGGTGCCAGGCCACCCTCTGGCTTCTTTACTATTCTTTCCATCCAGGACATATACTGCAGGTATTTTCTCAGCCTGACAAAGGTTTTTTCAAGGCAAAAGCTTGCATCATGTGCAGCTAAGCTGAGCACACCAGGAGCCTCACAACTGCACTGTAACCAGAAAGTGTCATGCCTGCCAAAGACATGATAATGGAGCAGAAAGCCCCCTTTTCCTCTGACCTGCATTTGCTTTCCCCTCTTTGGATATGTTTCTCCTATTCTACCTTTTCTCCCTTCCTCTTTCTTTCACTATAAGATAAGGAATTGTATTTTAAAGTTTGTGTGTGTGTATTTTGTATCTCCCCTTGTATTTTGGTATTTTTATCTATTTGTGTGCCATGGCATTACTCTTGTAGTTTATATTTTATACTCTTCACCTTTTAACTAAATGTGTTTTAGTTTTAGAACCTATACCCTTTTAGTTTTAGAAGTAAGTTATACGCTGTAACAATGTTAACAAGGGCAGGAATCAAACCGCTGCTTCCCTGTATCAGGCGGGCCCCTGAAGGAGCGAGTGAATCAGTGATTGAATGTGTAACACAGTAGCAGGTGGCAATTAACACCCAGGGAAACAGCAGATCAACCAACGGAAGAAATCAATAGGAGACAATGTAGGAACCGGGAATCCTCTAAACTACATTGTTCAAGGGCTAGAAGCCCTGGTCTGAGTGAATCAATGCCGGGGACCAACTTTTGGGGCTGAATATCTCCAGATTGACCACACCCAGAGCCCTATTCAAAATTCATCAACGGATCTCAAACCTGCACATACATGTGGATGACCCGTGGGGCTGACAGATGCCATCCAGTAGTCACCGAGGGGGAAGTCCCATGAGGGTCAAAGACCCTGGATTGGGCAAACCTGAAAACTGAGGAGTCACCAAAATCTGCCAAGGACAGATAAAAAGCAGTGAAAAGTGACCCTCAGGGGCGCCCTCTTGATCTCCAACTTGACCAGCACCTGACCTGTCCAGCCAGAAGGACCAGTCAGTGACCCCCTTCTGGAGGATAACACCACGCTGGAAGAAGCCTCGGCTGGCCATCGACGGCAGACTTTTTTACCTTGATTTTCCTAGATAATGCTATACTTGTCTCTTGTTTTTTCCAGTGTAAATGTTGTGTCTCTTCAAGCCCCAAGAAAGACAGCTTAGCTTCCTCCTCCATTGTTCTGAAGCTCTGCAGAAAGCACATGAAGTTCAAAAACTAAGTATATTAGCACATTTACTTTTTGGTTTATAATCAAGACTAAACGTCCAGATACCTTTCAATGCATTTTTAATCCAGAAAAATAGCTTGAGATCATTTGTTCCTACAGAATTTAACGGTGCTCTCCTTATTCTAAATTCATTAGCAATGAAATTGACCTTTCTTTTCATCAGCTGCTGATTGAAAATACTGTATTTACTCATATATAAGAGGACCCTGTATATAAGATGACTCCCCAATAATTAGATTCTATATATGGAAAAAGTATGCATTTTAAATAATTTTCCAGGTATAGGATCTAGTTATTGACAGCTTGCCTTTAATGTGTCCCCCTTCCACTGTTACAGCTGGGAAAATAAATCTGGGGGATCAGGGAGACCACTTGTCCCCTTCAGCTTCTTCCCCCTGCAGTCTGTCCCCCTCCCCCCCAATCGTCCCTGACTGTTAGACCCTGCTCTCCCTAAGCACATGGAAATGAGAGGGAAATTTGAAAACACTGACCTTGAAATAAACATACCTGTACTAATTTGCATATTGTGCCCATAGACTTAGTTAATCCAGAGTGATGCATTGTACCTTTTCAGAAACTGCTGCAAGTTTTAGCACAGGTACTCCATAAACACTCTTTTGGAACTCAAGTACCTACTTATATATATGTAAGTACCTACTTATATAAATGGGCACTTATGTACCTACTTATATATAATGCAAACTATGCATGTTTTTAATCCAAAGCCAAAAGTCTTGTGATTTACCACGTAGTTCCTTGGGCTAGGTCCCAGCAGAGTCAATAGCATGGTGATCTCACAGGTCAACCATTCTCAGTATGTACGTGTATTTCAGATTCCCACCACAAAGCATCCCTGTGCTAATGGGCCCCCCCCCCCCACACTCATTACTAGACCTGGATGTTCTTGTCAAGAGTCCTGGGATCCTCCAAAAATTTATATGCAGGTGAGGTGCAGGACAACTGGTCTGATTCCACCTCATGGAGTGAAGGAATACTTTGAAATCTTGTAGGGGAGCTCCTGGATAACTGGAAAAGGGCAAACATAGTGCCCATCTTTAAGAAAGGGAAGAAGGAGGATCTGGAGAACTACAGAGTGATCAATCTCGCCTCAGTCCCTGAAAAAATCATGGAGCAATTCCCCAAGAAATCCATTTCTAAGCAGTTGGAGGAGAAGAAGGTGATAAGGGACAGTCAGCATGGATTCACCAAGGACAAGTCATGCCTGATCAACATGATTGCCTTCTATGATGAGATGAATGGCTTGATGAATGCAAGGCGAGAAGTGGAAATTATATATATTTACTTTAGCAAGGCTTTTCATCTGGTTACCCACAACATTTTTGCAAGCAAGCTAAGGAATTATGGGTTCGATAAACGGACTGTGAGGTGGATAGAAAACTGGCTGATTAATTTGGCTCAAAGGGTAGTAATCAATGGCTCAATGACTATTTGGCAGCTGGTATCAAGTGGAGTGCCCCAGAGGTCAGTCCTGGGCCTGGGTTTGTTCAATATTTTCATCAACAACCTGGAAGATGAGATGGAGTACACTGCCAGCAAGTTTGTGGATGACACCAAGCTGGGGGCATAGTAGATATACAGGAGGATTGGAACAAAATAAATCTCATGGTGAGTGTCCACACATGCAAGCACATGCACTTGCAGTGGCTCAAATAGAAGTGGTGCAAATTTGAGCTGGGGCTTTTTGCTTCAGCGCATGTGCTCGGTCATGCACTTTGTTGTGGAGCAAATTGTGCCACTTGGGGCAAAATAACCCTGTCTGGCTCCTCCCGGATCTTCAGCCAGGGGGAGCTAGAGCCCAGGGCCAGCACCTCTGCTGTCCCCAGCAGTATAAAAAGCTACCTTGTCCTGGCATCAGCAGTATAAAAAGCAGCCCTGGCAAGTAGCTCAGGACTACTAGCTCTTAGGAGCTTCTGTGGCCCAGCCACTTGGTACCTGGGGACATTACTTGTTGTGCCAGCTGGAGTGCTGAAGCAGCCCTGAGAGTTCCCTGCACCCTTTACCCACTGCAGCAGTCTGGCAGTGGGGGGTGCTGCTTGGCTGTGACCTGCTATGCACCTGCCATACTTGGATGGGGACTGCAGTAGAGGCATCTGCCCCTCTGGGCCATCTGCCAGTGAACTGAGGTTGCAGTGTTGGCCTTTGTGTGGCACTACTGCCATTTGTGCCCCCTGCCCGGCCATCTGGGCAGCTATCACCTGGAAGATGTTCCGGGTGTGATGCCCTGCTTTGAACTGTCAAAACATGTCTTCCTGGCCCCATTTGTCCAGGAGGTCAGCCACAGCCAGATGGGTCCAAGGTGCCAGCTCTGAGCAGACAGGGTCCTGCCACTGGCCTCCCTACCAGTAATTCTGGTGTCCCCTATTGGAAAACTGAAAAATCATTGATAAAAAAAAATCCAAAAATCACTCTCTAAAATACCCCCAAATCCATCTCCGTCAACCCCCCCAACCCCTTACTCACTAGCACCGGAGCCCTGGTGCTGAAACACGCGGCCTGGCCCACTGCATGTTTCAGCACCAGGGCAAGGGCCAACCATAGAGATGCTCTGGCAGCCAGAGCATCATCATGGAGGACCCAGTCTCCAGTTGCCTCAGGCCATGGTCAGGGACCACGTCCTGCCCTGCTTTTTTAAGCATCAATGTTTTTAGACCCCTGGATATCCACACACGTTTTTGTTCCCACAGTGTCTATTGCCCCACCTCAAAGGGGTTTGAGGCAGGGTAAGAGGCACGTGCACACTCATGTGGATGCACCCATGAAGTTCTTCAGTGAGGAAAAGTGCAAAGTCCTGTACTTAGGACAGAATAATCCCATGCACTGGTACAGACTGGGGACTGACTGGCTATGCACCAGCTTTGCAGAAAAGGACCTGGGGGTTACAGTACACAGAAAGCTGAAGATGAACCAATAGCGTGCCCTGTTGTGAAGAAGGCTAGGAGATTATGAGGCTGCATTAGTAAAAGTGCTGCCAGCAGATTGAGGGAAGTGATTTTTCCCCCACCTACAGAAAGGAAGTGCACAAATTGCAGAAAGGCAAGCAGAGGGCAGTGAAAATGGTTTGGGGCTGGGGCACATGACTTATGAGGAGAGGCTGAGGGAATTGGGTTTGTTTAGTCTGGAGAAGAGAAGACTGAGAAGGGATTTATAGTAGCCTTCAATTACCTGAAGGCTGGTTCTAGAGAGCATGAAGCAGGACTGTTCTTAGTGGTGGCAGGTAACAGAACAAGAAACAATGGTCTCAAGTTTCAGCAAGAGAAGTTTAGGTTACATATTAAGAAAAAGATTCTTACTAGGAGGGTTGTAAAGTACTGGTACAGGCTACCCAGAGATGTTGTAGACTCTCCACCCTTAGAGGTTTTTAAGACTCAGGCAGACAAAGCCTTGGCTAGGATGATAGAGTTGGGGGTGGTCCTGCTCTGAATAGGGGGTAGACGAGATAACCTTCTGAGGTCCCTTCATAGAAGTAGGGTCGGAAGGGACCTTGTAGATCTTCAGGTCCGACCTCCTGCCTGGGCAGGAAGAAAACTGGGCTCAAATGACCCCAGCCAGGTAGGTATGAAGCCGCTTCTTAAAGACCCCCAGGGTAGGAGCCAGCACCACTTCCCTTGGAAGTCGATTCCAGATCCTAACTGTCCTAACTGTGAAGTAGTTCCTACTAATGTCTAATCTAAACCTACTCTCCAACAACTTGTGGCCATTATTCCTTGTTATCCCGGGGGGCGCTAGGGGAAACAAGGTCTCCCGTAAACGCTTCTGGTCCCCCCTAGTGAGTTTATAGATGGTCACCAGGTCCCCACTCAGCCTTCTCTTGTGAAGGCTGAACAGTTTCAGGCCCCATAGCTTCTCATTGTAGGGTCTGCCCTGCTGTCCCTGGATCATGCGGGTATGCGTTTGGTTGCAAACAACTGCAAGACCCCCTTCCCCATCCCTCCGCGCAGCCCACTCCTGAGCTGCCGGGCTCAGGGTGCCCAACCCCCCTGGGCTCCTGTGTGTCCGTGTCACGGCGGGGCATGTACCTTGGAACCTGTGGCAACCCTTGCAACCCTTCTGAGGTCCCCTCCAACCCTAATTTTCTATTATTGAAATCATGGTTGATGGGCTGTGGAGGGATTCTGGGTGAACTGTTTGGAACCCCATTTGGTGCTTTTTGCCAGACATTTAAGGTTGTGACTAACTGGAAATCAGTAAATCATTGGACATGGAAAAGAAAAGAAAGGTGTAGCTCAGGTGTGGGAGTGAAGAGGAAGTCAAAATATATTCACTGTAGTGGCTCACCAAGATTTAGAAAAGAGTGGGCACAGAAGGGAATTGTGTTCTATGGGCATTACCATATATCTTATTCTGATGGGCTGCATTAACCTATCATTGTGGTATGTTCTCATCAGCATGTTTGTCTCATATGGGCCTAGGATTCATAATCAAGCTCAAGGTTGACAGCATTAAATCAAGTTCATAGTTGGTTTCCATTGCTGAACATATGCTGCTTTTGGCAGTAGTTTAGTGATAGACAATGTATTTAATGTGATTTTCTTGTATGTGAATGTCAGGTGAGAGGATTTTTTTCTCATGCTGATTGAGGAAAAAACCTTGTCTTGTATTCAGGTATATATGCTAACTTTCTTACTGCAAAACATTCAGCTAAGTCTTTAGCTGTTTAAGTTGTGAAATGGCAGAAGGCAAACAGGTGAATATTTTTGTATGATTTTTTCCTTAATCCTACACCAAAGCCTTAACCAAAAAAAATTAATTATTTTACCGCTCACTACTGAGTTTGTACCATTGTTAACAACTTAGTTGTTCATTGCTTCATGCAGTCATTTGGAAATTACCTTTAAACTTCAAAACTATACTTTCTCTAAACTGGCAATGCCTAGAGTATGGAGGGGTTTGATTAAAAAATTTTGGGAGCTGAATGGGTTCATCTACACAAGATGCTAATGGCGCAGTTAACTAATTCTATTGAGCATTGGCACAGCACTAAAAAACCATGCCCATTAGCATCACTTAAAAAGCATTGTTACGCCCCATTGTATTTTACCAGGTTTAGCATTCCATGTTTTTCTGTCTCATTGAAAATAGAAGCTAGTGGACCAGACTTAAATTGAAAGCTAATGATGGAATCATCACAGATACAAGATGTCATTATCAGGTCAAAACTATTTGAAGATTAATTGCCCAATTATGAAAGCCTAAGACAGTATTGTACAAACATGACACTTTTCCCATTAGCTTTTCCCTTCTCTTCAGGCATATGATGCTTGTTATGTGACTTATTGTGTAATCTTTTTAAGTAAGAGTAGCAAAGAAAGAACTGAGTGTGTATATCACTGAAAATATTGAACAAACATAGATGACCTGGTTGTGACAGCACAAATGGATTTCAACCTTTGCCAGACAATATAAAATGTTAAGTAAATGTATAGCTATCTGTCCAAGCATCTGAAATCTGCCTGTCGCTAAATAGATTGGATTGGACTCTTCTGCACATGGATTTTCTATTTTGTAAACAAATGGAATTAAGGCTATGTGGGGTTGTCTTTACAAGACAGGCTGAAACAACATAGTGGCACAATGAACTGTAGAGTCTTCTCTGATTATTATTTCTAAACATTTAACTTCTTATTTCATTCCTTTTCTCTGTCCTCATCAATTCTAGCTTCCCTGATTCTTCACTTCTTTCTGCCAACCACAGAAAACTACTAGCCATCTTCTCTTTTCCTTTTCACCTTGCTCCATGACTCCTACCAATGGAGTCATCAAACTGGGGTGGGGATCTGTGACCTGAATGCTTCTTATCTTCTGTTCTATGGATGAGTGCTCAGGAGCATGTTCCTTTTGGGTTAAAACAAACAAACAAACAAACAAAAAAGGATCCCAATTCCACCCTGGTCACTGGAGGTAGGATTGGTTTTCAGAAATGGATTCCTTTCAGGGCCATCAGCTCATTTCAGCAGTAAGCTCATTTGTTCTCAGACTCTGCTCTGCAGCATTAATACTCTGTAGATTAATTGTCCAGGAGTGATACTGTGTACAATGTTTGGGGGAAGTAAAAATAACCATTTCTCTCACTTTGCTCCTGGAGTGGAGGGACAAACATACAAAAGGAAATCAAACTGAAGTAATCTATGCTGTGGGTCACATGTATTTTCCATCTTTGGATCTACTTTAATGAAAACAGCAGACATGCCACCTGTCTCTGTCTTCCACCTGGCAGATTCTCTTCAGGGGTGAGGTTGAGGGAAGATGGTGATTGTTAAGGCAGAAAAGGTTCTTTCCTGCTAATCTCTCTTCTGCTACATCTCTAGATTATCAAAAAGGCATTCGTATTAAAGAGGCAGGGTGATGCAGTAGATACATTAATTGTGTATTGGGAAATTGAAGTTCTCTTTCTGACTTCCTTCTCAAAGTCTATTGAAACATTTTTGCAATGCTTCCCTTGCTTTTTTCCTCAGTATGTCAGTAATGATTTTCTGTTTGCTAGGTTCCTTGAAGGAGTAGAGCCTGGTGTTGTGCTGTAATAAAAAAAGTAGAAGTCAAAAAGATCCATACTTGCTAGCCAAAGCTGGTTCCTTGTGTTTATAATGTTGTGAGAATTTTTTGGAGTTAAAGCTCAGGTGAGTCTTGTCTTGGACTGTCTCTCCCTGCATGATATTTTGGTTGGTTTATTATAGTGGCATTCAACCTTTTTGCCTCACAGACCAGATAAATGACACAAGTCTGGTCCATGGGACAAATTAGACTTCGGGGCCCAGCACTGCTCCCCCCTGCCCCACATGCTGGGATTAGGCCCTAATGTCTGACATCAACCCAACCCAGCCCTGCATGTTGGCATGGAGCCCCTGATCCAGTGCACAGGGCCCAGGGCTCTGTATATATCTAGGAATTTGGCAGCAGGAGAGCAGTGACACTACTCTCCCAACACCAAATTTCCAGGTCTGTATAAAATCCTAAGGGCTGGATGACATAGAGCTGTGTCCCAGATCTGGCCTGCAGGTTGAGGGTTAAGCAACACATCTCTTGTGCTTTAGGTTACATATCTGCAAATTGTGGCAAATGTCTACCCACCTTACAATATCATGGTAGGGATTAACTATTGCTGGTAAAAACTATTAAGACAATTACTTAAAGAACTGTATATTCAACAAACTGAGAAGATTTTGATGTAGCTGAGGAAAGCTGGTTATCCTTCCAGCCAAATGCATGTTTAAAATGATTCTGACTAACCACTGAAGGGCATTTTAGTACCATGGAAGCACATAGAAAATTATTAATGCTGTTAGCAGAAAAATTACTAATATATTAGAGAACATTTTTTTCTTGCTTAATTTTTAGTATCTGTTTAAAAATGCAAAGCCAACACATTTGGACTTTAATTTAGTATTGCTACAATAAGCTTATGAAAATTAATTATAAATTTAACAATTTATAGTAATAATGTCATAAACATACTGGAATTCCCCATAAATAGGCTCTTCTCTAAGCCAAGATTAACAATGTCCTCCTTCAACCTGTGTTTTCCCTAATTAATATTTATGAGCCATTTGCAAACAAAAAGGATATATATTGCTTTCAACTTTCAGACTGAGGAAGGAGGACAAGGATAGGAAGAAAATGGGAAGAAAATAAGAAGAAAACAGAAAAGTTATACAAGGGCATACCATTTTCTGGCCATCTATAATTATAGGTGATGCAACTCAGCTGGTGCATTAATAAGAGCTCCCTGTTTCTTTTGGCAGAAGAGAAGGGAACAACCTGTGCCACCAGACATATTGAAAAACTTGAGCCATACTCAGCCTAGTAAGATTTATATAAGGTGTGTCTACACATGCAAATGCTGTGGGATGGGTTTACTCTAGAGTAATTACTTTAGAGTAAACCCATCCTGGGCAGGCATCTACACATGTGAGGACGTGAGAGCAGATTTGCTGCTCATGGCAGAAGTTTGTTCTTGCCCCCTTCAGCCTTGCTCCCAGCCCCCTCCAGCAGCCAAAGGCTGTCACGGTGCACAGGGCCAGGTGACAGCTATCTCCTGGCAGGGGCTTGGAGATTGCTCCCTGCCCCTGGGAGCTGCCTGCTGCCAGGACAGGCTCCACCACCAGAGCCTGGGTGGGCAATGTCTCCTTACCTCAGCAGCAGGGAGGTCCTAGTCCTTGCTCTGTGATTGCAGAGTGGGGACTGGGAGATTATTATCTCTTGGCCCCCCACTCTGAAATCATGGAATGGGGGCTGGGAAATGATTGTTTCCAGTCCCAGCACCATAGTCATGGAGCTTGGGCTGGGAGCTCCCTGTTACTGAGGCAGGGAGACATTAACCCCACCTGGGCTCCAGTGGTGGAGCCTGTCCTGGCAGCAGGCAGCTTCTGGGGGGCAGGGGCCAATCTCCCACCCCCTGCTGCCCATATCATAGTATCATAGTATCATAGTGCTTAGGGTTGGAAGGAACCTAAACAGATCATCAGGTCTAACACCCTGCCCCAGGCAGGAATGAGTGCTGGGGTCATAACACCCCAGCCAAATATCTATCCAGCCTCCTCTTGAAGACCCCCAAGGTAAGAGAGAGCACCACCTCCCTTGGGTGTCCATTCCAGAGCCTGGCAGCCCTAACCATGAAGTAATGGCTCCTGATGTCCAGCTTGAATCTTCTTTCTAACAATTTGTGGCTGTTATTCTTAGTAACCCCTAGTGGTGCCCGGGGGAACAGTCTCACCCAATTTCCATTGGCCCCCCCTGGTGAATTTTTAAATGGCCACCAGATCCCTTCTCAGCTTTCTCTTGTGGAGGCTGAATAGATTCAGGCCCATTAGCTTCTCTTTGTAGGGCCTGACCTGCTGCCCCTTGACCATGTCGGTGGCCCTCCTCTGGACCCTCTCAGTGCTAGCTCTCTTGAAGTGCAGCGCCCAGAAATGGATGCAGTACTCCAACTGTGGCCTGACCAACACCGCATAGAGGGGAAGGATCACCTCCCTGGACCTGCCTGTGATGCATCTGTAGATGCATGACAAGGTGCAGTTAGCCTTACTGACTGCTTCCTCACATTGGCGGCTCATGTTCATCCTGGAGTCAACAATGACTCCAAGATTCCTTTCTGCCTCTGTGTTGACAAGAAGGGTGTTCCCCAGCCTATAGGTGTTTTGTTGGTTCCTTCTTCTTAGATGCAGTACCCTGCACTTGTCTGCATTGAATTCCATCCTATTCTCATCTGTCTACTTCTCTAACCTTCCTAGATATGTCTGGATTCTGTCTCTCCCCTCCAGCATGCCCACCTCACCCCACAACTTGGTGTCATCAGTGAATTTGGACAGTGTGCATTCCACACCCCCATCCAGCTCCCTGATAAAGATGTTGAACAGTACAGGGCCTAGGACTGAGCCCTGGGGGACTCCACTGCCCCCATCCCCCCAGGTTGAAAATGGTGGTCCACCACCACTCCCTGGGTGCGACCGTCTAGTCAATTTGCCACCCATCTGTCTGTGTAGGCATTGATGCCACAGTCACCTAGTTTTTTTGAGAGAACATAGTGAGAAACAGTGTCAAAGGCCTTCTTAAAGTTCAGGAAGATGACATCCACATCGACACCCTCGTCCAGGTGACCAGGAGCAAGTTTGTTCCCAGTCAGCCATCTGTATGTATTCTATTACACAGTATTTACTCATGAGCAAATTTGCTACTTGTATTTACAGGGAGAAAATTTACTTAGGATTAGACCAAATTACTGTTCAGTAAACATTTGCACATGTAGATGTTGATGCTTACTGCTCTGATTAATTTGCTCTAATTGTGAATAAAGTGTCTCATATAGATGTATCTATGGAGTACCTCTTGCTGTGGTAGATCATCCTTGAGCATTGGGTCTGAAATTATGACTCCATTTATTCTGTTCATGTCAAGGAAAAGCACTTTGTTCTTCTTGTGTAAGAGGACATAAGCCAGCCCACTCTGTGTGTGTGTGCGTGTGTGCATGCGTGCGTGCGTGCGTGTGCGTGTGTGCGTGCATGAGACAGAATGGGTGAGAGAGAAAAAATAATCAAAGGCCGCTAAATGTTATAGGCTTTGCTGCATCAGTAACTTTAGTCATCAACAACTTTCATGTATGTTGTGAATTTCCAGTGTGACCTGAAAAACCTTGTGAAGTTTGAGTGCACCAAAGGTATAGTCAGGTATGCACAGTGTTTCCAGTAGGAAGCAGGATTTAACACATCCTGCTTTTATACAAATTAGCAACTGAAATTGCTCCTGTATGTGCTGAGGCAGGGCTGAAGAAAAACAGGTACCATTTGACGCAATAGGGGTCCGCTAACATTTAGGGTGAGAGATGGGACCATGGTGGCAATGGCAGGATTGGGCATGCTGAGGAGTGATGCAGTGGGTAATGAAAGGTAGGTTGTGGGAACATGGGCTAGCATGCCAGTGCTTTCCTTTGGACTGTGATGTACCAGGCTGTCTTCGGGTCACCCTGTGCCCAGTGTCACAGATTGCATAGATTCCATAGATAGGCTCTTGCTCATGTGAATTGATGACATAATTCATTATTTAATGGCAGTAAAGCAGGAAGGCTAGGTACAGACGTTCAGAAAGTCTGAGGCAGAATCAGTCTAAATTACACGGTTTTGTGTAAGTGGCAGAGTTTAGATAGGTAGCAAACACAACACACATTTGCCCTTTGGGGCGGCAGGGGGAAGGGAGCAAATCTTAGACCAGGTTCTGCCATTTATAAGCAGAACTTTGTATGTTGAACTTCTGTTCTGTTCTGAGTATAGACTGGTTTTGTGTGCTGGACTTTTGTTCAGTTACGGGTATAGACTAGTTTCTGATCACTTATACCAGTAAAAGTGTAAGATATGTACTTGGCTGAAGAGTCCTTGTGTCAAAATGCCTAGGCCAAACCTTAAGCCAGTGGGAGCCATTTTCCTTGCCCCAAACTCCTAATTTTTCCATCGTATGAGTTGGGTTGGAAATGCTTTTACCTATCTTGAGGTGGTTGCAGCACATGCTCCCATGACCTCCAGGCTTGATTAATTACATTTCTACTTCCCTGGGCTACCAGTGATGTTGGTCTATCACTTGCAGTGTATTAAAAAGGCAGCAGTAGGGGTTGTCCATAGATATAAAGTCTTGTGGTTTTGTCCAACCTGTTTCTTTGGCTTCTTATGAAATGGCAGTATAAATGTTATTAGTGTGTAGAGCTCTGACTGGCACTGGCTGTAGTTGTGTTTGAGGCCTCAACCGTATAGATTGTTGTACCTGCTCTCCTCGCTGTGTTTAAGGGTTGTCACCATTGTGACTGAAACCAATAGGTAATTGAGCTCTTGCAGGAGTAGGCCATGGTGGTATTGGAACTAGTTTCACCTTGAAATCAGTTAATTTCTTCCCTCCCTGATTTTAAGGAACAAAACACCTTTAAATATATCTTTCCATAGGACTTTCTACATTCTGCTATTGTTGTTTTTTGTTTTTTTGCTACAACTATTTTAATGATGTTGAGCTAGGGAGCTTATGTTAACATATCTTTTCATAGAGAGAGGTACTTTTATAAGTACAATATTTTTGAGGGCCACTTCAAATATTAATTCTACAAGGGCCCCACAACTTTGGAACATGCTCTTGCCTGTCACTCCCCCATCCTCTTCTGGACAATAAAAACAGTAATTTAACCTTCAAGGAAAACACTAAGGCAGGGGTGGGCAAAATAAAGCCCATGGGCCAGATCCAGCCTGCCAGCTCACTGGATCTGCCCCCACAGGCTGGCATCCACCAATTAATTGTATCTGGTAGGCCTGTGTGACTAGAGAACTATTCTATTGAGATTTGGATTTAGCTGATTCAGAGCCCATCAATTCGATTTGGAGATTTGGATTGCTTTTGCAAATCGATTTGGAAGATTCAGTGCTGATTTGGAGAGATTCAGCCATAGAGTATAATGGGGAATCAATGAAATATCTATGGCTGTGTACTTTTTTGGCTGAATCTTGCAGGGATGGTAGCCCCTGATGTGGCCACAAAGCCTGCCAAAACTCATGACATGGGTGACACTGTTTGTGTGTTAAGGCACAGTGGGATGAAAACTGCAGGCCTTCTAGGCCCTTCTGTGGCCATGAAGCCTGCCAGTTGTAAAGGAGATACATGTAGTGGGAGTCTGGGTTCTGGGGCCCTGCACTTCCAGCTGCTGACAGGCAAAACTCATGACATGGGTGCTTGTGCAACTGACTGTGTCTGTCTTAGGGTGCAAAGGGTGAAAACTGCAGGCCTGCTAGGCTCTGCTGTGGCCACAAAGCCTGATATCCCTCAAGGAGATAGGTACAGGAGGGTTCTGGGGCCCTGCACCTCCAGCTGCTGACAGGCAAAGCTCATGACATGGGTGGGTGACACTGTGTGTTAACGTGCACCCTCACTGGCGCTGGGGTTTCTGCACAATATGGTAGTGTACCTCAATGAGGTCTCCTCCTCCCGTACAGCCTCAAACCGGTCCACCACTTTACAGGACAACAGGCAAAATAACTTAGTGACTCAGCACCAGCAGCATCTCAGGTAGCCAAAATGTTAGCCCTTCTTTCGTCTCAAGTAGTAGCACCTGTGTCTGTTAAGATGCACCCTCACTGTGCAACTGTGTGTGTGTGTGTGTGTGTGTGTGTGTATGTGTATTTGTGTTCAGGTGTGCCCTTCCTGGTGTTGGGGCCTCTCGATAACATGGTAGTGTGCCCCAGTGAGACCTCCTGCTCCCCTACAGCCTCAGTTCAGTCCACCACTTTACATGGCAACAGGTAAGACAATCTGGTGTCTTTTTAGTAGGGCAACTGTATAGGTAGAAAAATGTATTTTAGCAAACTTTTGAGCTGAAAAACCCTTTGTCAGGTGGAGGAAGCACCTGCAGTTTGTGTGTCTGCTGGTCCTGGATAGAAGGAATAGTAAAGAAGCCAGAGGCTGGCCTGGCATGGAATGTAGGCAAGCAAGTCAGTCAGTGAAAATGGAAATGGAGGCATCAGGGGGTGAGGGACAGGCTGGAGTGAGAGGAAAGGGGGATGTAGCAGTTCAGGTAAAATTGCAGAGGTACCTAGGGTGTCAGGATGTCCTGCAGGTTGTAGTGTGTCAGAATTCCACTGTCTATATTGAGTCCATGAGCTTCTGTACCTACTAATAGAAGTGCAGTTCATAGACCCAGCTCTGAAAAGTGGTTTGTACATTCAAACAAGCACCTAACCTTGTCACCAGAACTGAAGCCAACTTCCTACAGCTCAAAACACAAAACCTGCCAACTGTCTCCACTACCCCCACAAACTGCACACCAGAATCTATCAAAGACAACAATACCCAACTACCTGTGGGGGCACAGGTACAAAAAAACCCTCCGTCTCTCAGGCCTGATCCTGAAAAGGAACAATTTACAAACCACTTTTCACAGCTGGGCCTATGAACTTCACTTCATCAGCCTCCTAGGAACAGAAACTCATGGACTCAATGTAGGTTAGACAGTGGAATTTTGACACACTGCAACCTGATGGACACCTTCATTTCCATTTTCACACCCTCTGCCCCCACCATACTCTCACACATCTCCCATACCCGTACATCCACCCACACCCCCTCACGCAACCCACCATACCACCACACCCATCCAACACTTCCACACACCCCACACACAACCACACCTCCACACACCTCCACTCCACACCCACACATACACCCTATACCCACATATCAGGGGAGGGGAGTGTGTGGATGGAGTGGAGGGGGAGGTGGTGAAGGAACTCAGCTGCTCACAAAGCCCCACCAGGCAGGCACAGGACAGACAGTGAGGTGGGAGCAGCAGCAGGAACCAGCGCAAGCTTGGTGCAGCCCTGCTGGATAGGTGTGGGACAGAGACCAAGGGTGCCAGGCTTGGCTACCTGGCCCCGCTCCCCTCTCCCAGAGGCTTCTCTTGCTATCTACTGGTGGCAGGTGCTTTCCTGCCCTTTGCAGGAAAGCACAAAGTCACAAAGAGCGGGCAGAGAGGAAGCTGGCAGAGGGGAAGCCCCCTACACACACACACACACCCAACCCACCCAAATCCCAATCACACCCTACACATGCACCAACACCCCCTCACACACTCCACCATATCCACACACACACCCAACCCACCCAACACTGTCCCATACACTGCACAACTCAACCACACAGTACACAATCCCCACACACATCCACACATACACCGCTGCCCCCACCTCACCATACCCACACCTGACACACACACATCCTCCACCCCCACCATACTCCTACACATCTCCCACACCCATACATCCACCCACACCCCCTCACACAACCCACCACACCACCACACCCATCCAACACTTCCACACATTCCACACCCCCTCTCACTCCTCCATGCACCCCTCCACACCCACACATACACCCTACATCCACATATCCACACATATACCTACACCCCATCACTCATCCCACCTGCCACTATACCCACACCCACTTCCAACACTGCTGTACACACCCCAGACCCCCTCTTACCTCTCCACACCCTCCACTGTACCCACACCCCCCACACCTCAACCACACCTACACACACACCACCCCACACATATATCCCACACTCACACATCTCCCACACCCCACACACCCCACCTGCATCATACTTACACCCCACACACCCCCAACCACACATTCCCTCCCACGTACACCCTGTACCCCATCACAAACAATATATAAGCAACACTCCCTGCCCCAGAGGAGAGATTTCCAGTGGCAAAGGTCAGGAGTTAGGTGGGGTTGGAGTTCCAGTTACCAGATGGTGAACAGGAGGTGGGGCACCTGTCAAGGGGTGGGTTTACCCATGCAGCCCTTGACATCTGACCAAAACTCATTAAGCAGTCCTCCAGATGAAATAATTGCCCACCCCTGCACTAAGGGCTGTTTCTCTCTCTCTGTATCTTTTCTCTTCCTAAGACATTTGATAAGAATAGCAAAAATAAATAGAGTCTACTTTCTGTGGCTGCTGGACTATTTAATTGTGGAAAGTTTATATTCTTACACTTTAAGACTGATAAAATGTCTTCACATTTGGCCCTAGCTGGTTCTTTTTTTGAAATTAGTAAATGTATAAAACCTGATATTCATGGGACACCTCTTATCTGAACATCTATAATTTACCATAGCAGGGTACTGGAGGTGACAGACAGGTGAAGGCACAGAGATGTTCCAGATATAGTTTCAAAGCTCACTGAACTGTGAAGCGGCTTGTGCACAGACTCACTCAATCTGTGGCACAGGAGCATAACTACAAGTGGGCAAGAAGGGCACTCACTGAAGGTGTCAAGTTAGGAGAGCTGCAGGTATCAGTCTGAGTCTGTGGTCCACCAGAAACTTTCAAACAGGTTTGGCTGCTTTTGTGGGTTGGTTGCAGTTTGGCCAGGATTGCTTAGAATTTCCTAGCTAAGTAAGTTTGCTGCACCCTGCTTCCAGTCTTAGAACTGCCCTCTTCATCCTGGATCTCAAAGCTCACATAACTGTCATCATTGCCATTCTCAGAACTGTGTCCCCCATCTGCCTCACCCAGGCACCACTGCAGGGTTTGCCTTGTTAGGCCATTGATATGTCACAGCCCAAAACAGCAGGCCTTAACCCCTGGATTTCAAATTCATAGATTATTAGGGGCTGAAAGGGACTTTCATCAGGTCCAGCCCCCCTCCCCTCCCCCGCTTTAGGCAGGAAGACAACTGGGGTCAAGTGACCACAGCAAGGTGACTGTTCAGTCTCCTCTTGAAAACCTCCAGGGTAGGTGACTGCACCACCTCTGGAGGGAGTTTATTCCACAGTCTGGACACCCTGACTGTGAAGGAGTTTTTCCTGGAATTGAGCCTGAAGCATCCTTCCAGGAGTTTGTATTCATTGGTCCTGGTGTTCCCCAGGGGTGCCCTAGTGAACAGTTGTTCACCAAGCTCCTGATGCACTCCTCTGATATAGCAGTAAGCCGCTATCAAGTCCCCTCTCAACCTTTTCTTCTTTAGGCTAAAAAGGCCCAGGTCCCTCAGCCTTTCCTCGTATGGCTTGCCTTGCAAGTCCCTCATCATACTGGTGGCTCTTTTCTGGACCACCTCAAGTTTTTCCACATCCTTATTGAAGTACAGTGCCCAGAACTGGATACAAAACTCCCCCTGTGGTCTCACCAGTGATGAGTACAGTGGGAGTATCACTTCCTTAGTTTTACATGACCTGCATCGGTTGATGCATGCCAGCGTGTTGTTTGCCCTGCTGGCCACCGCATCACACTGTTGACTCAAGTTCATGTGGTGGTCAATCATTACCCCTAGGTACCTTTCATCTGTGGTGCAGGTCAGGATTTCACCTGCAAGCCTGTATGTGTGTTGACAGTTATTTTCCCCCAGGTTGAGCACCTTACACTTGAAAGTGTATAACTTCATCTGGTTCCGGTCTGCCCAACTTTGTAGTGTGCCCAGATCCACCTGTATCAGCAACCAACCTTCTGGCATGGCGACACTGCTCCATAACATGGTGTCATCTGTGAACTTGGCCAGTGAGCTTTTCACTCCCCCATCCAAATCATTGATAAAGGTGTTGAAAAGCACAGGTCCAAGCACGGACCCCTGAGGGACACCACTGGCCACTTCACGCCAAGACAACATGGATCCATTCATGAGAACTCTCTGGGTCCTACCCTGTAGCCAGTTTCCCACCCACTGCACTATCAAGGAGCCTAGCCCACAATCTTCCAGTTTTCTCACAAGGATATCATGGGATACTAGATCAAAAGCCTTTTGGAAGTCTAGGTATATAACATCTACCTTGTTCTCATGTCCAGGTAGTGAGAGACCTGGTGGTAGAAGGAGATGAGATTGGTAAGACAAGATGTACCTGCAACAAAGCCATGTTGGCTGTGGTTCAGAATCTTACCTCCCATGAGTGTATCACACGTAGATACTTTAATGAGCTTTCCTAGGATTTTCCCTGATTGGCTGATTGTCCTATAGTTGCCTGGGCCCTCCCTCTTCCCCTTCTTAAAGATGGGCACAATGTTGGCCCTCTTCCAATCCTCAGGGATCTCCCCTGTGTGCCATGAATACTGAAAGAGCTTTACCAGAGGTTCCATGATGATCTCAGCCAGCTCCTTCACAACTCTTGGATGGAGTCCATCTGGTCCTGCTGAGTTATAAATGTCTAGCTTTTCTAGTTGGTATTGCACCCACTCAGCATCCCTGCATGCCACCTATGAGCCTTATCTTGCTTGACTTTCCCCATGGTCCAGTGAAATACTGAAGCAAAGTGGGCATTCAGGAATTCCGTTTTTTCCTGAACATCAGTTACCAGCTGTCCTGAGATGTTAAGCAGGGGCTCCACACTTCCATTTCTTTTCCTTCAACTGCCTACATATCTAAAGAAGGACTTCTTATTGTCCTTGACTCCCATGGCTAACATACACTCAGTCGCCACCTTGGCTTTCCTGATCATAGAATCATAGAATCATACAAGTAGGGTTGGAAGGGACCTTGTAGATCTTCAGGTCCTACCCCCTGCCTGGGCAGAAAGAAAACTGGGCTCAAATGACCCCAGTCAGGTAGGCATCAAGCCACTTCTTAAAGACCACCAGGGTAGGAGCCAGCACCACTTCCCTTGGAAGTAGGTTCCAGATCATAGCCACCCTAACTGTGAAGTAGTTCCTATGGATGTCTAATCTAAACCTACTCTCCAACAACTTGTGGCCATTATTCCTTGTTATCCCAGGGGGTGCTAGGGGAAACAAGGTCTCCCCCAAACCCTTCTGGTCCCCCCTAGTGAGTTTATAGATGGTCACCAGGTCCCCCTTCAGCCTTCTCTTGTGATGGCTGAACAGGTTCAGGTCTCATAGCCTCTCATTGTAGGGTCTGCCCTGCTGACCCCAGATCATGCGGGTGGCCCTCCTCTGGACCCTCTCAATGTTGTCCACATCCGTCTTGAAGTGGGGTGCCCAGAACTGGACACAGTACTCCAGCTGCGGCCTGACCAGTGTCACGTAGAGGGGGAGGATCACCTCCTTGGGCCTACTTGAGATGCACCTGTGGATACATGATAAGGTCCAGTTAGCTCTGCCGACCGTGACCTCGCATTGTCAGCCCATGTTCATCTTGGAATCAATGATGACTCCAAGATCCCTTTCTGCCTCCGTGCTCTCAAGAAGGGAGTTTCCCATCTTATAAGTGTGCTGCTGGTTACTACTGCCCAAGTGCAGCACCCTGCATTTGTCCGTATTGAAACACA
>NW_005841860.1:4992864-5001894 GCF_000455745.1 Alligator sinensis | reverse complement strand
TTCCCTACAAGTGCTGGCCCCTAAAGTATAGTCCTCTTTGAGACGTTCCCTAGCTTCCAGTGTGCATATACCTCTTTTTTCTTTTTTAAGAGGACAGCAACGTCTCTATTAAGCCAGGAGGGCTTGCCAGCCCTCTTGCTACCTTTCCTCTTTGCAGGAACAGTGTTCTTTTGTGCTTTGAGAATTGCATCTTGGAGCAATGACCACTCTTCATGCACCCCATTTACCTTCCCTTTCTGGTCCCTCATTGCCTCCCCTACTAATGCTCTGAGCCTGTTGAAGTCAGCATTCTTGAAGTCCAGGACTTCAATCCTCCTGGTTGATTTGTTGGCCTTGCGATGGACCATAAAACTGATAATTTCATGGTTACTGTCACCCAGGTTACCCTCAATGTTCAAGCCACACACCAAATCATCTCCTTTGGCCAAGACCAGGTCCAGGAGAGTGTTACCTCTGTTTGGCTCTTGCACTTCCTGGGTCAGAAAGAGCTCCTTGATTGCAGTCAGGAAACTGCATGAATGATCTGACTGTGAAGGAGTGAGACAAAACTCATAGCATGGAGGGCTGGCAGGGTTGCAGCTGGAGACCAGAAGGGAAGGGAAATACCCACCCCACTTCTGGAGCAGCATCTCACTCAGGATTGGAGGCGGGAGGCTGCCTAAAGGTATTTCTAGCCCTGGAGAGGGGCAGAGAAGTGTCAGCTCCCTGCAGACCGCAGGGAGAGAGGAGTGGCTGAGCATCTCAGCAGACGAGGGCTGTGGAACGTGCCTGAGGAATGCTGTGGGAGTGATCCTGAGAAGGAGGCAGGCAGGGGCCTGCACACATGTGGCTGGTGGTAATCTCCGGAGCAGAGCTGCAGCTGAGGATCTGGAGCAAGGGAGTCCACAAGGCCTGTGATAATCTCCAGAGCAGAGTTTTCAACAGAGGATCTGGAGGAGGGCCTGAGGGAAAACTACAGTCACAGGTAGAGCCATCCTGCACATGGGGGAGCCCCCAAGGAGACTGTGAATGTTCATAGCGTTGCAGGGCAGGCCAATGCATAACAAAGACTGGACTAAGGAATTTTGTCTTGATCATTGCAATTGGGATCTTGAGAACCTGATCCTGGGTAAAGGGGACATAGATAGAGCCTGACAAGAAGGCTGAGAGAAGCTGGGGTTTTCTTTTTCTTTTTCTTTTTTTTTTTTTTTTTGCTGTTTCTTTTGATTTTGAGCACAGGCCAAGACCAGCCCTGGAAGGGTGTACCTAATAGAAACCAAAGGCCACCCTTGGGTAGAGGGCCAAATAAGACTGCAACAGGCAGCACAGTGACCTGGCTGCAGAAGAATTTGGTGAGCACCATCTGGAGAGGCTAGGCTGGGGTAAAGGGGAGGTTTGGAGCCCCATAGAAGAAACAGGGATCGAGACCAGGCAGGATCACCATGGTCAGTGCCTCCTGGGAATATAATTCATCAAAGTCATGGCAGGAGAGAAAACATAAGACCAACTTCCTGGCAGACCAGGTGATCCAAAGCCAAGGTCCATCCTGTCACCACCTGTAGGCAGACAAGCTCAGGGCAGTGGTAGTAAGCCCTACAATACCTATCACCATCACACTGACCTAGCCAAATGTCCCTTCCAGTCTATGTCTGGGTAATTGAAGTCACCCATGACTACCAAGTCCCTTGCATGTGCAGCCTCTGTCAGTTCTCGAGAGAACTCCAGATCCAGGTCCTCCCCTTGGTTCGGTGACCTGTAGTAAATGCCCACAGTCAGGTCTCTCTCACCTCACACTCCCTGTAGCTTGACCTAGAGGGTTTCAAGCTGCTTATCTTTGGGCCATTGTCAGCCTCCAGAGAGGTGTACTGCTCTCTCACATAGAGAGCTACCCCTCCACCTTTTCTCCTTATTCTGTCCATTCTGTGCAGGGTGTAGCCCTCTATGGCTATGCTCCAGTCATGCAAGGAGTCCCACCAGGTCTCCATGATCCCTACCAGTTCATATTGCCTACTAGAGAACAGGAGGGCTAGCTCCTCCAGCTTATTCCCCATGCTCCTGGCATTGGTGCACAGGCAGTTGAGGCCCTCATTTTCCTGAGATGCTGTGGGAGAACCATTTGGTTACCACTTTCTGAAACAATTGTACTAGTGGCCTCCACAAGGGAGCTTTCATGTGTGCCAGTCCCTGGGCATGCTCCACTTGGCATTTCCCCATCCCCCAGGAAAGTCAGTTTAAAGTCCTGTTCAGCCTAAATCCAGGACCTTAGACCACTTGGCCACAATACCCGTGGGTCTCAATGAACTATATGCACTGAAGAATTGACTTCCTTTTGTAATCTCTTTATAAAGGATATGCCAGCAATTTAAAAAAAATAAATGTTATTTAAAGTATTTCAGTTTATTGGTTGCAGCTGATATGCTACCTCTAAACAACTTGAAAAATATTTCTGAATATTCACTTCTTGTGCACTTCTTGTGCATAATTCAGTTGCCATGTTGTATGGTAGCTGACTTGCATGATCAAGTATGGTTTTTGCTTCAGGTGAGTGGTGATTATACAAAAATATCTGGCAAATAAAGTTTTTTATGTGCACATAGTCATTAAAGAAACATAGTATAAATTCTCACAGAAAAAGAAAATGAAAGAGATCATGAATTAAGGTCATATGACTTGATAGTTGTTTTCAAGCGTGCGGTCAGAATTTACTTAGGCATAATGTTTAAAATTAGTTTAATTTGGGCTTTTAATTTACATTCTGTAATGGAAAAGCTCAAATCCATCATAGTACCATGTGTAGTATTTGCCCAATAGGGATGATTAGCATTTCTGTGATGATTTCTTTATCATCACAGAAATGCAGTTGTCTGAACAAAGTAACTTAGTACCTACAGTGTTCACAACAGTGAATCTGGAGCCACAGATATAATGCAAATAAATAAAAAAATATTAAATTTGAATGTTAGAGATGCTTTTTTTTCACATGAAGAATAGACAATCTGCAGTGGGTTTTTTTCATTGCTACTACAATGAATTGTAAGATTTGTAAGGAAGTGCTTATATTCTTTCCTAAAGTTCCAAGGAAGTTCTAAATACATTCAGATACTCCTCTGAGAAACAATAATTATTTTGATCCATGCATGCACTTCATTTTCTGTGGTAGAATATGTCACCAGAAGAGTAGATTAGTCTGAGTCAACCACATGTTACTTTTTCAAATATTCAACAAATGTCGTGTGTAGGTTTAGCTGTGATTATTTAAAATCATTCCAATGGAGGCAGTAAATAATGGAACAGCAACTCATTGATCTTAATCTCGTTTTTATAACAGTAATGTTTTTGAAAAAAATACGGTATAAAATAAAAAAATATGTAAAATAAGTAGTTAATTGTTTCTGCAGATTCATTCTGAAGGCCTGTTTCAAGCCAAAATCCCCACCTGCGTTACACAGATATGGCAGCAATGTATTCCAGGATGGTGTTCACGAATATAAATGTAAAAGCCCATCTCACAATGTCTTTCTTAACCTTGGAATAGATTAGATAAAATCCCCTGGTTGATAATAAACCATATGATTTGTTAGCTTTAGTGATATCCTGTCAAATAGTCATACTCCCCAGCACTGTAATAATGATCTCATATTCAATTAATTAAATTAGAAATAAAGGGTGGAATTACAAAGGAAGGTTCCTGGTAGAATAGTGAACCAGGAAATAGGCTGGACTATCTTGATATTGCTGTTATTTAAGGCAAAGGCCAAAAATCTTCCAGGGCTTTCAATATCAGCAGGATCAGGTCCAGTAAACAACTTGTTTCTTAACTTACATTTACAATTCTGTCAAGCTGAACTTTTCAAATAATTGTCCAAAATCTTTGCAAAACTGTAACTTGTAGTACTGTTTTTTTGAATTGCTGAAATGTTGCAGCCAGTTCTGTCAAAAGTTCTCATTAGCTGTATCTGAGCTTGTACTAGTGTGTTATGGCAGGTAAGTGGACAGCCATTGGCAGTGTAGATTGTGTACTGCATTCAGCCATGGTGTAAATTTCTATAATCTGCCGAACAAGAATAGGGATGATTGGAGAAAAGGTAGGAGGAAAGCAAGAAGCAAGAGCCAGTTTTCACTCACAGCAGTACTAGTGTAAAGCTGAAGATTTTTACTGATGATCAGTTCAGCTTCTTTGGATAAAGACTGTTGAAGAAAAGAGCACAACTTTGACCATCTGTTTAAACATCGTGATGCTGAGGAAAAAGCTTGTATGGGGTAGTAAGCACCAAGAATGGAAACAGGATATGTATACAAGTGGAAGGACACAATAAATGGGTTAACAGTCCTGTATCAAAGCTCTTAATATATTTCGTTAAATAGAAGGAGCACCTGCATCATAACTGGAGTGCAGATTGAATAGCTGGAGTGACTAAATTTCACTTTTCAATGCATATTTATTAATCAAAATGGAAAATACAGTGTTGAGATAAATATGTTAACAACATTGATAAAAAGGGGCTTTTTAGAAGTGGTAACAACTTGTGGTTTGAACAACTGCTTATACACCAATGATTTTGTCAGGGAGTGATCTTTTAAGCATTTGAGACCCACCTTAGACTTGTGCATTGTTTTCCCCAATAAAATGTTTATAGGTTATAGCAAGGTCTGTTTGGAAGCAGAAGGCAGGGAATAAATGAAAATGACTTCTCCAACTCTGGAGTGACTGAGGAGAAGACTGGATTTTTGAAGGGCTTTTTCCACAGAAGAATTAGTTGATTTCCATGGCCTTCCAGAGAAAATCTGGAAAGGGACCAAAGACTGTTTTTGGAAGGACTTTGGGGAAAGGCTGATTTACTGTAGTGGCCAATAAAGTGGGTAGGGGAGAGATCCAGAAGATCTCCCTAGTGAAAGTGGATCAAAGCATTGATTTTGCAGGATGAAGCAGAGTTCACAGGAAGTCTAAACTGAACATGTGTTTCCTTGTCTTTGTGCTGAGAAGAGGAAGGGGAAATTGATTCTTAAACAAATTCATACTGCACTCAAGTGTGAGCTTACTGTGACACTGGCAGGGAGCCCAGGACAAGAATGGCTCATGAGTTGCTGAATTACTGCTTAGCTTGGAGCTTTGCCTTTAAGGGGAGACAGGTCTGCAAGGACTCCATTACAAAGGAAAAGTAGATCATAGAGACCAGTGGGGGCCAACATTTTTGCCAGGCATGCTACAAAGTAAGCCCAAATCTCTCCCTGAGTGATACTTTGATCCTCTTTCCTCTCCTGTTTTGTTGCTCTGCTTTCTGCTGCCTACCTGATCTGACAGGTGCTGCACACTCAGGTTGCCCTTGCCTCTTGTGTAGATCTATGAGAAGGATCTGTGGCCTAAGGATTGTGAAGGCATATCTCTTTGTTTTGGACCCAGGGTTACTGCAGAAGATTGTGACTTTGTTTTGTCCAGGAGAAAGTGCCAAGTCTGCCAGACAAAAGCAAACTAAGGTACTGAGGTTGGGAAAACTGATGTGGGTGGCATCGTACCTGATACTGTAAGTTTCCCCTGTCCCTGTCACAGCTGTGAGGCTACAAATATTACTCAGATATAGTCCCACTGGGCACACCTACATGAGACACTACTGCTCAGTTATTACTGTGCATTTATCTTGTATTAGCAGATAAAAGTCTAGAGCTCCCCCTGGTGTTTGCAGGGGCCCATTGTAGGGCCCCATGAGATAGGAGCAGTTTGTGGCCATGGGCCATGTGTAGATGAAATGAGTGGTGTGTGCATGACACTTTAAGGCAGCTGAAATGCTTTTGCACCACTTTAATGGTGTCAGTGTTTGCATGCTTTGGTGGCGTATTGCACATTAATTCAAGCTGCTGTAGGAAATTTGGTGGCATGATGTGTCTTAAATGACTTGGGGCACAGCAAACTAAAACTTCTCCAAGGAGTTTTACTTTGCTGCCCCTACAGCTGCGGAGCAAAGCACTGAGCTATACAGGAAGCCCTGCAGGCAGCCTGGCAGCAGCCTGGGAAAGCAGCTCCACCCAGGAAAAGCAGTGTGCCTGATCTTCCCCCCGCACTCCCCTGGAGCCTGCCTGCTTGCCTGCCTGAGCTGTGTGGGGGCCTGGTGCTTCCCTCTGCAGCTGCAGTGACCCTTGAGACCACCTACGCCTGCAGGCAGGTGCCACTGGGGGAGGCGGGGCACAGCTGCTGTGGAGGGAAGCACCAGCCCCTCGCCCCCCACATCCCAGGGACTGTTCCACTTGCTGACAGCATGCCCTCCCCTCCCTGCTGGAGAGGCAGGTAAGTCAGTGGGGTGTAATTGGCCCTGCTGGAGAGGCAGGGAAGTCAGTGGGGGGTAATTTGCACTAAATTAAGCAGTGTTTTTTAAAACCTACCACTTCAATTTAGGCCCGCCGTTTCATCTACACATGCCTATAAGCAGCAAATCTGCTCCCCCTTCCCTGTGTGTGTAGATGCCTGCCCAGGAACATTTACTCTCAAGTAGTTTACTTGTGATTAAACTGATCCCAGATCAAATGCAAGTGTAGAGTAGTATTGAGTAGTAAATTTCACAGGTTTGAGCTCTTTGGGGAAAATTGGTGAGGCAAAGAGTTAGGGAACCATTGAAACACAAAAGCCTTTCTCTGCCACCATTTTAGGTTGATTGAATCAGCAGCTTTTCTTAAAATAGAAAGTTAACATGAACTTTTGCCATAATGCATTAGCATTCTCTGTTATAGATTCCACATTAAAGATGAAAGAGAAGGAAACTGAAGTATAGCTCTTGGGGTACAGAAAATGTCATTGCCTAATATTTCAGAAGGGAATTGGATGAAATCAAGCACTGTAATGGCAATAGTAAATGACTGGTATTTGGTATATATTTTAATAATGGTTTTATGTCATTTTAAATCTAGTGTTTGTAATTAGTAATTACTTAGTGTTTGTAATTCTGTGTTACAGAACTGAAGTCCACAATGTTTTAACATATTAAAGTGGTGTAAATCTATTTGTAAAGACAATTTTGAACTATAAAGAAAATGCCAAGTAGACATGGATGGGTATTGATACTTGAGAATGTGGAGGAGGTAAACCTTTTTTAAAAGACTAGCTGGAAGAAAAATAAATAGACAAAACGTCAGACTGGCATAGAATTGGATGCAGGGAAATTATCTTTTACAAACTAAGGCAGAGACTTCATACTGTGTGGTTGGTGTCAGTTCATTACACTTCTATTGAAGTTAAAAACTTCTACATGACCTGCTTTCATTATTAGATTTCTTTCTGTATGATTTGACATCGTGTGAAGTCATAATTGTGATGAAAGTAACAGGTAAGGTTAAGGTTGTAAATAGAAATTGAAAAAAGTTTCCTCTTATAAGGGTAAGAAATACAGGCAGTCCTCAACTTACGTCAGCTTGACTTGTGGTGATCCACACTTCTGGTGCTCCGCATTTTACACCCCTGTTATTATTTATGGTGCTGATCCTTGCATTTACAGCAGGCAACAGTTGAGGCACCGGGGCTGGTGTGGGACACTTACCAGTGGTAAGCTCAGGCAAAACGGGGACAGGGGCTGGGGACTGGCACCAGGGACCTGCTCCACTTCCCAGCCCCAACACCATATGCCTCTTCACTCCCAGAGGCATGGCGAGGCAGGGCTGGGGGCTGGCATGGGCTCTGCCAACTCTGGGGAACTGCTCTGCACCCCTGCATCACCTTGGGGAGTGGAGCAGGTCCCTGGAGCCTGCGGAGCCCACGGAGCAGTTCCCAGCCCCCGTCCCCACCTTGCCATGCCTCTGGGAGCAAGGAGGCACAAAGCATTGGGGCTGGAAAATGGAGCAGTTCCCTGGAGGTGGTGGAGCCCACATCAGCCCCCAGCCCCAGCCCCCGTCCCTGCCCTTACCTTGCCTCACCTTGGGGAGGAGACACTACCTGCCCTACATGAGGACTGAGGAGCTTACCTTCAGTAAGTGTCCCACACCGGCCCCAGTGCCTCCCTTAGTTACTGCATTGCACTTTAGAAAGCTTTGTACAGTGTATATAATTTATCAGGGTATATCATTTATAGCTGATGAAATAGTTGATTTAAAAGCTTTCTAAAGTGCAATGCAGTAAGTCGAATCTGATTTTCCCATGGAACCAATGTTATAATAGGGGGTTACATTCCTTGATTTCTATAAAAAGTTGGGTTACATTCCTTACCAATGAACCCCCTATTATAACATTGTTATAATACATATATACTGGCAGAGGACCCAGGGGGTCAGCTTATTAGCCCAACCACTGAGCAGTCTTGAACCCTACCCCCTTCTCCTACTCAGAATAAACAAATGTGGACAGACCAGGGAATTTTTGGAGGCTATTCCAATATTCCAAAGGTATAAATTATTTGCTTGCTATTGCTTGCCAGGAACAGTTAGCTGTTTTGCTACTGCAATTCATGGGTGGTGGTAACACTTCTGGAGTGGCTTCAGTGTTGACTTGTGTCCAGTTTCAAGTTTATTCAAGGATTCATTCCCAGTTATCTTGGTTATTTGTGATAACTCCATGATAACACTGTCTACCCTTTCATATTTTCAGAGACTCTCCATTCTTCTCAGTACAAAAATACCCTGGTGAAACTGTCTGCATTCCTAGTGCTAACATAAGGTAAATACAAGTTCCCAGGCTTCAAAATTGCACTCTTAACTTTGTATAATTTTAAAGAAAATATCTAAAAATCGAACATATTCTAAACATTAACTGGTTTATAGCTATCAGTTATGCATGAAAGATAGGTATAGCAATTTTGTTTTGTTTTCCATTGGACTTCATTACTACTTCAGAGGAATTACTGCATCTGATCACTATTACGGAAGCAAAGAGGGGCAGGAAAATGCTTGTCTCACTTTTTTCATGGATTTCCATGGGTGGACTGTGAAACTTTTGGTGCCTATCAAGAGATGGATGTCCAAGAAATAAGCAATTTGATGTCCTTTGGTTCATATTTACTTTGTGGGAAAAGGATAGGTTTGAGTGGTTTAGGTTGCCTTTCTTGGCCAGAAAAACACAATATCGCACCCCCCCCC
>NW_005841860.1:4982546-4991964 GCF_000455745.1 Alligator sinensis | reverse complement strand
AAAAAAAACCAAATCCCCCCCCCCCCCCCCCCCCGCAGCCCCCCGCCCTAAAAGAAAACAAACCAAAAAGGCTTGGGCAAGCAATTTTTCATTTTTTCAAAGTCTGCCACAACAACTTTTCCTTTAATTTTTTCAGTGCCAGCAAAACTGGAATTTTTATGCCCAGACTCGGTGAACTAAGCTTTGGCATCGCTGCTCTCAACAATTTTCTAAGAACTAAAAAGGACAGTGAAGGAAACAGAATTATTGTTCCCACTTGCTAATGAATTTCTACTTCTCTTTGATACAGACTTTCCTGTACAGTGGGGATCAGATGTGGTATGCTTATCGGAATGACCTTTTGTGCTGCTGAAGCAGGGAAGGAGTTTTAACTTAATTCCCCTGCTTCCCTCCCCTCAGCGCTGCTTCTGACAACCCCATGCTACAGTTGCCTTCTCATTAAGCAACCCCCATATCCTTCCTCTTAATGAATTCCAAGCCTCCATTGTAGGTTAATATGCTTCATATTTGCATATATCCCTAATTTTTTCAGTGGAACTTAATTGCAAATTATGCTTTTGGAATGGGGAGTGGAAGGAAATAAGCACTGAATTATTTCAGCCCTATTCAATTCGGATATGGTCCAAATCAGGGACAGTGACTTGATCCATTGATTTGGATCACTGCCCCTGATTCGAGTCAGCTGAATCTGAATCTGAAGATTTGATGCTGATTCGGTGAATTAGCGATTCAGACACAGGCAGAGCTTTAAAAGTTTTTTTCTATGTACCTTCAGGTAGCAGCATGGCTTGTGATCACTGCAGTGCTGGGGCACATGGAATGTTCCACAGGAGCACAGGGGGCTCTCTAGTTTGGCAGCAAATCCAGAAGTGGACTGGAAGTACTTCTGGTCCACTTCCAGGTCCATCATGGAGAGCACTGGGGGCCTCCTGTGTTCCCTTGGCTCAGTGATTGGCCACAGAGGGACCCTGGGTGCCCCCCTCCCTGACCCAGGAGGCACCATTTGCCAAGCTGCATCTCCTCCAGCATCACAGCATTCAGAGCCCCTGTTACTTAGAGGTATGTAGAAAAATAATTTAAAGCTGTATCTACATCTGAATCTGTCCAAATCTCTCCAAATCGATTTGGAGAGATTAAAGTGCTCTGATTTGATTCGGATTTGGAGATTCAGCCACTAAATCGGGCCAAATCTCCTCCAAATCAAATCAGGGACTGAAGCTTCGCACAGCTGTATCAGTCACTAGGGCTGCAGGATATAATTCTCCTGATACGTTTAGCTCTTTGAAAAATCTTCACTGTAGGATGTTTCAGTTCTTGTTCTGGACACAAGATGGTCACTGAAGCAGTTATAAATAAAAATGCAGTGTAGAGTTTGATGCGTTGTATTGGAATAGTTAGTTCTTCAGTGTTGACTTGCATAAGAAGATTTCATGTTCCTATTATGAAAAGATAAATCAAAATGGTTTAGATTATTCTGGAAAGTAATCAGCATTTTTCATTTTAGAAGCTAATTCCACACAAGCTGAGTTAGATTTTGGGCAGTCATCATCTCATGGGGCTATGTTCATTATATAACTAAAGTTATTTTTTTTATATTTCAGTTATTTATTTGATATTTCACTGCAAAGAATAAATGCACATGCTAGTTTTATCAGATTTTTTTCCCTTCACCATCCAGTGAAGAGTTAAGAATGCAGGAAGGAAGGCAGAGGGATAATGCTCTGGCACTTTTTAAGCAGAGAGAAGAGAGCTATACACATTTCATGCAGGCAATGGATGGTTGCAATAGGAGAATAGGTGGTGACATTAAAAAGACAAGAATTCTTGAATACCAACACAAATTATCATCAAAGTACCACTCTCTAAACCTTCAAATGGACAAATGAAGGGAATTTTGAATGCTAGGCAACATTTTGTTGTTCCCTATACAATCACAGCCAAAATGTGCAGACATATTTGTCTAGGTCAGGACCTTACTAGTCTCCAGTGAATTTACTCTCTATCATTGCCACCATGGTGCATGATTGTGTCATAGTTTTTTACATTTTTTTGACTTTCAGACTGTTTAAAGCCAGTGCTTCTAATTTAATGTTTTGTGTCACTTCTAGATGCTTCTGGATACTTGGTTTTATAAGCTTTTTCTTAGCTAATGAAAACCTCTTTCAGAGGTCACTCTGGTTTCCCCTCCACCCCTATGTTGGAGAGGTTTTCAGCTACTGCTGCCACCAGGTGATAATGTTTCTTTCTTCAGCTGCTTCATTTTGCATCCATCCCCAATTGATCCTAAAGAAAAAATAAGTAACTAACATGCAAAACCTAATTGTGATGTAGGAATACTGCATATGTCTTGATACATGTACAAACAAAGGATTTAAAGGGTTTTTTTGTTTTTGTTTTTAATTTAAAGCCTTCGGTAGTAACATAGTTGCCCAAAGGTACATGATTTACCTCTACCAAATCTCATTGCTTTTAGCTAGGTCTGTGCAGAAACTCTTTCATCAAACAATCTTCTCCCAGAACAGCCACTACTCACCAAATATCCCTGGTTACTAGAGTTAGAGAGAAGGAGAGCTGTAGTATGTAAAAATGGCTAATATTCATTTAAAATAACTTCTGAACTCACTGTTGTGGTTTTAGGAGCCCCCACAATTCTGTCATAATAGCAAGTGTATCAGTATGGCTTGTCCTAGTGGGAGCTAGCTATAGTTGGAGTCCTGGGTCCTGAATGACAAAATTTTGTGCCATGATAAAATGTTGCTTTAATGTGTGTGGTACTTGTTAAATTGCTTTTAACAACATTAACAGCCTTTTAACAACTGTAGAAGGTCCTACCTAAGGATTTCTACTGAGTTTTTGAGGCTTACACGGTGAATTCTTGATTTCAGAAGTTTGGTCTGGTTTGTGTATGTAAAAAGGAAATTACTACTATATATAATAAGTAGATACCAATACATGGGCACCATTGTTTACAGAAGAAAACATAACAGCTGTAATCTGGGATAAGGCACTTTAGGGGTGGAATTATGGCTGGCATACATGGCCCTTGGCATATAGCATAGGTACCATGGTGAGATAGCTGTAGGTTAAACAGAGGTTTTATTAATTACTTGCCTTTATAGGCTGATATAGAAAAAAAATACTGTATAACAGCATGCACTAATCTATTTATAGGGGAACCACCACTAAGCAAAGTAAGCAATGATAAACCCTTGACATCTATGAGGGGGCATGTGATATTTTGTCAAAATTTTTCCAAGGGTCAGTGTCACAGAGTGAAAATTAACTGAAAACTTTCCTTATGGCATTTCTGTGGGATCACATTTGTGTCTCCACTTGGACAAATATAAAGGATAGCGATCATATATCAAGTTGGGCAATACTGATGTAAGTAAAATTTGCTAATGAAGTATTAGAGGTGGGACTTTCAGAATGAGATGACTGTTCTGAGGCAGTAATGTTCTGCCATTAATACATGTTCTTTTTGGCTCTTCTGCATTGCTGGAGGCAGTTTCTATAATGTAAGTCTAAGAGGTGGCAGGTTTCACTTTAGATTCTCACAGGGGACTTCTGCCCATATTGCAAATCCACTAGCTTGTTAATTTATGGTTTTCTAAATTCAGATTTGTCCTCTTTAGCTTGACACTATTATGGGGAGTATCAAAATATGGACACATGACTGATCACTTCTTGGCCCCTTGGGCTAAGATCATGTGTAGTCTTCAGGCAGCATAAGGATGCATACTTTTTTTTAATGATACTCCTACAGGCTAAGAAAGTGTTTACCCATGACCTAGATTGATGACAGCTAATAATACAACACTTTGTACAACTGTCCATGTGGTATTTTGAAAACTATGTATTCCATAGAGAGATGCACAAGATTGTGTATGCACCACACAGCTTCTATGAATGAGGGAGAATCACTGAACTATATAGCCAGGAAGAGATTCAAAGTACCCTATCACTCACTATTCCTTAGATCTTCAAGCAGTATACGGCATTCTTCTAACCAAATGCTTAACCAGTGCAAAATACTTTTTCTGCAACCCTAGTTTCCTCTGCCCCACTTTTGACTAGGTAGGCACTTTGACACGCACCTACACCATTAAACATGCAGAATGTTTACTCTTTGTTATTCAGCACAGCCATGAGACATAGTATACATGATGAACTGTATGGAGTTAGAAGAGTAGCAGCATCAACATAGCTCAGACAGCATTAGCAGTTAAGTTTAAAATATTGGGGAGTCAACTTTCCAGAAGTACTTAAATATAATCGCTCTTTCCATGAATCCCTTCATAATCCCTTACCATCATCTGCTTCTAAAATGTCACTGCACTATTTGAGTCCTCCTTTCACTTAAATTCTGTACAGCATTGCTCTATAAAAGTTAAAGGTTAACATTTTAGTGGTGGAAAGAATCTGAGTGATTTTCAAGACCTACACTAAAAATGATAAAAGGGAAAGATCTCCAGTATATCATAGGATGCCCTAAAACATAAAGGTATAACATTAATCAAGAAGTTCATTCCTTTGCTGCCAGACAGCTGGCAAAAATTGAAGGAACAACAGAGAGAAGCCAACATATTTTATTTCTGCATCAGGCTGCTAACATTTAAAATACTGGGAAGAGAAGAATAAGAAATTCTGTATCCCTTCTTGAAAGTATCCTGAAATTCTGTAACAGTATCACTAATGTTTGTCATAATCTTGACTAGCATCTTTGCAGAGATGGCTAACATTTTCTTGTGGCATACAGAGTGGTCCAGTTACTCATTTAAATGTAAAAAATGGTACTGTCTTGGTATATTTCTTTTGGGTGAGTGGGATGGGGAAAGTAATTTCTTATGAACATTTGAGCAATCCAGTCTTACTTTCACAAATGGACCTTAAAAAGTATGTTTTTTAATACTGCTCAGACATGTATGTATGGAAATATATTAAGAGACTGGACGTGAAGGTAACTTTCTGACAAGCACCTGTGGGACAAAGCCAGTTAAACCAGGCACAGCTCTGAGAATCACTTAAACAAATAATTTTTGTTTGAAATTACTGTGTATGAAGATGACAAAAGAAAATAAAAATCGGAGTCTATATGAAGCAACTACATTTAACAATAACCTAATTTATCTTACAATAAGTCTTGCTCCAGGGCATCATTATCTGGCAAAGAATAAAAGTGTATTAAATTTTTTAAGTTGCCCTTTCTGGTACTTCACCTTAAACTATTCTTTGCATGAGGCATGAGGAGGTGAAGCTTGAAGCAGCTGGTCGAGCTCTGGATCCAAGTTATTTTAGGTTTAAGGGAGGAGAAACTATTGCTTGTGAAGAGTGGCTAATTGCTAGTAACAAATTTCAATATCAAATAAATATAGAGAACAGTTTGCTTTCTTGCCCAGAGTCATTCCACTTCAGGAGCATTCAAGCAGGTAATAACTTTTATGTCAACATTAACTTGACTGTTGGCTCCACTCCCTTCTCTTGAGACTATGTTTGAAGTCTAATGTAAGCCTCTCAGATTGCTGGAACTGGTTAATCCCCCAAGACACTATAGAAGAGGGACAATATCAGAAGCTGAGTAGCAGGTTATACTAAGAACTGTGCTAGGGAAGCTGTTGTCATGTCTTGTGCATCATCATTGACTCCTGTGATTCCCAGGAGATGAGGCTCATCAATTTGGCTCTGCCCTCCTCTCTCTCCTGCCTCACTCACAGACAGGGCCTGGTGTTCATTGTTTGGCGCTAATGAGGCTTTCATTAGCTCCTGGGAATTTGGTGAACATGCTAAGTTACCTCTGTCTCTTCCTAGAGGTCCAGTTCTAATTTCCATTAAGGTTTGCAACCCGGTACTGTGGTGGAGAAACCCAGGTTTTTTAGAGTATGGATGGACAAAATTTACTACACATAGGCTTCAAATAGTAACAAAATTAAAATGAGCAGATGATACAAAGCAGTTTTACAGAACAGTTCAACTCTTCCTTTATCAAAATGTAACCCCCCTAAGCCCACACCCTAAAACAATAAAAACCCCAAAACCAAAACAAATCCTGGATGAATTGGAAATAGCTCTGATATAGAAAGGAACAGCTCCATATAGGTTGCATTTGTTTTTTTGCTTTACCAACACATGATATACCTACAATATCCCATACTACTTAGCATCTGTCACAGAATGGTTGCTTTATGACTGAACACTACTGCTCTGGGAGTACTGTATTCAAATTTATACTGCTCTGGGAGTCTTGGCACAGCATGTGTATGCTTTTTTAAAAGTCAGGAATCACAGTACACTGTCAACACTTTGTGCTAGGCTAACACTCCGCCAATTTGTGTTTTTTTTTCAAGCAGACCCACCCTGACCATCACTGCAGAATATCAGGTTTTGTGTGATGCTCCACCCACCAGAACAAATTGTGGTGCTGTGAGGTCCATCCCGAAGAGGCCTCTGGGAGGAGGCCAAGCTGACAGCCTGAGGGGGGGGGGGCGCGGGGCGGGCGGGAGGGGGGGGGGGGGGGGGGGTCAGCTTTGTGGAACCCGGAGGCCACAGGACAATGACCTAATGCATCTGCTGATCGGCCAAAAATAAGAAAAGGGGAACTGCTTTGAGCAACTAACGGTTCTGGAAAGTACCAGAAATAATGGCCACGGAAAAGGGAACTGCAGCAAGGCCTGAGGTGACCCTGCTTTGCAGCAAGAAATGAGGCTTGCTCTAACCCATAAAATGTAAAAAAGGCTTGAAGCTTTGTATGATTGGAGGGTCCCATTGGGGTGAGAGACAGAAAGGTTTAAAGGTCGTAAGAACAGAACCTTGGGTGGAACTACTTCAGGGAGGACAAGGCTGAGGACTTGATAAAGGAGATAGTCTCACCACCCTGGATACAGGGTGGATTTCCTGAGACCTGTCAGGTAATAACAGGGGATAGGGTGTGGAGTGCCTTTCCTCCCGTCTGATGTGCTTGCAGCTAATGGATTTGTTATAAGATTATCCGAACAGGTGTTGTTGATTTTTCTTGTAATAAAAGGTAACAATTGGATTTTACCTGGTGTGTGACTTGTGGGTTAATCACCTATCCCTTTGGGGAGGGAGGGAAGGGAGTAAAGCTACGCTTTGTGCGCCCCTGCCTCTTGACGCTTGAGGCCGAACAAGGGGTGAATGAAATGCTGCAGGGGCTGTTGCAGGCTGGGTTGGTGGAGCCCACTATCTCCCAGTGGAACTCCCTCTTATGGCCTGTGTGGAAGGCTAGTGGAAAGTGGAGAATGGTGATAGACTATTGGGAAGTAAATAAAAGAACAAAGAAATTAAGCCCAATGGTTAGTACCCTCCCCAAAATGTGGGCTGCGGCCCAAAGAGCAAGTGCCTCCAATTTCACGGTAATTGACATTTTGAACTGTTTCTGGGCGATTCCTGTGTGGAAGGGTGATTGAGATACATTTTCCTTTATGTTCAAAGGAAAACAGTATCGGCTGTTGCACCTACCCCAAGGTTGGTGCAACTTGCCAATTCTAGCACATCAGCAGGTGCAGGAGGCACTTGAGTCCCAGTTGCAAGTTCAGAGCTATGTGGATGACATACTGATTTGGTCACACGCTCCTGAAGAGTGTGCAGACATTTCCTACAGAGTTTTACAAGCTTTAGGAGTGGCCAGGTTTTGAGTGGATCAAAAGAAGTTTCAATGGGTACAGCACTCGGTAAGATACCTGGGGGATGCAGCTGGATGCCCAGGGCTTGGGAATCCTGGAGCAAACTAAAGAGGCATTGGCTCAACTCCCCCCACCCTGCTCCCAGAAGGAGCTGCAGTCCCAATTGGGTTTAATGGGGTGGTGTTGGGTGGCGGTCCCTGACTTTGTGGCTCTGGCTGACCTGCTATATCAAGCATTGAAGCACAAAGATGAGCAGTGGGTGTGGGGGGGAAGAAGAGGAAGGACTTCACCAAGAAATACTGCAGGCTATACTAGAAAGCCCCCCTCTACTCCCTCTGGACCCCAGCACTCCTAAGTATTTGGAAGCAGGAGTCTGGGGGGATACCATCAGTGCAGTGTCATACCAGTGAAGCCAACAAGGATGGGAAAAATGGGAATTGTTAGGAGCCTGGAGTCAGGGATTGTCCAACGTGGAGCCTTGTTATGAGCCTCTGCAGAGGGAAATGTTGGCAGTGGCCTTTGGGCTTGAGAAGGGAGAGAGGTTCGTGGGGGATGCTCCGTTAAAGATTTGAGCGTGGCCTGGGATTTTAATTGCTTTGAAAAAAGGCCCACCTGCAGGGTCTCCTCACCAAACTCAGTGGCTGAAGTGGAGTTTACAGTTGGCTGGGTATCCACATTGGGAGGTGGGGGGCATGCTGAAAAAAATGGTACTCCCATGATTGGAAACCCAAACGGAAGGGGAGGTAGTAAGCCCCATAACATGTGCTGACAGCTTTGACCCCAATGACCTCCATGCTTTATTTACTGATGGGGTGGCTGAAGGCCCAATGGCAACTTGGGCCTGGTACTGCCTTTTTTTAGAGGAATATGGAAAGGGGGGCATAAAGGGAAGCACCTAACTAGCTGAACTAAAAGCAGGAGAAGAAGCAATTGCCTATGGAATTAGACAAGGATGGAATGAAGTGAGGGTGTACACCAATAGCTGGCTGTGCACCAAGTGAGCTAGTGAATGGATTCCCTATTGGAAGAAGGCCAGGTGGCACTTGAAGGGTAGACCAGTTTGGGGAATGGAGATTTGGTAGCATATTTGGGAAATGAAGGATCACATCAAGGTGGCCATCCGGCATGTGGCTGGACATCAAAAGGGTGATTCTTCTGAGGCATGTGCAAATGCCCGGGCTGACTCTCTGACTTGTCCCTCCAGTATTAGCTCCTTGGAGTAGGCTCAGGCAGCACACACATTTGCTCATGAAGGGAGAAAAGGGCTTCGGAAAAGGCTCCAACAAGAGGGAATGAATGCTACTGAGTTGGAGGTGCGGCAGGCCATAGAGGAATGCCTGGCCTGCAGTACCCACCGACAGTCCCCATATCCCGGGACAGGACAAGCAGACGTTCGAGTATTAGAGCCAGAAGAAGAGTGGCAAATGGATTTCATAGGCCCATTAAAAATAAGTGAGGGGAAGAAATATATTTTGGTGGCAGTGGATGTAGCCACGGGTTGGCCAGAGATGTGGCCTACTGCCGAGGCTATGGGGGAGGTGGTGCTGCAGGCTCTGAAAGAGTTGGAAGCCCATTTTGGGAAACTGCACCGCTTGAAGACAGATAATGGGTCCCACTTCAAAAATGTGGGGGTTAAACAGTGGTGTGAGAAAGGGAACGTGGAACATCGCTTTGGCATCCCTTATAATCCACAAGGTCAAGGAAAAGTAGAGCATTTGAACCAGGAAATAAAAAAGAAAATTGAACATAGCCCAGGAGGTTTTTGGGAAAGGGTGGGT
>NW_005841860.1:4979875-4982515 GCF_000455745.1 Alligator sinensis | reverse complement strand
ACAGAAACAGGGTGGGAATGGGGAGTTAGCCCTTTCGCCCAAATGATGGGCCGACCCCCAAGGTTTCAGTGGGAGGAGGAAACAGAGTTGGGCATGAAACAAGAAAATGTGAAGCAATGTTGTGGCCCCCTGGTGGGGGTACAAGTAAGGTTCACTGTCTGTCCCGGGCAAAGAAGGGAATTGGAAGGTCTAGTTCTGGCTTGGGGGCAAGGCAACACAGTGTTAGTGGGAACCTCCCCCAATAAATACTGGGTTCCAGCTAACCAAAAAGTCCTTTTTCAGGAATTGCCATGAGGGCTGTGGTACTGTTGCTGATGATAGGACTGATCAGGATTGTGGGCGAGGCATTGTATTCAGACCAGTGGACCTGACTTGCGAGAACTGGAGGTTATTGGAGATTGAGCGTCCAGATGCAACCGCTGAAGGCTACGTGGTCCAATGCTTCTTGCTCCTCCATGGCCTGTCAAGGATACGTATCCAAATTGTTCCTGCTGAAGCTTTGGAATTCCAGTATTTGCCCAGATAGCACCAACTGGGAGCAGGTTTGGCAACCGACTGATCAAAATTGGAGCCTCTATGGAGCACACTGGTGTGTATAGATTAACACCACAAAAACTAAAGGACCCTAGTTATGGGGAGACACCCATCATGGGGTACATGTATCTGACCTTCATGAGAACATTATGTTCCAGTATAAGGTGATGGTAACCCTAGGGACTAATTGGTCCTTGTTGGCCCATGATGATGAATATGTCACTGAAATTGAGGCGTTTTGACTCACTGGAGTGGAGAGCACCCATGACTCTGCCGAAGGCAACTATGAACATACTGTCCATGATAGGCTTCGGGTAGACTTTGTGTTGGTATTTTCTGGAATTGTGGGGGCAATAGAAGATTGTGTGCCTGGAAAGTGCCCCATCCCGATGGAGGTATGGGACGTTTTGTGCAGGGACAGGCTTGAAATTTGGGATTTAGTTGATGGGCAAAAACAGGGACTAAATAATGGAGGGGTTATCTCTTTTTGGATTTCAGTGGGTCCTACATACCCAGAGGAGATTCCCACCATCATGGGAGCTAGAGTCCCAGAAACCTTTGTGGTATTCCCTTCGGTGTTCTTCAAAAGATTTGTAATTCTACAATGGGAAGTTAATTTCACACAAGTACACCCCTGGTGCAGCAGATGGGCAGGACCCATTCTCTCTGCTTGGCAGAGGGACTCAGGTTTGCATCGCAGGTTCCATAGGGATGCATCCACCATCCGGGGTGCACTAGGAACGGTGGGAGCTGCGCTCAATTAAATGGACATAGAGGTCATGAGAAATAAACTTGCCAGGATGGGACAACTTACCCGGCAAGCATTAGAAGGTCAAATTGTGGCAAATGCAGAATACCAGGAGAACCACATTAAAACTCTGACTGTGGTGATACAGCCACTCAAGCAAATGCATTCTATTCTGCATACAATGGTGGAGGGGACAAAGAATCTTGCAAATGAAACAAGCTCTGGTATAGCTTGTGTCACAATGCAAACCTTTGCATTGCACCAGTATGAAAGACAAGCGCTTTGGGTTAAGTTTGGGGACCCAGCAGTCATCTCTAGCTCCTATGTAAAATGGTGCCCAGAGTGTAAACCTCTCTTTGCTAAAATAAAAACGGGGGTAAAAACACCATTACATGGATACATACATGTTAGGTCTGTGTGAATAAAGACAAAAACTTGGCCCCTGTATGAGTATGTTCCCATCCTTGTAATATTGGCAGGAAGGGTTTGGGCCCCTAGATCCCCAGCTAAATGGATGACTCAATCTAGGGAATTCCTGGACCCTAGGGGATGTGAACAATGGGGGCGGCATGAGTGGATGTGTTACCGAGATAATTTTTTAATGGACCCCTGTCATTTAATTTGGGATGTGATGGAAGTAATCCAGGCAAGGATCAAGCCCACCAATTACTACCCCATGGTCCTAGTCCATGTGGGTACTAATGATGCGGCCAGGAGAACCCCTGATCACCTGATGGCGGACTACAGTGCTCTGGGCGGCGTGCTGAGGGAGTTCGGTGCACAGGTGGTATTCTCTTCCATCCTACCAGTGAACGGATGTGAAAGACGGCATGAGAACTGCATCAGAGAGACCAACTGGCAGCTTCAGCAGTGGTGTCTCGAGGCAGGCTTCCACTTCCTGGACAACGACCCGCACATTACGACAAGGGACATGCTCAGTTGGGATGGGCTTCACCTGTCCCCCAAAGGTAAGCGTGTGTTTTCTTCTAGGTTGGCGGATCTCCTCCGGCGGGCTTTAAACTAAGCTCGTCGGGGGGAGGGGAAGATGAGGGCGGGAGAAGCTGTGGACCACCAAACATCACCATAGTAGTGAAGTGTTTCACCTTCTTGCCCTGGCTAATCTGCCTTCATCAGTGCTGACATTTAGCATACTTGGTATCATCTGCCACTTCAAAATCATCCCACACTACATTACTCCCTGGCTTCTGGGTTGAGGGTGTGGATCTTGCCTTATCCCCCTCCTCAGCAGGCAGAGGACCTGTCGCAGGGCTCAAGTGCCTATATACTAATACTAGGAGCATGGGGAACAAGCAGGATGAACTAGCGCTCCTGCTTGCACAAAACACCTATGACTTAGT
>NW_005841860.1:4968308-4977881 GCF_000455745.1 Alligator sinensis | reverse complement strand
CTCTTTCCTGCCTGTGCAGGGGGTCGGACTCGATGATCTATTGAGGTCCCTTCCGACCCTAACATCTATGAAACTATGAATTTACACCAGGAAAGCGTAGGAGATTGTGTGTTGGATGGTATCTTTAACCAAAGTACAGTGGTAGTCAACAACGCTATTGGGTGCTTATGTGTGGCCTCGGTAACCTCAGTGACTTGGAATTTTGAGAATGTTTCCCAAGCCCCAGTTAAAGAATGCTGCTGTAATGCTACGGCGGTTGAAAGTGGGGGACATGTTTATGTGCAGCCAACTTATTCTCGGTCACTAGCTTTAGCAAAAGTCTTCCCAGTAAATTGGACCATGTCTTTGGGCCCTTCATGGGAAGCTGTATACAGGCAATTGGAAATGGAGAAAATTATTGGTGCCTATGGAAACACTTTAAGTAAAGAGAAACAAGCGAGTCTGCATATAATACATCAACAGGGTAAACTCCAAAAACTGACATCGGAGTTAGAGTCAGTGTCAGGACACCATTGTTATGATATTTTCCTGGGACTGGATTGATGAATCTGATGATTCACCCTATAGTCATTGTGCTATTATGTATCGTTGTTCTATGCTTTTTGATGCGTATATTAACCTGCTATACTCGGAGGCTGTATTGGAGGATCAAAGTCTAATGGATTATGTTGATGGGTATGTTACTCTACGCAATTTTGATCAGCATGAATATATGCAGATGCAACTGGTCAGAGGAGGATTGGTGGAGAATGCGAAGAAAGTCAGGAATCACAGTACACTGCCAACACTTTGTTCTAGGCTAGCACTCCTCCAATTTGTGGGGTTTTTTTCAAGCAGACCAACCCCACAACCATCACGTCAGAATATCAGGTTTTGTGTGATGCTCCACCCACTGGAACAAATTGTGGTCTGAATAATTTGAGTGTTTTCATCTTGAAATATCATAGTGTCATTGGCATTGCCTGACATTCCAGTAGTGATGTCTGAATCTTCCTTGAAGTGCATCATGACCTGCAACATAACAGATAAATTACCTTTTGTGGTTAATTTATATCCAAATTATAATGAGCTGGGGAAAGGATGGTGATGTGCATGCTGTTGATGGCTGAATGCTGCTTGGAAACCTCATATGGGCAAAAACCATTGATGAGCATGTGTGTACTGGAAAATCTGAGGATACATAACACCAGCACTTCTGGATAGCATGATTCAGCTCCCAGGTGGCAGATCCAGTTATCATGGGCTGTGGAGCAGAGATTGTCAGAAGTTGCCAGTTTTTTAATTGTTTCTGTTAAATCTTTGATGACACTCAGATATCAGTTGACACTCAGTGATCATCAGGCCAGCTCAGTGAAGGTCTCCTTGGATGTCACCTGGTCAACCTGAAGTTCTCTTGCCACTGCTCATTATTCCACTTTCTTAGCATGATCCTCTCCCACCAGTCAATGTTTTTGTTTTTCCACCACTAAGATCAGTGGTAGGCAATCTGCAAATGGTCTCATTTTTGGTCTCTTTCTCCCTGGCTGTCCAAAGCTTACAGCAACAGCCCAGAGATAAAGTTTGAGCCTCTGCCATTTCAACAACAGGTCATGGAGCCCCAAGCTGCCATTTTTGGTAAAGCAGTTTTCAAAGATGCTTGAACATGCTTGGAAGCAGCACTAGCTAGGTTGCCACTTATCACTTTGAAGTTATGAACAACTCTAGTACCTGCAAGGGTTTCCATTCTTCAGAACAAAATTGCAGTGGAAACATATTTGTTTTCCTAATATGCTTAGAAGGAAAGGCTAGAAAGTTCTGAAAGTTCCTGGGACAAATTACAATAAGGCTTGGCAGGTCCTATTCCAGGGAATCATTTCCTAAATGAGAGTTTAGGTTTCTTTGTCCACCGCTTCAGATTCAGCCAATTCGGGAATTCAAATCACTGTCCTGAATCGATTTGTCTGAATCTGATTCAGAGATTCAGCTGCTGCCAAATCTCTGAATCTCCAAATCACCCAGGCCCACCCCCCATCCCTCTCCCAGCCCAGCAATGGCTGCCCCGCCTGCCTCAGCTCCCAGCACTTGGGGAAAAAAAGGTCCTGACTCAGCAGGTGCTGCTGGGTGGGGAAGGTGAACCCCACTGCCCTCCACTGCCCCATGCTGTGTGGGGGGCTCTACATGAGCCCTTGCCCAGTCCCCCCCAACATGGCTGCCCCACCCGCCCCAGCTCTGGCTTCTGCATGAGCCCCAAAAAGCCCTGAGGCCACTGCAGGAACAGTGAGTCCTGGGTTTTTTCTGTTTGTTCGCTTTTTTTAAGGGGCCGGAACCGTGGGTGGGCAGGGCAGCCATAGGGGGGCTGGAACAGTGGGCTGGGGGTCAGGGAGCTCATGGCAGAGCCCCCAATGTGGCATGGGGCAGTAGGAGGCAGTGGGTGGTGTCCCCTGCCCAGCAGCACCTGGTGAGTGGGGATTTTTTTTAAAGCACTGGGAGATGGCGTGGGTGGGGCAGCCATGGGGGAGGGGCTGAGGGAGTGGGGGGGGTCAAGGGGGCTGAGGAAAGAGGCAGGGGATGGGGCATGGCAGGGGGCCCCCCATGGTCCCATCCCCCGGCCCTACTTAGCAGCTCCTAGTCTGGCTGCAGCTCCCTGCTCCAGGCATCAGGGACTGTCTGAATCATTGAAGCTTTCCAAATCTTTTCTAAATGTACAGAGAGCTCTGAATCAATTCATACCTTTTGATTGGTCTCCTGATTAGTTTTGGACTTGGAGATCTGGCCACCAAATCAGGCCGAATCTCCTCCAAATCAGGCTGAATCGCCTCTGAATCGAATCGTCACCCAAAGCTTCACACAGACCTACTAATGATTATACAATTGCCTCTTATTTGTGCCATTATCACATCCTTTCCTTCTTTGCCTTTTGAACTATCTTCTTTTCACTATTTTTTTCATAATGACAACAATGGCACCCTCCAAAGCTGACAGCTACAGATGGGTAATTTTGCTTGACTTGACCAAATACCTGACATTCTGTGTCAGTTTTAGTACAGCTATTCCAGTTCATTGGGACTGAAACAGGTAGTTTAGGAGGCCTATTCCAGACCTATGTTCATATTTGCAGTACAAAGCAAACCTTTGTTTTTGAGACTGTTATGAGGAAATACTTCAATGAGCTCAAGTCTTGCATCAAGAAAGTTGAAGTGGCAATTAAGAACATGACAAAAGTCAAGTGTAGCTTAATATAAGTTGGATCATGTTAATTCTACATTTTCAAAACACTCCTCACCTGTCCTCTTATGACCAGGTGATCTATTACCTGGACAAGGGAGAGGAGATTGATGTCGTATATCTTGACTTTAAAAAAGCCTTCGGTCTGGTATCCCATGATCACCTCTTGGCAAACTGGCCAACTGTGGCCTTGGGTCCACCATGATCCACTGGCTGAGGAATTGGCTCTGTGGTTGGACCCAGAGGGTGGTGGTTGACAGAGTCAATCATCATGGTGCCCTGTGACCAGTGGGGTTCCTCAAGGCTCTGTCCTTGGACTTGTATTGTTCAACATCTTCTTTTCATTGGAGTAAGAAGCAGACTGGCCAAGTTCACCAATGATACTAAACTTTGGGGTAAAGCATCCACACCTGAGGACAGAAGGGTGATCCTGGCTGACCTGGACAGGCTCAGGATATGGGCAGATAAGAACCTGATGGTGTTTAACACTGAATAATGCAAGCTTCTCCATGTTGGGAGGAAAAACCCTAAGCATGCTTATAGTTTCTGCTGTGCTACACTGGCTAGCACTACAGATGAAAGGGACTTGGGGGTCATGATTGATCACATGATAAACATGAGCCTTCAATGTGATGCTGCAGCTAATAAAGCGAGGAAAATTCTGACTTGCATCCAAAGATGCTTCTCAAGCAAATCCCAGGACATCATTCTCCCATTGTACTCGGCCTTGGTGAGGTCACAGCTGGAGTACGGAATCCAGTTTTGGGCTCCACAATTCAGAAAGGATGTGGAGAAGCTTGAAAGAGTCCAGCGAAGAGCCACGCACATAATCAGAGGTCAGGAAAACAGACCTTACAATGACAGTGTGAGAGCTATGGACTCCTCAGCCTGGAAAAGCACAGGCTCAGGGGTGATCTGATGGCCACCTATAAGTTTATAAGGGGTATCCACCAGGATCTGGGGGAATGTTTGTTCACAAAAGCGCCCCAAGGGATGACGAGGTCAACAGGTTATAAACTACTGCAAGACCGTTTCAGGCTGGACATAAGGAAGAATTTCTTTACTGTCTGAGCCCCCAAGGTCTGGAATAGCCTGCCATCAGAGGTGGTTCAAGCACCTACTTTGAACACCTTCAAGAGAAAATTGGACATTTATTTTGCTGGGATCCTGTGACCCCAGTTGACTTCCTGCCCCTGGGGCAGGGGGCTGGACTTGATTATCTTCCGAGGTCCCTTCCAGCCCTAATATCGACAAATCTATGAATCTTCTGTGAAAAGACAGATGATATCAAATTCTGCTAGTTGTTACATTCTTTACATAAACAGTCTTTCCTGGTAATGCTAAAAATATGCAGTCATGATTTGTTTACCCTTTGAAGTAGGTAATTTCTCCTTGAGCCTACTTTTTATTTCTAGGCATCTTGTTTATATTGTCTCTTAAATTTTGACTCCACTAACTAATGGGAACAATGGACATCTACTTCAGTCCCTGTCCTCAGTCTGAAAAATCTGTTTGATCACCTGAAATCATATTTCTAGAGTGAATAAAGTTAATTTTTCTTCCTAACATATAACATTTAATAACAATTAATTTAAGAAGTCTCCAAGGCAATTGTATAATATTCTGTGCTTTATTAAGCACTATATTTCAAGTAGATGATGCTATTACTCTTAAGCTTATGTGGAAGCTTATCTTCAGCTTGAACTACTGAGATTTAATTTTTCAATGCTCTTGAAAAACAGAATAGATTTTCCTGTTACTTATTACATTGTGTGCAGTTGCTGCTAGGATAACTTGATTTACATCAGGTTAACCTAATATAAATTAATATCAGTGCATGTACATTTATTGGTTCATGATGTTTTTTATCAATGTCTATTTATAATTCATTAAATCAACATGTGCCCACAGACATGTGGTGTTCTATGTCAAAGAGAAATACACATCCTCAACGAGTAGCACTGGGTCAGAGGAGGGGCACACTGAAGTGCTCTGGGTTAGAATACAAGGAGGTCAAGGGGAAAGTGACTTAACAGTGGGGGTCTACTACAGACCACTCAACGAAGGGGAAGAGCTAGACCAGGAATTCTTAAGTCAGCTCACGGAGGCAGATAGGTCAAAGGACATGGTCATCATGGGTGACCTAAACTTTCCAGACATCTGCTAGGAAGATCAGTCAGCCAGGTCTGACTGCTCATGTAGGTTCCTAGCTGAGATACAGGACCTCCATCTAACCCAGGAGGTGCACAGCCCCACCAGGGGAGACACCTTGTTGGATCTGGTCCTGGCCATGGGCAAAGACCTGGTGAAGGCTCTGCGGGTGCTCAACCACCTGGGTGACAGCGATCATTGCCTGCTGGAATTTGCCATCCAGTGCAAAGTGGCAAAGGCCTGCAGCAAGGCAGCAGCCCTGGACTTCAGGATGGCAGATTTCAATGAGGTAAGGAGAATAGTCAGGGAGACACTGAGTACTTGGAGGGGAGGGGAGTTGGGTGGCCAAGAAGAGTGATCGTTGCTTAAGGAAATGATCCTCTAAGCCCAAAGGGAGGTAATCCCAAGGAGGCAAGAGGGCGCAAAAGCCCCCATGCCTCACCAAAAGCATCCGGGAATGTCTCCTAGCTAAAAAGGAGGAGTACACCCAATGGAAGGGAGGGTCCATCACCAGGGAGGACTATACCTCTGTTGCTCAGGACTGTAGGGGGGCAGTCAGGAAGGCCAAGGTGGAGATGGAACTGGGACTTGTACCTGGATCAAGGACAACAAGAAGTCCTTTTTTAAATACATAGCGGGTAAAAAGAAGGTATCGGGTAACATGGGGCCTATGCAGGACACGCTAGAAAATCTAGGTTAGCAAAGCTAACCTATTTTACAATTTCTTTGCCTCCACTTTTCTGAGCAGGGACTGGGCCATCCCCCTCACTGGGACCCCTGTAGGCCCCAGGGGAGGTGCACCCAGGCCTAGGGTCAGAGAGGACCTAGTCAGGGAACTTCTGGAGGGACTGGACATATTTAAATCAACAGGCCCTGAGGATCTCAACCCCAGAGTGCTGAGGGAATTAGCAGAGGTCATTGCGTGACCCCTGGCACGGCTTTAAGAGCACTCATGCTGCTCTGGCCAGGTGCCAGAGGACTGGAAAAGGGCCAATGTGATCCCCATGTTCAAAAAAGGGAGAAAGGAGGACCCAGGAAACTATCTGCCTGTTAGTCTTACCTCAGTCCTGGGTAAGCTTTTTGAGAGAATTATCCTGGTGCATGTCCGTGGGGGGCCAGCAGGGGAGATTATGCTTAGAGGCAACCAACATGGGTTCATTAGAGGCAGGTCCTGCCAGACCAACCTGGTCACCTTCTATGACCAGGTCACAAAATTCTTGGAAGCAGATGTCGCAGTGGGCATAGTCTTTCTGGACTTTAGGAAGGCCTTTGACACTGTCTCTCATCCCATTCTCATTAAAAAACTAGGAGACTCTGGTGTTGATGCCTACACAGTCAGAATGGTCACTAATTGGCTGGAGGGCTGCACCCAGAGAGTGGTGGTGGACATGTCTTATACGACCTGGACGGATGTGGGAAGTGGTGTTCCATAGGGCTCAGTCCTTGGGCCTGTACTTTTCAATATCTTCATTAGTGACTTAGACAAAGGGGTAAAAAGCACCCTGTTCAAATTCGCAGATGGCACTAAGATGTGGGGAGAAGTGTGCATGTTAGAAGGGAGAAATAGACTGCAATCAGACCTAGACAGGTTACAGGGGTGGGCGAATGAGAACAGGATGGTTTTCAACACTGACAAGTGCAAGGTGTTGCACCTGGGGAGGAAGAACCAGCAGCATACCTACAGGCTGGGGAACTCCCTTCTTGTCAGTGCAGAGGCAGAAAAGGATCTTGGAGTCATTATTGATGCCAAAATGAACATGGGACGACAGTGTGGGGACACGGTCAGGAAGGCCAACCACACCTTGTCATGCATCCACAGATGCATCTCAAGTAGGTCCAAGGAGGTGATCCTCCCCCTCTATGTGACACTGGTCAGGTTGCAGTTGGAGTACTGCATTCAGTTTTGGGTGCCGCACTTCAGGAGGGATGTGGACAACATGGAGATGGTCCAGAGGAGGGCCACCCACATGATCAGGGGGCAGCAGGGCAGGCCCTACGAGGAGAGGCTAAGGGACCTGAACCTGTTCAGCCTCTGCAAGAGAAGGCTGAGGGGGGATCTAGTGGCTGTTTACAAACTAGTCAGGGGGGACCAGCAGGCATTGGTAGAGTCCCTGTTCCCCTGAGCACTACCAGGAGTGACGAGAAATAACGGTCACAAACTGGTAGAGGGTAGATTCAAGCTAGATATCAGGAGGCGCTACTTCACTGTCAGGGTTGCTAGGATCTGGAACCAACTTCCAAGAGAAGTGGTGCTGGCTCCTACCCTGGGGGTCTTTAAAAGGAGGCTGGATGAACACCTTGCTGGGGTTGTTTGACCCCAGTACTCTTTCCTGCCATGGCAGGGGGTTGGACTTGATGATCTGCTCAGGTCCCTTCTGACCCTACCAGCTATGAAACTATGAAAGTATGACAGCCCACAGGAGCATGAATCAACATAGTAGTTCCTTATACACTGAAATTTGTTTCAAATTAAACATTAGTACTTTGGCATGGTCTTCTTAAGTACTGAAAAGAGGGTACAACTTAGCTCCTATTTCATTAGAAATACATTCTCCAAAGAAGCTGAATGTCAATTACTTGAGTGGTAACTGAGATTGTGTTACTGTCCCTAATGACTATGATATCCACAATATAACTCTTTTCCTGTGATAGCCAAGTTTACAACACAGAAATCTAAAGTAATTATGATACAGATGATCCATTTAAAGAAGAGACTAAAACTACCAGTAGGTAGCTGTAAAGTAGAAATTGAAAACTGATACATCAGTGTGTAGAGTCCAAGAGTAAAAGCCTAGAGAATATATTATTAGCTGGTCCACTTGGGTTTCTTTTCTTCTTCTTCTTCCTATTTTTTTTTTTTTTACTCGGGGATATTGGGTCATATTTAGCACAAAGGAAGCAAAATAAATTAATTTTTACATTGTGACTACAAAGATTGAAGTGTGGAATGGGAAAGGAAGCTAGATTTATATTTTTAAATGGATATTGAATGAGATGCATATAATAGAGGTTTATAGATTACAATTAACATACCTGGTAAGGGTAACCATAAATCCCAGGTTGGCTGGGACAGTCCTGGATTTTGGAGGCTGGTTCTGGCCAACTCTTGTAAACTAAAGAGCATCTTGGACACAAGCTGTGAAACTGGAAGTGCTAGCAGACAGCAAATTGCCCTAATAGATTAGCTTGATTAGTGGAATGACCATTAAAGAGGGCACTGTTAACACCTGTGAGGTAAAGAAAAATTGGTCATTAACAGGCTATTGACTCCTTAGCTGTCTGAATAGTAATAACAGTAGTACCCTGCCCCTGTCTCTGCCTGTAAGTAGTGGGGGGCGGGGCGGAGGGCAGGGCAATGTCCCAGGTTTAACATTGTCCCATATGGTCACCCTAACTATGATGCCTTAAAAAACACCCAAAACTTGACTGTGATGAAACTGTTGTTGTGCTGTGACCCCTTTGTTGCACAAACGGCTAGTTTCGTGCCCCTGGAGGCTTGTCCAATCCACCTCTAGGAGAGAGTCTCACACACAGGCTGGGTCTAATTTCAGATTTATTGTTTGCAAACAAGTTCGACAAGGGAGCTTAATTTACTCAAATCCGTGTCGACCCCAAACAGAGTCTGGGGTTCCTTTTTATAGCTAACATAAACAAAAGATTCTAACGTGTCGCGTAATTATTGGTAGCCCAAGTATTACGTCTTACAACATATGTCTAGCAGGTACATGTTTTATGATGGTTTACATACATGTTTCATTTACATCTTAAATCTCCTCCCTGGGGCCGTCCTTAAGTCCATTTCGGTCATTCTTTGGTCAAGGTCTGAGTTCTTCACATCAGCACCTTTCCCTGTGCCTCTTCTCTTATCTCTTGTAAGGAGTTATTTGTTGCATCTGTTCCTGGCTATGTCTGCAGAAGTCTAGTGCTACTCGTAAATCTATCATTGGCCTACATACCTTAGCAGAAGCAAGTGTGATAATATGCAGAAGCAATTATGTAGTGAAACTAAACAGTTCTCAGCTGTGAAGCCTTTGTGTAGGGAGATGAGACATTTTTTTACCACACAGCTGCTACACAAACGTTATTGCAAAATCATAATGACTAGATTATAACATATTTTTACCACAACTTTCCCCCCTCAAGACGCTTTCTAACTCTAATTTTAATAGTTTTCAGCTATGGCTAACTTCTGATAATGCACAAACATCTCTTGGTTGA
>NW_005841860.1:4957366-4962892 GCF_000455745.1 Alligator sinensis | reverse complement strand
TCCAATCCACCTCTAGGAGAGAGTCTCACACACAGGCTGGGTCTAATTTCAGATTTATTGTTTGCAAACAAGTTCGACAAGGGAGCTTAATTTACTCAAATCCGTGTCGACCCCAAACAGAGTCTGGGGTTCCTTTTTATAGCTAACATAAACAAAAGATTCTAACGTGTCGCGTAATTATTGGTAGCCCAAGTATTACGTCTTACAACATATGTCTAGCAGGTACATGTTTTATGATGGTTTACATACATGTTTCATTTACATCTTAAATCTCCTCCCTGGGGCCGTCCTTAAGTCCATTTCGGTCATTCTTTGGTCAAGGTCTGAGTTCTTCACATCAGCACCTTTCCCTGTGCCTTTTCTCTTATCTCTCGTAAGGAGTTATTTGTTGCATCTGTTCCTGGCTATGTCTGCAGAAGTCTAGTGCTACTCGTAAATCTATCATTGGCCTACATACCTTAGCAGAAGCAAGTGTGATAATATGCAGAAGCAATTATGTAGTGAAACTAAACAGTTCTCAGCTGTGAAGCCTTTGTGTAGGGAGATGAGACATTTTTTTACCACACAGCTGCTACACAAACGTTATTGCAAAATCATAATGACTAGATTATAACATATTTTTACCACACCTTCATATCAAGTTGACTCGTTGCTTTCTTGTGTTCACTCAGCCGGCTGCATCCATTAATTGTCTTTTAGACTGCCCCATAGACTTTTTTTTCCTTGTTTGTATAGCACCTAGAATGATTGGCTCTGGTCCATAAATACTCCTCTTAGGCATTAAGGTAATAGAAAGAAAGTGGAAGGCCAAGCCATGTTGAAAATTGTTAGGGTAACACTATGTGGATTTTCAGGGAGCACAGGTTTTGCAGCTGAATACAAAGGTTTTAACCTGTGGCCTAGCAGAGCTGCTGACAACAAGGCAGAATGATATCTAAGCCAGCCATTTGCTTATGCTAAGTAGCCATCTTAACTGTGTCAACCATTTTAAGTGAGTCTGTGTGCTGTGGATGAGGTAAAGTCTTAGGAATGTGGAAGATGGTACAACGTAGAACAGAAAAACAGACTGGAAGGTGAAAAACAACACGTAATTAGTAACAGAATCTGAGATGAAGATATGCAAAAAGATGAATGGTGATTGGTGAAGAAGCCTCCAGAAGCTTCAGATTTTGGTCAAAGTCTGCCCATTGACTGAAGAAAAGGAGTCAAGATCTTAGATATGCACTCATAGCAAAAAGACATGTAAATGAGTCGAATGCATAGGCAATTCCATGCTAATGAAGCAAACAGTAAACCAAGATGGAGCTTGGGATGGGAGGAAAAATGGGTGGAACAAGAGGAGGGATGGAGGTGGAGTGAATGTTAATGAGTATAAACCAAAGTGTATGAATGTGGCGAAAAACTATCGTTCATTGAGGCTCCCTAGTTTGTTGGTTTTTTGGGAGGTAGTCTGAAGCTGTCTCCATTCTGAATAAAGCTGTTGCGAGCAATGTGTGCTGGTATTTGCTCTCTGCTTGCTCTGGCTAATGAGCAACAGGATTCATGGGCAATTGAATCATTGTCTCCCTAGTCATTAGGCACTGCACGGAATTGGGGTCTAACATCTTGGCGTAGTTGGCATGATTTGACACACATTTGGAGGGGACTGGTCTATCCTTATTTTACCAGGGTAAGGCCTAGCTGTATACTTATGCACAAGTGTACTAGGTTCTCCTGGGCCGCCTCATCTATTGTACCCCACCTTTTACCATTCCCCAGTAGCATGGCAGTGGGTTCAGAGGCTTTTCCTCTGTGTGTGGGATCAGGGCAACCTCCGTACTTTTTTGTGAGTTGGGTTAAACAGAATGGGAGTCCACTGCAGTGGCCCCAGGAAAATCCATTTAGCCCGGCTTGGATTATGCCTGGGGTTGGGTCAAGGGAATTTTAAGTAAAGTAACTGCCCTCCAGGCTTTAGCTTGGAGTGTTCAAGATTTCACCTCCAAACTACTGACACCTAAGAGAGAGAGCCTCAGAGTGAAGCCTGCATTCTGGCTGAATGTACCTTAACTCTGATGACAGCCCTGGGCTTAGCAGATATAGAATTGTTTAATTGTCTGTATTGTTGCTTTTTTGTTCTTGATCTGTATCAGTAAATTCACCTATTATTGACTGGCAAGTGTTGTGGTCAGTCTGAGGGTTGAGTCTGTCCAGAACAAAGGTATAGGTACTGGGTCCTAATCCAGTCCAACAATCGGTAACTTCACCAAGACACAAAAGTAGAAACCTAACTGATCAAGACATTTGTTGATGCAGAATAATCTATTTTAGAGGGGTTAGATGAAACTTGTAGTAAGTTAGAGTTATATAAGAAGTAACTAAAGTGATAAGTCTTGTGCAGGAGATGTTGTTTGTTACTGCTGACCAGGAGACTTTGTTTGTCCAGGTCAGGCAGGGTAGTGGAAATGAGAATCTGCTGTGGTCCACTTAGAATTAAGTAAGAACCTCCTGTTGTGTTTATAATAGGAAGCTAAAAAGCAAAGACAGTCATCTCTTGGGCAGAAAGGCTGTGTGAATAAACAAAGTCCTTTAACTCTAAGGTTCTTGAGAAGAATTATAGTTTTTTGTGCAGAGAGAAAAATAAAAGCAGGTGTGTGTTTGCTGTGGAGATTATAAAGTGTAAGTTACCAGTGCAGGTTATAACAAGACAAAGTGTTATACAAGCAGTTTAGCTTCAAAGAGATCAAAAACAGTTAGAGAAATGTAAGACAGACTCTTAAGATCCTGTGTTCACCAGAAAATAAAAGCAAATAGCACAGAAGGAAACAAGGTTCAGGCAGCGGCGGAGAATCTGTAATTAGACGTGAAGGGAAACTTAGTTCTCCTTCCGTGCCTCTCCAGGAACAGTGAAAAGCCTAAAAGAGATACAGATTGTTAATTGTTATATAAAGAGAGATCAGTGCACAGAATTAATTTGAGTTACTCTGAGGAGGAAAAAAAGGAGTGAGCTTATCATAGGCATTTTTTTTCTCTGCAGAGGCATAGTTTAAAAGTATATTTTGAAGGTGAGAAAAGTTTTCTCAAAGGAATTGTATAAACAATTACACCGAGTTCCACAGAGTCTCCACATCCTGTATGATTCTGTGCTGTGGGATGCTGAGCTCTGCCTGTTTCTCCCACAGCATCTTGCCCCCCTTGATGCTGTGGTGGAAGTAGCCCGCCACCTTCCTGCATTTTGAAATCAGCTGGCTTATAGCAGTACTGGTGGCGGTGCCATCACTGGAAGCCTTGTCCCCCTCCAAGGCATCCTTCACTATTAGGTGCAGCCTGTGTGCCACACAGCGGATGCCACCAAATTTGGCATGATGGACAGCCTTCACTATATTGGTCCTGTTGTTGATGACCATGAACCTGCGGGTGAGCTCAGCCTGCCCAACAAGCCACCCCTGTGCCATGTGGTTCACGGGCCCCATGATCTCCCTTGCCATGTGGAACTCATCCAGCACCTCAGCTTGCAGTAGAGCCCACCGATGGCCTGACTGAGCGCACCAGTGCCTGTGAGGGAGAGGTAGGTGTGATCGCCACCCTGCCCTGCCTTGAGCAGCTCCTCACTCAAGTACTCCCTGCATGCCTGATACAGGGAGGGTACCAATGCCCTGCTAAAGGTGGTGCATGCAGGCACTTCGTAAAATGGGGCCAGAAGTGCTATGAACTGCCTGAACCCTGGCCTCTCAACTAGGGAGAAGGGCTGGCTATCCAGAGCTAGCATCTCCCCAGTGCTCTGGGTGATCTCGCGTGCCTTGGGAACGCACCCCCCTTTCTGTCCACCTTTCCCCCACTGGTCCAGGGTGGCCTGCCTCTACTTTGGAGGTAAGAGGGCTTTGGAGTGAGCAGGGGACTTCCCTTTTGGCGCACTCATACTGGTGCCAGGCTGAGCAGCAGAAAGAAGGGCAAGGGGGTCTCATGTCCTTGCCATGGCTCACGTGCCTTTGGCAGTACTGGCAGATGGCAAACCTGGGATCATCTGCCACCTCAAAATGATCCCACACTACACTACTCCCCCCTTCTGGGTTGAGGGTGAAGATCCTGCCTTTTCCCCCTTCTCAGCAGGCTGAGGCTGAACAGCAGGAGGAGCTGCCTCAGCGGAGCCACTTGCCTCCACAACCTCAGCCTCCTCCGAGGTGCTGTTTTCTAGAAGAGACCTGGGTCTAGGGGAAACATGAGGGTGTGGAGCACAAACTCTCATTCCCCCTCTGTCCCAAGAATTGCCTGAGCCAGCGCACTTAGCATCCCTGGTTTCAGCTCCAGCTCATCCTCTGGCAGTGGGAGGCTCATGCTGAGAGCTGAAACTGGGGTGGAAGAGGCAGTGATTCCACTTCTAGTGCCCACTTCTGGACTGAGCAGAGGTGGTGCAGGTGCAGGAACATTAGATGCAGACATCTGCATCTGCTCCCACCACCTGGCTTCCACTGGCAGCACTGATGTCATGGCTGCTCAGGAATAGAATGCATCTGTGTTTGGGATGGGGTGAGGGGCAAGCAGCTCTAGCTCTCTCCTTACCCCCTCTCCCTCCTCTCCCAGAAGACCTGGCACCTGCCTTTCCAGCACGCTTCATATTGATCTTTCCTGTGCTGCAAAAGGTTTCTGTGTGTGTGAGAATCCTTTTGTATATGTCTGTCTTGTTCTCCTGTGAATATCTGTGTCTATCTTGGGCTGTGAACAAAATTATTTGTGTGTCTTCTTTCTGGGTCTCACTATATTGTCTCTTCTGTTCTGAATGAAATTGTGTGTCTTCTTTCTGGCTCTCGTGATATTGTATATCTTGTGCTGTGAATGAAATTATTTGTGTGTCTTCTTTCTGGCTCTCACTATATTGTCTCTGTTGTTCTGAATTAAATTGTGTGCCTTCTTTCTGGCTCTCACTATATTGTTTATCTTGTCTTGTACTGTGAATTAAATTATGTGTGTCTTCTTTCTGGCTCTCATGATATTGTCTATCTTGTGGTGTGAATGAAATTATCTGCGTGTGTTCCTGTGTCTCAATATATTATCTGTGTCTTGCTGTTCTGTAAATATCTCTCTGTCTTCTTCCGCTGTGATTTTTTTTTTCTATATTCTGGGTCTCTGTGTATGTGCGTGTGTGTGCGTGTCTGTGTGTGCATACGTGCAAGCAAGCAATCTGTGCCTCCCTGCACAGTGATAGACAGCACTGGCTGGGAAAACACAACTGTCTTTTTGCAAAGTTTCCAAAACAAGTTCCCAAAAAGTAAATCAAAGAAATACATTGAATTGTAATACTACTAATAATTGAATTGAATAGCTAAGATAAACTAAGCTAAGCTGAATCCTAACCACTCATTTATAACACAAAAAAGTGGCAGGCAGATGTCAGTCGCAACGTTCCTCTCTCACAAAGCTGCTGACAGGGAATGAGCTGCAAAAGGCACAGAAAGGCTGGAAACAGTGGCTTTTATACTTTTTTTAGTCCCACCCCACAGATGCTGCCATTGGAAGAGAAGCCAGGGAGAAATCCTTCTCCCTAGCCACCAT
>NW_005841860.1:4951230-4957349 GCF_000455745.1 Alligator sinensis | reverse complement strand
GCCCCCCGCCCCCACTCCCCCTCCCTCCCCCCATCCCCCTTCCTCGTCTAATTCCCTCAAAATGGCCAAAGTGGCTCTGAAGCATCCGAAGTGGCTCCAAAGTACTTCGGATGCCCCCAACCCACTCCAGACAACATTACTGGTATTCCGCTTCAACCCGGATGCCGAAGCATCCGAAGTGGGTCCAGATCCGAAGCAGGATCTGAAGACTCGCACAGCCCTAATGACTCCTAGGATGAAAGGCAGGCACCAGACACCAAACCAGGTAGCTTGGAACTCAGTGGGACTTAGTGACTGGGGACCACTTTGAACAGAATAAAAAGAACAGTACAGAGCCAGGTGTAACAAAGACCACCAAGGATTCTGTGAAAAAAAACAAACTGATTCAGCCAGTGCTTTAAAAGGATTTAGTCCTAGTAGTGTAAACTTGTAAACCAGTAGAGGGTTTACAAGGTATTGGAGAAAACATACAAGGGTAAAATAATCCTATATTAATCCAACAACCCAAAGGAGCTATGGAATTCAGTGCCACTTTCACTAAACTGGCACATGGCAAGCTGCTGAAACCCAGTGAATTAAGCAATCTGAAGCCTTTACCTACATATGCCTGGCTTTTTCTTTCTTTTAAATAGTAGAGTAACAATGAACAGAAATTTAAATACAGAATAAATGAGAGCTTTTAGAAGTGGGGATCATATAACCTTTTTTAATACTTTACTGTGGCAGAATTCTTGAAGACACATTGCCATGTTAAATCATCCTGAAAGTTTAAAAGTCTGAGAGCAAGTAAAACTGGAAGAGAGAGATTTTCAAATAGCTTTCATAATTCCTACAGCATCAAAGACACTTCTGAGTTGTACAGAACTGATGAAAGCCAAGTAGTGTCTCTCTAGGGGTAAAAGTTCCCCTGTACTGCCACACAGAAATACTGGAGATGTTATAAGCTTGTGAGAGTAAAAAATTGAGCCCAGCTGCTTGTTTATTGACCACTGGGAAAAGATCTGTGTTCATGCTGCCTACAACTTTTGCAGCATAGTCACATTCACAAACAGTGTGTGCTCTCATGCCCAAGAGTTCACAATATATACATGAGCTTAAGTATGACAAAGGGTCAGATGACTACTTTAGGTCAGCTGAAGCACTTTGACTGTGTTATTTGAGGATAATATTTCATCAGTTCATTTCAAAGTACCTGAAAGACAAAGATATCAATTTTAAAAATAATATTTGACATTCGCTGAGCTTCACACCTGTGTTTTTCACAAATTTGATGTAATTTCCATTTCAGACCTTCCAAAAGAATAAATACACATTAAAAAGGAGACAGGCAAAAGTATCTGAAATTCTTGGGAAGAGTTTTGTGGTAAATCACTGTCCTTGATATATTTATGCTGAAAAAGATGTAACAGAAATTTGACTTTTGAACCAGGCTGCTATTCAGATAGTACCAAAATAAATAAATACATAAATAAATAAATAAGTAAAGGGAAGCATCTTTCTCAAGTTACTAAGTGATGCATACACCCCAAGCAGAACTGTCACAGAGCCTTTCTTTTTATAAAGGAATTGACAGCAAGAAGTAAAAATGTTGTGCTGTGTTGGATACCTGATGTTATTCATGGTGTGTCATGGCTTTTCTTGTGTTTTTATGTCTATATGTTTATTATGGAAAAAAAAGGAATACATAAAAAAATATATCTTAGGAAGCTTTTGGGTTCAAAAACCCTTTGTCTGGCTGAGGAAGTACCTGCAGTTGGTCCTGGATAGAAGGAATGGTGAAGAAACCAGAGGCTGGCCTGGCACACAATGCAGGGAAGAAAGCCAGGCAGTGAAAATGTAAATGGGGGCATCAGGTGGTGAGGGACAGGCTGGGGTGGGAGGGTGGGGGGGAAGGAGGATGTAGCAGCGCAGGTAAAAGTGCAGAGGTACCTGGGGAGTGAGATGTCCGTTGGGTTTCAGTGTGTCAGAATTCCACTATCTAATCTATATAGAGTCCATGAGTTTGTGTACCTATTACCTAGGAGGCTGATGAAGTGTAGTTCATTGGCCCAGCTCTGAAAAGTGGTTTGCACATTCAGACAATCACCTAACCTCATCACCAAAACTGAAGCCAACTTCCTACAGCTCAAAACACAAAACCTGCCAACTATCTCCACTACCCCCACAAACTGCACACCAGAATCTATCAAAGACAACAATACCCAACTACCTGTGGGGGTTCATTCCTCACCAAAAAACAACTCTGTCTCTCAGGACTGATCCTGAAAAGGAACAATTTACAAACCACTTTTCACAGCTGGGCCTATGAACTTCACTTCATCAGCCTCCTAGGTACAGAAACTCATGGACTCAATATAGATTAGACAGTGGAATTCTGACACACTGCAACCTGACGGACATCTCACTCCCCAGGCACCTCTGCACTGCTATATTCACTTCCCCCCCGCCACCTCCCTCCCCAACCTGTCCCTCACCCCGCAATGCCTCCATTTCCATTTTCACTGACTGTCTTTCTTGCCTGCTTTGCATGCCAGTCCACCCTCTGGCTTCTTTACTATTCCTTCCCTCCAGGACCAACTGCAGGTACTTCCTCAGCCTGACAAAGCATTTTTCAAGGCAAAATCTGGCATCCCGGACAGCTAAGCTGAGCACATCTGGAGCCTCACAACTGCACTACAACCAGCAAGCGTCAGGCCTGTCAAAGACAGGACAGGTTTGGGCATTCCCCAGCCAGGACTGTGTGTGTGGGTGTGTGTGTGCATTAGCTGGAGGTTATGGCACCTCCTACCAACCTTTCACCAGGGGATAATTGGTCCTGGCATTTATGGGGCTGCCGCACTGCCAGCAGCCCCACCAGGCCTCCCTACCCTGGCATGGTGCAGATTTAGTGGTCATGCCCAGGACCCGGGGCCTCTTGCTTGTCCATAGCCCCAATCCCATACCTCTGAGTTTGTCCTGGGATGAGAATTAGCTCAGCAGGGACATGTTCTTCCCCTGCTGGCTGGTGATGCAGTGAGTGGTGTACCCCCTCCAAATGAGAGCAGGGCATTACCTGGATTTTAAATAAATCAAAAATAAATAAATCAGTGCAGACAGACTGAGGAGAGTGGCACTGAGTCTTTCTGCAGGTAGAGCTTGGGAAACCCCAGCAGTGGGAGGTTCACCTTCAAGAACACCAGCTGCTCCACCAAAGCAGAATCCAAGCAGCTGCGGTGGGGTGTCACAACATCTGTAGCAATGCTGAACACCCTCTCACTTGGAACACTGGTTGGTGGACAGGACAGGTGTTGCTGGGCAACTGTGGCCAGATCCTGACCATCTGGCTGCGGCTTGCCCAGTAGGCCAAGGGGTCACATTCCAGTGGTTCCAAATTCTCAGTGAGATAGGTAGCCAACGAAGCCTCAGCACTACCTGCCCGAGGCTAGGGTCTGGTACGTTTGGACCCCAGCATTGAAGCCATGCCCTTGGCCCACATCTGCAGTGACTGGTGTGGAGGAGACTGATGGGTGCTGGTGCTGGGAGTGTTGGCAAAGGAAAGTGGATTCCCTGCTTCCACATCCCCTCACCTCTGCACTTTGGCCTGCCTGACTTTGTTTATCAGCACCTGCATCCAGTGATCAAGGGTTTTGGTGCTGCTAGTGCACATGTTCCCCTTCACCCTCGGGTCACACATGCCCACCATCATGTGGACTGTCCTGGACAGCAATGGAGCCAGCCATCTCCTGATGCCCTCCTTCAGCCACCTCACCAGTGCCTGCACATCTGCACATCCGGTGACAGCGGCCTGCCCCAGCCAGGAACATTGATCCCCTGGAACTTCTCCATTTGGTTCTCCAGTTCCCTCACTAAGGGGATCACCTGGCTGAGGAGGGCATCGCCAGCACTAAAGGTCTTGGTGGCCTGGAGGAAGGGCTTGAAGACCACCAAGATCTGGGAGATGGTACCACATTCAGCTCTGTTCAGGGGGCCACTGACCTCAATCTCCCAAAGCAAGGCCATCTCATGGATGGCCTTCTATTGCTCCAACAGTCTTTCGAGCATCAAGTTTGTGGAGTTCCACCAAGTCACCACACCGTGCATAATTTTGTGCTGTGGGATGCTCAGCTCTGCCTGTTTCTCCAGCAGCATCTTCCCCTCTTGATGCTGCAGTGGAAGTAGCCTGCCACCTTCCTGCATTTTGAAATCACTTGGCTTGTAGCAGTAGTGGTGGCAGTGCCACCACTGGAAGCCCTGTTCCCCTCCAAGGCATCCCTAGCTATGAGGTGTAGCCTATGTTCCACACAGCAGATGCCAACAAAGTTGGCATCATGGACAGCCTTCACCATATTATCCCCGTTGTTGGTGACCATGAACCCATGGGTGAGCTCAGCCTGCCCAACAAGCCAGCCCTGCACCATGTGTTTCAGTTGAGATTGCTTGGAGGTATGGGATTGGGGCTATGGGGAAGGTGGGCGCCCGAGGTCCTGTGCATGACTACTAAGACTGCACCCTTCCAGGGTAGGGAGGCCTGGTGGGACTGCTGGTGGCACAGCAGCCCCGTAAATGCCCCGTAAATGCTAGGACCAATGATCCCCTGGTGAAAGGCAGGATGAAGGCGCCATAACCTCCAGCTAACTCATGCACGCACAAAGTTCTGGCTGGGGAATGCGCAGACCTGTCCTGTCTTTGACAGGCCTGACACTTGTTGGTTGCAGTGCAGTTGTGAAGCTCCCTGTGAGCTCAGCTTAGCTGCCCAGGATGCCAGCTTTAGGGTTGAAAACCCCTTCGTCAGGCTGAGGAAATACCTGGGGGGGGGGGGGGGGGGAAAGGGGATGTAGCAGCTCAGGTGAAAGTGCAGAAGTGCCTGGGGTGTCAGATGTCTGGCAGGTCACAGTGTGCCAGAATTCCACTGCATATATTGAGTCCCTGAGTTTCTGTACCTACTTCCTAGGAGGCTGGTGAAGTGCAGTTCATAGGCCCAGTTCTGAAAAGTGATTTCAATTGTACTTTGTTTCCTCTCAGGATCAGGCCTGAAAGACTGGAGGCAGAGTGTTTTTTTGGTGAGGAATATGCCACCACAGATATTTGGGTTTTGTAGTCTTTGATAAATTCTGGTGTGCAGTTTGTGTGGGTACTGGAGATGGTTGGCAGGTTTTGTGTTTTGAGATGTAGGAAGTTGGCTTCAGTTCCTCCCCACAACCCCTGCACCAATCTTCTTGAAACTTGGCAGGCTTTGTGGCCTCAGTAAAAGCTATCATCTCTGCAGTTTTCATCTCCCTGTAGTGTAACACACAGCCATGACATGAATTTGGCTTTCAACAATTTGGGGTACAGTTCCTCCCAAACCCCTGCTCCTATATTCTTGAGACTTGGCAGGCTTCATGCTCTTTGCAGAGGCTAGCACCCCTTCAAGTTTCATCCAGATCATACAAAAAACAACAAAGTTTTAGATCTTCCATTGATTTCCCATTATACCCTATGGGTGGATCTCCGAGGTGGCTCCAAAGCTTCAGAGCCACTTTGACCAGATCAAAGTGGAAACCCAGTCTGAAGCTCCAGATCAGATTGTGGCCATCTGAAGCAGCCAGATCCAAAGCCGGATTGTATCGCTGCTGACTCGCACAGTCCTAGGATTCATTTCTCTTCTTAGCTGCCCTTCCTTAGGGTTTGGAATGCTACCATCCAGCTGTCCTAGACCCTGAAACCAGGATGAAGCCTTTTGGGCTTTGTTACATCTCAGCTCTGCATTCTTGGGCAACCCTGGCACAGGATGCAGTCTGTCTGATTCACAAAGAATTCCCCCTCCCTCCCCTCCTCTACCTAAACAAAACTGATTAAGATACAGTGAGAGACACACCCAAGACCCTCCAGATAAGGGTGACCAGAGTGAAACAACTGCCCTAGGTCTCATTTGCATCTGAGATGGAACCAGATGACCATTCATTTACATGAGAGATGGAGAACAGAAAGCCTGAAGCAGAGATTGCAGTGAATTCTGGGACCAGAGAAGCAGGGGAGCACTGAATGATGGGGAATCTGTGCTCCAAATGTTAATAAACCCTTGTTCACACACACCCAGCTCAGCATTTATGAGACCAATTCTAATCTGGATTTACAAAGGACTCCCCCCCCCCCCCCAC
>NW_005841860.1:4944934-4951198 GCF_000455745.1 Alligator sinensis | reverse complement strand
CTGTACATTCCCCGGTCCCACTATGGGAGGCCTATTTAAACTTGATTGACTAAAACTCAGTTGCCGAGTTATGGAATGCTGAGGCAGAGAGACTGAGTCAGAGGGGGTATGGGCAACATTTGAACTATGGTTAAGGGTTCATCACAGCGTCCAGCCCATTGGAGCCCTAATCACAGGTGTTGCCATACTTTTCCCGAGATGACTGGTGGAAGTCCTCTCCACAAAAGGTTATGAGCCTTTTGTCTTAAGTCTGTTAAAAGACTATACTAAGATCTGGAAAAGTCATGCTAAGCTGAGGCTTGTTCACAACAGGTGAAAATCCAGAATCCCGATGCTGCAAGCTATCTATTGTTTCTGAAGAAACCATAAGATATCCCATCAGTATATCTGCTATCCATAGGAATTTCAAGCTGGCTCCGAAGTGTCTGGGTACTCCCTAACCTTATATGTTTCCAGATTATCAACCAGTTTCTTGAGATGTTCCAAACCAGATAACCCTTTGTCAATAGAAAAGACAATGATTTACACTATTGAGAATGCTTCAAAGCAGCTGAACTGAGGGTATAAAAATCTGTTAAAAGCAGCAGTGTGTGTGCTTCAAGAAGAAATTGTGTGCTGACTCCATCCCCTGTTGTTCTTGGGACGCTGGAAGAACAGATCGTCTCCCTTCAAGGATTGTGCTATAAATTTTACCTGTCAGCTTTGAGACTCGAGTACCTTGGACTGGTGAGATCCCAGCGCTCTCTCTCTCTTCTCTCTAGGCATAAATTTCTGAACCTGAACTGTATTAGTTAAGCTTGAGCTAAGTTTCAAAGCAAATTGTTACCTCCATCCCTGGAAAAGCTCCAAACCCACCAGTCATGCTTTCCAACTTGTTGTGGTAACCTGTGTTGATGGACCCTTTGTCTATCCAGGTGTGCCCACCATTGAGAAAGTCAATACTAACACTCGTGGGTTTCAGTCCTCATGACCTTTCTTTCCACTTGGTATCAAACCTCTTCTGTGGCTAGGGCAACACATGAGAATTAAGCTACAATAGCCTGCCTCCAAGAAAATTTACACATGCATTCCACAAATAATAATGGTATAAAAATTGAAGACCTATTATACTTTACTTATATTGTCCTGGTTAAAGAGGTCTTTTTTAGGAACTATCTTGTTCATGTTCATCCGCTATGGGTTTAAGGTAACAAGTGTCAGTTTCATAGAATTCCTGAACATTTAGTTTTTGGCAATTCTTTTTGTATAAAAAGGTGATTTAGTTTTGTCTTCTGGTATTCCGAACTGATATTGATTAGAAGGCCTTCCACTACTTTGTATCTCTGTACTATTAGAGCCCTTTGAGAATGCTAAGAGCCATTTCATTTTTTCATTATTAGTTTACCACTGGATTTTCACATGCCATGAGCTTCTGGACATTAAGACACACTGTACATTTAAAATCAGCTTCCCTCCCAACCCCTACTCCTGTGTGCTTTCAAGCACTCTGGTTGCAGACTTTCTTCCCAGGATAATTAGGTGTTCATTCTTGCACAAAAGTATGTCCCAGATGAATTGGCTGGAAATAAATTTTGCTCTTTTGGCCCTCAGTTCTTTGACTCTATTTAAATGTAAAGCTTTGTTGGCATCTGTTCTACTTGTTGATGGAAGGTGCTGTTCTTTTCTTGAAAACAGAAGCCCATTAACTTTCTGCTAATGTTCTGTCATTAAGTGATCTATGTCAATTATGTTCTGCTTCAGTGCATTATTCTTCTAAATTTGGTTGGAGGGCACTATAGTTCTGACATGCTGGAAGCTGTCCTTTAATCTGGCAAACATGACCATTTTCTATTTAGCTGATATTAGCATTACTTGCAGCAGCTGCTTAAGTTGGTGTTATTTCATTTTGCCCATAATTCTTTTTTCTTTTTTCTCCTCATCTGAAGTTGTGTCCTTATGGAAAATCATATTTCTTGAAGAAGCTTTTTCTGTAAAAAAAAAATGCTTACAATTTATGTAAATGCATGGCCAGATGCAATTACTCCTGGATGGAATTATGAATTGTGGCTCTTTGAAATGTTTTAAGAGTTAGTTTTACTTCCACTGCTAAAACTATTGACTGGTGTGAAACTCCTATGCAGTTATTATATTCTGTCAGGGGACTGTCATTGCTATAGCCCATCTGATATTCAAAGGCTTAGGCAACATAGGTGCTCTTCTGAGAGCCTCTCTCTCAATCTTAGGTAGTGAATAGCTGTTCATTAGTGTAACAGGTTCTGTGGGTCTGCCACCCTGACCCTTAGTCACTTGCCTGAGTTGCCTTTGATGTTATCCTTTGGCTGACTGAGTAGGTGGTTTCTGGGGCCCTACTGGTTCCTTTTTGCTGGCTGGTTCAGTCTTTGCAGCCAAATCCAACCCATACCTGGGGTCTGTTCTTCCCTCAGGGTGTTTCCTCTCCAAGGGAGCACCCCCAGAGGCTTCCAAGCACCTCTCAAGGTTTCAGCTGTCCTGGCCTCATCCTCTTGTTTTCTGGTTGAGCCCTCAGCCTGGGTCCACTTTCTGAGACATCAGCTCCCAGCCATCAGCCCCTACTCTGCCCGCCTCAGCCTCCTTAGCTTTGGTTTAGTTGCTGTCCCTGGTAGTGTGGAGTGCCTCCCGGGCAGACCGCCCACAGCTGCTGCTCCTCACCTTTACCCACAACCCAATAATCTGGTTTGACTGAAGCAAAAAAAAAAATCCCAAACCTAACTGGTCTGAACACAAATACAAACCCTTCTGGGTGCCCAGGTACCTATCCTGGACCGCCCTGACTCCAGTCTCTAACCAGCACAACTAGAAGCTCTGTGTCCTGGTGGAGCCAATGCCAGACTACCCCTCCATGGGAAAAGGATGGGCTTATATGCCCCAAATCCAGTCTCCTCTGGGTGCTGTTAATTTCGATATTAATTAACTGCTCTTTTCTAGCCCCTGGCTTACTTCACCTGGGCATCTACTGGAGGCTGCTGCTTTTCCTTTTCTCCCCTAAAGCAAGAGATGTTGCACATGTGAGCATATAGTCACCTAGCTCTCTGTAATGCAGATACTAAGACATGGATAAATGTGGTATGAGGAAGAAAAGAAGAGGGGTCCAAGAACTACACACAACTATACCTTGCTAGTCTCATCCCATCCAAAAAGGGATTATAAAACACAAATAGCCCTCTGCCTCCTTCCCACAATATCTCTAGTGGTGTGATGCTTGGACCTCTGCAGGCTTTTGTCAGACAAAGGGTAGGAGCAACACTGGTGTTTTATCACCATCATCATTGCTTCCACTTAGGGCATATCTGTCCAAAAGCATGAAAGTTTGTCTAGTAAATAATTGTAACTAGGTTTGGGCTCCAGGGTTGACTGTGATGCCTCCAGGTGGCTATGTCTTACACAGTGCCAGCTCTAGCGTGCCCTCTCCTTCTTATTCACTTGTCATGTCATGAGGTAATATATTGTCAGAAGGAAGGCTACCTGATGGGACCTAGAGCAACCCCCAGATGCTAGCTAGCTCTGAGCTCCTGCTGGTCTCCATCCTGCCCTCACTAGGTGGGGCCCATAATGACCCATCAGTGCCCTTCCTCAGGGCATCTGCTAGGCTTAATGGCTAATCATGGCCTCCAATCTCCCATACAGCACTGAGTGTAGGGTGTGGGTCATGGGGCTGCAGCCTGGTCAGAGCCAGGGCCCAACAGCAGCAGGGGTGGTGGTGGCATTACGATTCCTGCACTGACAGTGGGGCATGGGGCTGCAGCCTGGCTGGAACCAGTGCCCAGCAGCAGTGGGGGTGAAGCAGAGCCGATGATGGCAGTACGGAGTTGGCCCTCCCCCCCACTGTCAATACTTATGCATCATCTATGCCCCCTGAACTTCACCTCAGCATAAGGAGGTACCAGTGCCCTTGCTCTCAGGAAGTACACATGACATCAAGTTATTTACAAATGGAACTGGAAGTCAGAACAAAACTTAAGCCTAGCTGCAGATGATGGGGAACCAGTGATGGGAGGCACTTAGTACTAAGGTGAAGATAGGCTGTTCCAAGAGGCATGATGTGAGAATATTACTAAAGAATGCCTGATGCTTGGGCAGCAACTGAAGATCCAGACTATGACATTACTATGCTACAGTGGAGGTGCTTTGTGGGCATGGTGAAGGATGTATGTGAAACTTTTTTGTCCTATGGTACAAGTGTTTTAAAGTGAATGATTAAATTGTGCATGAAATCTTGTGGTGCATACACAGGGACTCAGGAGTGACAAGTTGTCAAGATAGAATTGCCAGTATGAATTTCATGAGTGGAAGGATCTACATGAAGCCCTTCTTGCAATGCATGATAAGTGAGACATCTAGAGTGCAACTCTAAAGAGCTAGATGGTCACTCTGTACTATAGAATATCTTCCATTGCTCCCTTTCCTAACTTCCTTGCTTTTGGGTGTGGGTTGGGGCTTAGGAAAGGTACTACCTTGGTTATCTGAACTGAGGGAGGACTCAGCCAGCCTGTAGGCCCTATAGAGCTGGCAGGCCTCCCTGAGTGGACACACAGGCAGGCACTGCAGAAAGCCTCCAGTGCTCTTCATTGTTGCTCTTTGGTAGGAATGAAGGCAGAGTCTTTCATTTGTTAGTCTGTTATTTTTTTTTAATTAAAGTTGTGTTTGTTGAGAGCGAGTTCATACATTTTGGAGGACAGCCCCAGGCCCTGTGTAGGAGAGGAGACCGTGTGGGCTTGGATGGGATATTGGAGAAGGAGGCAATGTGTCTGTGGGGCTGGGTGGGCTAGGGGTGGAGGAGGCAGAAGAGATTTTGTATACCTAGAAGTGAATAAAGGATGGGTGTCCCAGCTGCCTGTGGAGGGTTCAGGATTGAGAGTATGGTCGGGGGTAGAAGGTAAGAAAGATTTATTGACTTAACAAAAACACAACTACACATAGTAACAAAACAAACAATGACAGACAAAAGCAATTAGCATCGGCAACTTATTGGCAGTCCCCTCTGATGCCTGCTCCACAGCAAGCTTCTTTTCCTCAAAGTTCAGCTAAGTCAGGCGTCCCTGAACAACACTGTCCAAAGGGGTACCAGAAAGGACCCTGGAATGCAGTTCTTGGGCTGTTTGAGGTCCATGGGCCCACTGATCCAGGCAACAGCTAACTAATCCTTTTCACAGAGCTGTCTCTTCCTTTTGAATGGTTTCCAGATATTTCAGTCAATTTAAAGCTTCTGAATGGTTTTGATAATGTACAACCACTCAGATTACTTTTACTTCAACTGTCCTTAGACTGACCAATTAGCAGTACAAGCCTTGCATTCCTTTGATAAGGTAATTTTAACTACCCGGGCAGGGCCCGCTTTTTGACCCCTTTTTGCCCAAAGAGCAGCTTCCTCGACGGCAGGCCCACTGTGCATGTGTGCAGTTTAAAAGGGCCTGCTGACAGGAAAAAAGCCCCAGTTAGGCTTGGGAGTGGTGAGAGACGCGCGGGTGAAAACCCGCTGCGCCCCTGCTCATCTGAAGCCCCCCAGAAACCCCCCAGCAGCCGCGGAGCCCCCTGCCGACCCCCAGCACAGCCGGAGGTAAGCAGGGCCCATGGAGAGAGGGGACTAACCCCTTAGTGTGTGGGAGGAGGTGGCTGAGTGGAGCCAGGCCGGGTCAAGCCCCGCCCAGGCCCCTACTTGGCCCAGCCCCGCAGGGAGCCATGCAACCGGACCCACACGAACAGGCTGTGCAAACAGGCACGCTTCTCCGCTGGCACGTGAGTTAGCACGGAGTTTGCATGGGACGGCGCACGGGAGGGCCCAAGACCCTGCCTGCGCACCCCCCAGGGTAGACAGTCCCAGCCGTAGCCAGCCTACCATAGGCATGACATGGGTGGGCATGCGCCGCACCCTGAGGGTCCCCTCAGGCTCCACGGCCCCCCCTGGCACCTCAGAGACTGCCACCTAGATGGAGCCCCTGGTTCTGGGCTCCATGCAGACGGAGCCCCTGGCTCTCAGCTGTGGGGGCTGCCTGTCCCTTTTTCAGGCTCTGGGGCTTGGGAGCATGGTTACCTCCCCTTGTGGGGTCTGCTCCCTTTTGGGGTCTCTGGGGCGCCAGCTGGAGGAGCTCCAAGCCACAGTCCAGAGACTGCGTGCCATCAGGGACTGCGAGCAGGAGATAGACTCCTACTGCCAGGCCCTTCTCCCCCAGGAGCCAAAGGGTAGACCATGGTCTCCCTCCAGGACAAGGGAGGACTCCAGGAACTCCCATTCGGTCCAGTCAAGCGGCT
>NW_005841860.1:4943144-4944081 GCF_000455745.1 Alligator sinensis | reverse complement strand
TGCTCAGTGCAAATAATTATGATGTCATAGGGATAACGGAGACCTGGTGGGACTCCACCCATGACTGGACCACGGGTATAGATGGCTATACCCTGTACAGGAGGGATCGTGTAGATAAAAGGGGTGGGGGTGTAGCTCTCTATGTTAAGGAAAGCTACACGTCCCTGCAAGCCGATATTGGCAACCAGGGTGGATGACTGGAGACCCACTGGGTTAAAATCCATGGGGAACACATGAGCTTGACCAGGAGTTTGCCCAGGAACTGGCTGAGGCAGCTTGCTCCAGGACCATGGTCGTCATGGGTGACTTCAATTACCCGGACATCTCGTCGGAGGATCGCTCGGCAAAATCCGAGCGGTCGCAAAGTTTCTTCTCATGCATGGATGACCTCTACCTGACTCAAGAAGTCTCTTGGGCCAATGAGAGGGAAAGCGCTGCTCGACCTGGTACTGGCTACTGGGAATGACCTAGTCGGCGACCTAGTGATCGATGGGAAGCTGGGTGACAGCGACCACGAGCTGATCACCTTCACCATCTGCTGAAAAGCTGGCAAGTCAGTCAGCAACACGGAAGTCCTTGACTTCAGGAAAGCCGACTTTGACAAGCTCAAGAGGCTTGTCAGTGAGGCCCTAAGGTACCATGACCCCAGGGAGAGGGGAGTTCAAGAAGAGTGGTTGCTCCTCAAGGGAGCGATCCTCAATGCACATGGCTCAGTTTACCATGAGATTATGTTAAGTAATAGGAGTTACCTTGGAGCAACATGCACTGAAAAAAGTGTTATTAGCCATGTTATTAGTGATTTATTAGCTAGCTTCATGTTAGTGAATTATTAGCTTCTGGATCCCAGGTCACTGAGATACCCATGCAATGATTAACTTGCCATGGAAGGGTTCAGTACTTTCAGCCCATATGGCATTGTTTATTCTTTCCCTTGCTT
>NW_005841860.1:4935599-4943113 GCF_000455745.1 Alligator sinensis | reverse complement strand
ATAACAACATATAACACTAATATAAGGAGATGGTGGAAGAGTGGAAAAAATGACATGAGCCAATGGAGAAGTAAACAGCTTTCCTGGGGCAGATGGTCTTGTAACCTTCTAACTTTGTACAGCTTTACAGAAGCACAGTAAAAATTTTTAATTTTGGCAGCTGAATAATGTTTATCAGTTTGTGAATGGGATGCTGCCATATGGGTTCCTGCAGTTACTTGATGACCCAAGATATCCCTTGTCAATCTACATACACTGTGCGCACAGAGAAATGATATTGATTGTGTGATTGGTCCCTTGAAAGCTCTCTAAATCCATGCCCAAACAGAAGAGCACAGGTGCAGAGCACTCTGATCATGGAACAAATTAACCCTCAGTGTATGAGGGTTCAATTGAAGGTGTTCCTATGTGACTTCATTAATTTCTGTCTGCTCCAGCTGGAACTGCAGCCTAGCCAAGCTACTGTTTCTGGATGGGAGGGGGAGTAGGTAGGAAAGGGAGGTCCCTTCTGGGGTTTTCTTAGCCCCACTGGAGTGTGTGTGTGGGGGGGAGGGTGGGGCAGGGATTGGAGTCCCTCACCTTGGGGTGCTCCAATCTACCCACCTCCCCTATTCCATTCTCAGTCTATTTTCCAGACTGAGAAAACCCCAGAACAGCCTCCCTCACCTGTTTTCTCTTTGCTCCCATTCAGAGACAGCAAAGGAGCTGGAAGTGGGGGAGGAGCCAAGGGAACAGATGCAGGGGAAGAGCCAGAGGAAGACTTAGCCTCTCTCCCTAGATTGGCTTCAAATTGGAGCTGATCCTCCACCCTACCAATTCAATAGCTAACACCTGTTGGGTCAGGAGGATTGGTCTAACTAATGGCAATTTCTATGAATCACCATGAATTAGACCCACGAGCTGCACTTCTGTCTGCAGATTGTTTTTCTAAAGTCACTTCGATGTAAGGGCATTTGACATTTGTCATGCAGTCATGGTTCTGAGTCTTCAACTTTCCTTTATAGTATGCAGAACCAGCATGATAATACCCCTATGGGCACAATAATATAAAAAGAAGTACGGCATTACAAACCACATACAATATAATAAAGTAAGGATTCTTTGCCTTTTTAGAACTTAGAAGCCTGGATTCTTCCACCCAAATAATTAGCAGATCTAGTACACTTAGGGCTAGTTAGTACTGTAAGAAGCTAATAGTTTCATAGTCAGTGGAACAGTGGAGAGTTTCTTAAGGAAGGTGCTGAAAAAAAGCTGAGGCAGAGAGTCTAGGATGTCTGTAAAAGATATGGGAAATCATTCAAATTTAATATTCAGCAAGTGGTTTTTAGTTTAGGGTTTTTGTTTAAGACTTCCTTTGGGCATAGGCATTGTAGGGAGGAGTGAAGGGTTTTGTTACCTTCCTGGTTGGAAGTAAAGGAAAATGGAATGCTTCAGAGGTTTTCTGGGTGGTGACAGAACCCTGTCAGTGCTCTGAAAGTAGCTACATAAAGTATAATATTCTACTCACATGAAGTCTAAGTAAATAGTTTCACTATGACATACCTATTTTTTTTAAGAACGTATTGAAGAATCCTATTGCATGACTTGTAGAAAAGGATGTATGGTTTCTGTATGTTATCGTTAGTCTGAAGTTTGTTCATGTTTTGCACTGTCCTTGAATCTTTAAACAGAGATTTCTATTATGCTGGAAAAAGCTGTAGAAAAACTCCATAAATAAGCTCCTCTCTTTTGCTTTCATTTGGGTATAGTCTTGTATTCCTGGCCTTCTCTGGAGTGTGTAAATCACTGCAAGCAGGAGTTATAAACAATACATTTCTTATTACAGTAGTTTCTAGTCTTGATAAAAGGATTCACTGCTTAATTTCTAGTCTTCCAGATGGTCATCTGTAACAGGGAGCTAGGAGGCTCCTGGTACCTGAGAGGAAACTGTAGCATGATGAGACGGCTTAGGGAAAGCTAGCAACTATGGGCATTTTTATACATACAGGTGCCACAGTGCCAGGCAATTTGAAAAGCACCTGGCACTGATGCTGTTGTCCTGTGGGGCCCGACCAACTCTCAGGATCCCCAAATTGTGCTGTTAGATGGGAGGGTGTGACACAATTACACATATACACACACAAAAATCAATTAGGTGCATACACACACACTACCAACTCAGGCACATACATATCCAAGGTTACCAGCCTAAGCATATACACACTATACAAACCAAAAATTAGACAGAAATCAGTTGTTAATATCCACACACACTATACACATACAGGGATCACTAATTCGTATACATATATATTTGCCAGTTCACACACACACCACAGACCTATACATGCACATAGATGAGTTCCTAACTGGGGTGGTGTGGTATGTGTGCACTTGGGGTACTTGGGATACCTAGGGTGCTCGGTGACTATAGGAGGGGGAGTCAAGGGTTAATGATTCCCATATGGAGGGGAAGGAGCGAAATGGTTGGGGTTAAGATAAGAGAGAGAAAATAAGAGAGTGAAAGTGCCAGGGGTGAAAGTTGCTGGGGACAGGATTAGAAGTGGGAGACTGGAGGGGAGCTGGGGTTACTTGAAATCAATTGATGTTAATTGATTAAAGGACAACACCCAAAGCCAGCAGGACAGAGGAGCATGCTGGGGAGAAGCAGGCACAGAGGCTGAGGCCAGAGCCGGAGTTGTGGGGGAACCAAAAGTATGGGGAGAGGGAAGCTAGGACTGGGGAGAACTGGAGGGATTGCAGAAGAACTGGAGAGGCTGTGGGGAGAACCAGGAGGCTGCAGGTGAGCTGGAGAAGGGCTCTGGGAGCTGGGAGGTGATGCAGGGACTGCTGGGGAGTGGGGAAAAGCTGGGGTGGTGCTGGGAGCCAGATCAGGGCTCCAGGGGGAAGCTGGAGAGGCTGCTGGGGAGTGGGGAAAAGCTGGGGTGGTGCTGGGAGCTGGATTGGGGCTCCAGGGGTGGGGGTGGGGGGACAGCTGGAGAAGCTGCAGGGAGCGGTGGCAGGTGCTGGGAGCCAGAGAAAGGTGCTGGGGAAAACTGTGGGGAAGAGGCTGAAGGTGCGGGGAGCTGGTGGAGGCAGTGGGGCAGAAATAGAGGGAGTCACAGAAAGCTAAGAATGGAGGGAGACAGAGGGAGATCAGAGAGAGAAAGTGCAGGCAGCAGGGCAGAGATGGGAAGCAGTGAAACAGAGAGAGAGAGACAGGAAAGATTGAGGAGAGAAGGCAGGAAGAGACCAGGATTGGGGAGAAGGCAAAGGCAGAGAGAGAGAGACATGGGAGGGAGATCAGAGGAGCAGAGAGCAGGAATTAGAGTAGGGTTGGGAGGTCAGTAAACAAAACCCAACTTGGGTTCTAAACTAACAGTTTTATTAAACAAACAGTATACTGTACAGCTCACAGAGTTATTGGTTCCTACACACACACACAAGCACTCACACATGCAACCACACAATGGTAGCAGGGGAGCAAAAGGCTTGGTGGAGAGATTGAAGTTGTAGTGTGTAGGGACAGAGTCCAGATCCTGTGTTTGGGGGAAGAAGGTGGTTGATAGCTACCTATCCTGGGCTGTGAGTTGATCTTTGATGGCCAGTCAGGGTCTTCTCCAGCAAGGTGTTGTTCAGCGGGGGTCGCCGGCAGGGCCTCCTAGTGAATAGGTGGCATGGTGCAGTGCTGGTCCAGATGGAGAGGGCATCCCAAGGAAGTCACACGCTACCACCCCTTTTATGGGGTGGGCTATCTATGTCTCCTATGGGAGAGACATATCCAGGCAACGACAGTCCTAGTGTACTGAGCATGTGAACTCCACGCAAGAATGTGCAGTTCCAGGTGTCTGTGTTGCAATAGTGGGTTGGCTGATTTCTGTAGGGTCTTTGTCTTTCAAATGCTGGGTTTCTGTTCTGTCCCTGGGTGAGGTCCATGGTTCCTGGGTGAGTCAATGCAAGGCAATGGTCCAGTCGTTGAGCTGATGGTCCAGTCATTGAGTTCATTATTCAGTAGAGGCCTGGTACCATTGTATCTGAAGCACCCTCATTCATAGTTTCATAGTAGCTAGGGTCAGGAGGGACCTGAACAATCATCTAGCCTGACCCCCTGCCACAGGCAGGCATGAATGCTGGGTTAACAAGACCCCAGATAGGTGATCGTCCAACCTCCTCTTGACTTTGCCCAAGGTAGGGGTGAGGACCACTTGCTTGGGAAGTTGGTTCCAGATCTCTCTTCCTTCTAAGAGAACAACTGCTGAGATGGGATATCAGTCACTCAAAGACCTTTTAAAAACCTTTCCCGAGTTAAACTTTAAAAATAAAAAGAGAAGAGGAATAAAAAGATTACCTCCTCCACCAGCGCGACAAGTAGTAGGTGAAGAAAATTCATAAATTTACTTACAAACCAACAAGATGATTAACGAGTTGAATACTATTTACAGTGGCAGGTAGACACAGACGACGTGGTACAGGTAGAAAAAACGAACAACTGATGGGTAGCGGCGAGTAACAAGCAAGGTGTAATCGTGAAGGTCGACTGCAGCCGAAAATACTATCAGTACAAGTATGATGCCTAGTTGGGCAACACACAGGGCGTTCCGGATAGCGTGTGGTCTAGCTATAAGCTGTGGTAGCCTATGCTAGGAATCTAGCTGGAGGCCTAGGGGTCTGTCCAGACAAGACAGGTGATCAGGCTGTCTTCCTGAGTTCAGGAGTGTCTGGGGACCCTACGCTGAGGCGCGCAGTCCCCTTTATAGACTCCCTAGCCTATCAGGGTCCCCCCTTGATGGAACATTCTGGAGGCCTCAGCATGCTGGTCCGGCCAGTCACGCTCTAGGGGCAACTTCTGATTGGTTAGGCTACTAGCGATCACGCACTGTCCGCATGATAGTGCAGGTTAAGGGCACGTTCCTCCGCCACTGCATCACCGAATACCAGTCACGGGTAGCCATGTCACTTAATGTCTCAAGCAACAATCTGGTGGAGTCACATCACCTCCGGACAGGCTTAGAGTGCATATGAGCTCAGGGGTTGAGCATATATCAGTCTGCAGAAAAAGTTGGATACAGAAACAGAGGTCTATAGCAGGGAGAATGCAGGAGAGCTCTTAGATGGCACTGGGGTTATCTTGAGGAAGGCAGACATAGTGCTGCTGCCATAGAGAGAAATATTATCTGGGGTAAGAGGAATCCTTATTATGCAGGCAGGAAACTATTGCTTCTGTTTGGACCCAGAGTAGGATTAGTTTGTGATAGCCAGAGGGCTTACTCTCTGGTTACAGTTTCCACTGGTGGTTTGGGTGTGATTTAAAGGGGAATGTGAGGAGGCTACAGCCAGAAGGGTGCATTGTGGGCTAACCCATAGTGGGGTGCCAGGGGCACACCAGTGTTTTGAGCCTTGAGCTGCTAGGGGCTTTGGCTTAGGACATTGTAGGCTCATGTGTGAGACAGATTGAAACCTAGAGGCAGTCTGAAGGGGGAACTGAAGCCTGGTACAGAGGGAAACCAGACAGGACTAGGGGGGGAGGGGCAGTGCCCAAGTGGGGAAGAGCCAGGATCAGGGGGCCCTGCACACTCAAAGGATAGAGATAGGACCAGGGGGTCCAAAGCCAAGTTTCAGTTGTACTGGTGTATGTTTATTTTATGTTTGTCAAATAACCAGAGGACTGGGAGTGGCTATAGGGGTGAAAGAGATCACAAGCTGGGTACTGGGTAGGTAGGTACCTTCCGTTGCAAGGCTTAGGACCAAAGAGCCAGGGACTGAACCAATGGACCCGGGCTGAGGAGCCTCAACTAGAGGAAAAAGCATCTAAGGCTGAACAGGCTGAAGCCCACCATGGGTTGGGACCTCTAGTGCCTGGCATTAATTGAGAGAGACAAAGAAACAGAATGATTTTTAGGGTATTGGGGTCTGAACTTCAAGCTGAGAGGGCCAAGGTGAGCCCCTAGAGTAGAAAAAGGGTCTAAAAAGAGCACCTACAGCTCACTACTTTCTAAGGGCACCCTCCCTTGTCCATTGACAGCATCAAAGGCATGGCAGGAGAAACGAAGACCCTGAGGGGCAGAAGCAAAGTTTGATTAGAACTTAGGGGGGATGTCTAGGGGGCACCACTGCAGCCCTAGTGCAAGTTTTTTTACAGTTACCATAAGAGTATTTCCCAGAGTGAGTGAAAGAATGCCGTTGATGCTCATAGACCAGGAGCATAAAAGGTTTGTTTGTCACTAGAGATTAGAAGTGAGGCTTTCTAAAGGTCTTGTCATGGTTGGTGCTTTCAAACCACCTTCTGTAACTATTGGTAATCAATTAGCAAGGAAGAGAAATACACTTTTCTTTTACTGAACTGAGATGTGATGTGGGGACCAAAAAAAAAAAGGTTCACAAGCCAAGCCTCATTAGAGAATATTTAATTATATATGTCTTATTAATAAAATAAACCCTATCAATATCCCAGTTATTTGATTCAGGTGAGCTGACACCTTCTTGACAGCAGACCACACCTCTGGGACAGCATTTGGCTGAATATTTCTTGGTGGTGGTAGTGGTTGGGTATGTGGTTATTAGATTTGTAGGTGTTATAAACTTTTTGGAATGTAAATAGTAGGCACATTGCGTTTCAATCTTGGGCCTTTAGGGAAGTTTTAAATGATATGTACCTTCTCATAAGCACTCCTTTATGACAGCTGAAACCTATTGCTAGCCAGCAATAGGTGTCCAGCCCTGATATCTCACACAAGAACTGAAATAAACCTTGTCTTGGTACCTTGTCAAAAGTATGAGCCATCTGGTTTTCACTTTGACGTAACCCAGGAGTTATGATAGATGAAAGCAAAAAGACATACAGAGATGCTATGCACAACACTTTTGGATACATCTTTACTTTCTACTTACAAAAAATGAGGGAGTATACACAGTTAGAAAAACGAACTTCCTAAACACATGATCTTCAGTACATTTTTCTTTCCTTTGAAAATCACAGGGTTTCCATCAGTGTTTAGAAAGACAGGTGGGCGACTCACAGATGCAAATGCATTCTGCAGCTACCTTCCTAGTGGGATGCTGCTTGTTTGGATAGATGGGTTATGCAGCTACTGTACCCACTGTTTTCCATGCTACTAAAGCAGCCATAACCACTTTCACTTCTGCTTCTGATAATGAATATAGTCTGTGTCTCTAATATATTTGAACAAATCCTGATTTAATCTTACTGCTCTTAACAAAATCCTAACCTTATCCTTTGAGCAGGTGTGTCATCTTGTATGCATAGCATTGTGATGACGGTGGTTGTATATACGTAGTCACCCACCAGTACAGTGCCCCCTCCCCCTCGTCTCGCCTACCACAACTTTGCTGATACACTCTTACGGGGAGGGTCCTAGTGGAGATCTTGGAGGGGTCCCTTCCCGACAAGGGTGTACTCACAGTTACAGACTGTGTTGTTCCACGGGGCTCCGCTACCCCTACACCCCGTCCACTCACCAACCGGTCCTGGGATGGTAGGATGGTAGTCCTCACTTCCTCGCCGGCTTGCCCTGCCA
>NW_005841860.1:4934895-4935386 GCF_000455745.1 Alligator sinensis | reverse complement strand
CCCCGCCACCCCCCTCTTCCTTTTTTTTTTTTTTTTTTTAAAGAAGTAGAGTTCTTCTGGGACGGAGGCTTGTGGAGCTGCCTTCCCCTTCCCAATGCCTTCCAGGGGTTTCTGCCCCTCTCCCTTGCTCTGTCTCTCCTAGCTCCCTGTCTCCAAAGGGGAGTACAGGTCTCTCCCTGCTCTCCCTTAACTAGGAGGTCAGGGCTTTCCTCTTGCTGCTCCCAGGCAGAGGATTGGAGGCGTACCCTGCCTCCTGCACCAAGACGGCACAGCCTGACTTGTGCCTTTCCCCGGCAGGAGCATCAGAACAGCCAGCGTGCTGCCCGCTTGCTCGCTCTCTTTCTCCCGCTCCCTCCCCGCGGGTGCTGCTGGCATTTTTTAAACTTCCTGCAGTGGCCATGCCAGTCGCTGCAATTGGCCCAGCTACTTCCCTCCCCGGGAACAGCTGTTTCAAAAACTGCCGTAATGGTGGGTCCCGCGGCGGGGAACCC
>NW_005841860.1:4905995-4934878 GCF_000455745.1 Alligator sinensis | reverse complement strand
CCGCCGCAGATCCAGCTCCTGCATTGCCATGTTTTCCGGAGGTAAGTCTTCCCCCCCGGGGTTCTGCCTCGGGCTTTTGTGCACTCCGCAGACCTCTCTCACCTCCTCTCGTCCTTGTGGAGGCACGCCGCCGCCACAGACCTCCCCCCCGCAAGTCGCCTTGTGGCGTCTGGTCACTATGTGTAGTGTCTTGTACGGTTCGGGGTGCTTCATCATGGATGTGACTCGGTTCTTCTTCCGGCTGATCGAGGTCCTCCCATCTGGATAAGAAATCGGCCACAAAATTATCCTTGCCTGGACGATGTATTACCGTAAATTTGAAAGGTTGTAAGGCCGCTGCCCAGCAAGTGATTCTGGCATTTGTGCTTTGTTTTTTTGTTAACCACTGCAGTGGGGCATGGTCTGTCACCACTATGAATTCTCTCCCCATCAGGTAGTATTTGAAATGCTCTATGTCCCATCGTATTGCCAGACACTCTCTTTCAATTGTAGCATACCTTATCTCAGCATGGCTGAGTTTCCGGCTGGCAAAGGCAATTGGGCATTCATTGTCTTTTCCCCTCTGCAACAATACTGCCCAGCACCTGTCCTGATGCATCCATCTGCAAAATAAAAGGAGCACTAAAATTAGGTGTGTGCATCATAACGTTGTGACGCATTGCCTCCTTTAAGTTGCAGAAGCTCCGTCTCATCCCTGGAGTCCACTTCAGGTTCATTGTGGCAGCTCCAGCCAGCGCGTCCATGAGTGGCGCCGAAATACTTGTGAAGTGTGGTATGAACTGGCGGTAGTAATTAATGAGCCCCAAAAAGGAATGTAGCTGCCTGCATGTCCATGGTTCTGGGAATTGCTTTATGGCTTTGATCTTATCTGTAAGGGGTCGTATCATCCCTTGCCCTACCTGAAACCCCAGGTAAGCTGTCTCCTTTTCAGCTAGTTTGCACTTCCTGGGGTTGGCAGTCAGTCCTGCGGCTTGGAACTCTTCCAGGACCGCCCTCAATGCTTTAAGGTGTTGCTTCCAGCCAGGGGTAAATATGTTGATATCCTCTATATAGGCCGCTGCATATGCTGCATGCGGCACCAGCAAGGAATCCATTACCCTCTGGAAGGTAGCGGCTGCTCTGTTGAGGCTGAAGGGCATTCGTACGAATTCAAATAGACCCCATGGGGTCCAAAATGCCGTCTTAGCACAATCCGTTGGGTGTAAGGGGATCTGCCAGTATCCTTTAGCAAGGTCGATAGTTGATATATAACGCGCCTCACCGATCCTTTCTATGAGGTGGGTCACATACGGCATAGGGAAGGTGTTGAAGGTTGTCAGGGCATTTAATTTTCTAAAATCTATGCATAAGTGAAGTGACCCATCAGTTTTTGCCACTGGCATATTGGGGCTACTCCAGGGACTACGTGAGGATCGAATAATCCCCTGCTCCCGCATCCTCGATATCTCTTGTATTTCTCTTTGCCATCGCTGGGGTATCGGTCGCCACCTCTCCCTGACCAGTGCACCTGGGGGCGTCCTTATCTCATGTTGAATACTTGTCACCTGTCCTAGGACCTCTTGGAACACCCCCCGGAATTCCTTTACTAAGGCTAACAATTCTTGTCGCTGCTGATCGTTCAGTTCTTTACTCATGTGCACAGCTTCCTCTTGTAGGGAGTGGTTCAATTCGGGGTAGAGGGGTCCTAGATCCGTTTCTGCCGTACTTTCTTGTGCCATCCATCCCTGTGGAGTTTTCCACTCCTTTAGTAAGTTTACATGGTATACTTGGCGCTCCCAGCGATGGCCCGGTTTGAGTACTTCATAGTCAACTGGCCCTACTCGCCTCACCACTGTAAAGGGTCCTTGCCACATCGTGAGTTGTTTGCTCGAGGTGGTAGGTATTGATACCAGCACCCTGTCCCCGGGTTGGAAGGTCCGCGCTTTCACCCTTTTATTATACTGAGTTTCCTGTTGCTCTTGTGCATACCTTACATTTTGGCCTGCGATCTGTTGGGCCTTCCGGATACGATCTTGCAGTTCCTGTTGGTATCTTTCTGCGGATACTCCTAGTCCCATTAGCCTCTCCCATTCTTCCCTGACTACCTGCACCAAACCCCTGGGACTGTGGCCATACACTAACTGGAACGGGGAGTATCGTGTGGACTCCTGAGGGGCGTCCCGCAGAGCGAACAACAAGGGTGTCAAAAGGGTGTCCCACCAACGGGGATCCTCTTGCGAACAGCGCCTGAGCAATCACTTAAGGGTGCCATTCAGCCTCTCGACCAGGCTGTTTGTTTGTGGGTGATAAACCGAGGTCCTCAGCTGCGTGATACCTAGGGTTTTACAAAGGGCCTTCATCACGCCAGACATAAAATTAGTCCCTTGATCCATCAGTATCTCTTGGGGTATGCCCACCCACGCTATCCACCTGAGCAGTTCTTCCGCCACTCTCACTGCTGTAATTGATGTCAGGGGAACTGCTTCAGGGAACCGGGTGGCATAGTTCACCAAAACGAAGATGTATTGGTACCCGTTATGCGATTTCAGGAGCGGACCTACTATATCCAGTGCGATTCTGGAAAATGGGGTTTCTATTATTGGCATTGGTCTTAGGGGTGCTTTAGGGGGCTTCCATTCTTGGGCCCTCTGGCACTCAGGGCACACCGCCCCCCCACCGGTCCACATCCTCGTGTAAGCGGGGCCAGAAAAACTCTTGGGACAACCTAACCCAGGTCTTAGCATGTCCCAAATGACCTCCCATTGCGGAATCATGAGCCAGTCTCCATATGGGGCGTCAGAGTGGAGTCGGGACCACAAGATGCCTCCCTTCCAAGGTGCCCCTCTCACCCCGTTGCACCCGATACAGTAAACCACCCATTACCTCAAAGCCGTTGCGTCTTCTGGATGTTTCCTCTGCAGGACCCTCCATCCTCAGCTGCTGGAGTTCGCAGTCCTCCTGCTGAGCTCGATGGAACTGGGCTGCACTCACTAGGGAATCCAGATTAATATTGCCCAAGGGTTCCCCACTAGAAGGATTGAGGCGTTCACCTGCCCAGCCTTCTCTTTTTTGAAGGCGCTTCCTCTCTTCAGTCGCTTCCTCTCTGCCTCGGTGGCTCACCCTCTTTCCAGCACCTTATAGAATGGCTCCCACTCTCTTCCCAAAATCATCTTGCATGCCAAGGATGGGGCCAGTCCCACCCTTAACTCGCCACAGAATTCCATTACTCTGATCAGTACATAACAACTGCGAAACCTCATCTCCCCACCTAATATACAAGTCATGCTAATGAGGCCAGCGTCCTTCCTCCTTGTCGGTGGGGCAAGATTGGCCCGGAGTAAGGATTGAGAACATCCTGTATCCAGTTTTGCCCGAACAGCCTTGCCTCCTATCCACGCTGTTACCACAGGGCAGTCCCACCCTCCTTCCTGATTAGTGAACCCAAAACTACAGTCCATGGGTTTGCCTTTTTCCATTTCCTTGCCCTTCTCTCACGATGGAGGGTATCCTCCCGGTCCACTGCCCAACTCACTTAGCCCCACTTCACAGTCTCTGGGAGATGTGGCCCATTCTCTCACAGCGGTAACATACCACCCCGTTTGGGGGCCCTCTTTTTGGACCTGACCATCGCTCCCCTTCTTGCACTAGATTCTCCTTCGGGGTCTGTAGGCCTCGCCCGCTCCCTCTTTCCTTCTCTGAGTTGGTGAAAGCCTCGGCCAAGCATAAGACTTCTTCGCTGGTTTGCAGTTGGTGCCTCTGCACCCACTTCTGGGTGTCCTCCTCTAAATCCCAGAGAAACTGTTCCAGCAGTATCTGGTCTAACACCCCCTCTCAATCGAATTTGCCTGCTGGCAACCATTTCCGGAGGGAATCTCGTAAGGACTGTAGCAAGCCCTGGGGTCGCCTAGCCTCCTTCGACTTTTGAGCCAGAAATGCCTGCCTGTGACTTTCAGGTGAGATTTCTAATTGATAGAGGATTGCCACTTTAACGGCCTCATAATCCCGAGCTTCCTCCCATGACAAGGCCCGGTAAGCGGCTTGGGCCTGATCAATCACCAGCGCCCCTAATTGGTGACCCCACTGGCTCTGATCTAGCCCAGTCTGGATGGCCGTCCTCTCAAAGGCCTCGATGTAGGCTTCTGGGTCATCATCTTTCGTCATCCGGGGCATCTTGAACAGAGCAGCGTTGCACTGCATCCATTCTTGCTGATGGGCCCCCTGCAATTGTTGTACCTCCAGCACCTGTCCAATAGCTTGGATGGCCTGGGTAAGTAATTTGGCATGGGCTAATGCCGGGGTTTGCATCCTTAGTCAAGCCCAGGTCGGGAACTCTGTCCCGGTAATGCCAAAGTAAAAGTTTCCCGGCCAATGCACCACTGTGATGACGGTGGTTGTATGTACGTAGTCACCCCCCGGTACGGTGTCCCCTCCCCCTCATCTCCCCTGCCACAACTTTGCTGATACACTCTTACGGGGAGGGTCCTAGTGGAGATCTTCTCTGAGGGGTCCCTTCCCGACACGGGTGTACTCACAGTTACAGAGTGCGTTGTTCCACAGGGCTCCACCCCCCCTACCCCCCGTCCACTCGCCAACCGGTCCTGGGCTGGTAGGATGGTAGTCCTCACTTCCTCGTTGGCTTGCCCTGCTGCCCCACTCTTCCTTTTTTTTTTTTTTTTTTTAAAGAAGTAGAGTTCTTCTGGGACAGGGAGGCTCATGGAGCTGCCTTCCCCTTCCCAACGCCTTCCAGGGGTTTCTGCCCCTCTCCCTTGCTCTATCTCTCCTAGCTCCCTGTCTCCACAGGAGAGTACAGGTCTCTTCCTGCTCTCCCTTAGCTGGGAGCTCAGGGCTTTCCTCTTGCTGCTCCCAGGCAGAGGATTGGAGGCGTACCCAGCCTCCCGCGCCGAGACGGCACAGCCTCACTTGTGCCTCTCCCCAGCAGGAGCATCAGAACGGCTGGCGTGCTGCCCGCTTGCTCGCTCTCTTTCCCCCGCTCCCCCCCCGCGGGTGCTGCTGGCATTTTTAAACCTTCCCGCAGTGGCCGCTACCGCGGATCCGGCTCCTGCACTGCCGCGTGTTCCGGAGGCAAGTCTTCCCCCCCTGGGGTTCTGCCTTGGGGTTTTGTGCACCCCGCAGACCTCTCTCACCTCCTCTCGTACTTGTGGAGGCACGCCGCCGCCACAAGCATGATCATTAGCCATAAGTCCTGGTCCTCCATACCCACCAGAGAGGACTAGAAGGCAATACTAGGGCGACAATAATAAAGATCAGACAGCCTCTGTGGAGAAGCCAGATTACAATCCACAATATAGATGCATATGTCTTTCTTTTCCCCCCCTCACATGACAGTATAGATTCAGAATTTCCTACAAATTCCAATAGTATTTGCAAGATTTGTGTGCAAGGTTGTCTGATAATCTTTCTACTTTGCATTTAACTACAGTGTTTGTGATAAATTGGCCTACTTCAAGGCTAATATAAAAGGTATTGTTAATACTACTTAGAAAAAGCACGCAGACGGGTATTGATAGACAGGGCGCACATCATTTCTGCAAGCAACTCAGGTGCTTTTGTTCATGCACGAATACACTCTGCTGTGTGCATATCGGGGGAGCAAACAATTCATATGCAGATCTGGTGTCCATCAATATTTATATCACTGCTTACCCATTTGACTGAGGTGCAGAATGATGGGGGATGGGAAGAGAGGAATGGGAACCACGAATTTGGTAGCCATCTTTGATTGCAAGTAGTCACATTTACCCGCTTACACAGATAAATGACTGTAAATCCTCTGGAAGCTGCTTAAAACAGGGGGGTGTGGGGATGCTGGTTATTTTAAGCTTGCTGTGGCATGGATTAGGCTTCCTCTTTAGTTGCAAAATGTTAATTCCTTTTCAGTGTTAGTTAGGTGGAATATAAAAGATTGTTTGCTCTTCTGGGAAACCTGCTTAATGTTGAGTTCTGAAGCGTTATAAAGATTGTACTTCCAATGAAAAAATTAAAATTAAGTTAGTGCATTGTAACTACTTGGGCATCAAACATATAAATAAGAGGGTGAATATCAAGGTTGGAGAATAACTTCTTAGCATGGTGTGATCTATATGTACGCATTAAGCTAAAGGCCATGTTGTGCACTGACTTGAACTATGAAAACTGTGTGTGTGTGTGTGAAGTGAGGAGAGAGACTTGTAGATCCAGAGGCAGAAGTATTTTCAGTATTTTTAACAGCTTACAGAGTAAGTTCCATAGTCATGGATCAGATGCTTAAAGGATGAGGTAAGGATTTTTTTAGGCGCAATAGGATTAAATTGAGATTAATTTAGTTTGAACAATTTGCTATTAAGACATGTTTCTACAATGATTGATGCCAAATCCTGAAACTTTTTTATGAGTTTGACTTTTTGAAGCCCAGCTTCTGGAACTGAGTTAATGAGAAGAGCTTAGTTTGCATTGTTTTAAGAAGCTTTTGCCTGATGTTGGCATTAAAGAGAAAATTTTACCATTGTGAAGTCGAATAAAAAACTAGGAGGCAGATTAGGAAGTATAAATTGGTTGTGTAGTTTCCTCCCTCCTCCCCTCTTGTTCTAAAGTCCTAGTTTTTGCACTGGCTGCTATAGTTTGTTGGAGCTGTCCATGTAATGAGCTATATCAGGGGTCAGCAACCTCTGGCATACGTGCCAAGCATGGCACACGAGGCCATTTTGCTTGGCACACCATGGCTAGCCCTGGCTTTGGGTAGCTGCTGCCAGCAACGGAGCCCGGGCTGCTCCCAGAAGGGCTTGCAGCATCCCAGCTGCCTGCTGGAAGCAGCCTGGGCTCCCGGCTGGCAGAAGCTACCCAGAGCCGGGGCCGGCTGCAGCCGGGAGGGTCCAAGCAGCAGTGCTGGGCTCTGGAGCCCAGGCATCAGCTCTGTACCAGCGTGTATACCTGCGCATCAGAGCAGGTGGTGGGGGAGGGCCCTGAGGCAGCGCAGCCCCAGTCTCTCCCCTGCTTCCGGTACGGAGCTGGTGACTGGGCTCTGGAGCCTGGTGCAGCTGCTTATAGCCACCTGGGCTCTGGGCAGATGCAGCAAGCAGTGGGCAGGCTGTAAACAGCTGTGCTGGGCTCCACAGCTCCGGCATCAGCTCCATGCTGGTGGCGACTGCATGGACACCTTGGGGTGGGCTGCGACCAATAAGGATGGAAGTTCTTCACATCTCAGACCTTAGTTGTTCTGAGCCAGAGTTCCATATACATGAAATCCTAGTTTTCATGTATTGTGAAAAATGTATTGGTTCATGCTTGTGAGCATTGAAACAATGGGGAGAAAGCTGTTGAAGCACTCCTAACCAAAAAAGAGAATGCATTTGAGTGCAAAGCTTGGATAGTGTTGTCTTGAATTCACCCTAACACCAAAGTTGCCTTTGGGGTGTACAGTGGGGCATGAATAGATATTTTCCTATATTAGATATACTCCTGTGGTATTTAGTCTCTATTTGTAGCGAGTGTGAAGCTTTTTTGTAACTGGAAGATAAGTAATGTATTTAACACATACCCAAAGGAGATCCAGCTGGTAAGCATCTAGACCAGACAGGGTGCAAAGATGGGTGTTTGAGAAACAATAGCCATAACCATTCAGAGATGGTCATGTTTGCTCCTTGAATGGAATGAAACAATTGCTAAGTAAATTGGCCCAAAAGCTTTTGTCTGTTAAGGGGAGTGATGCAGGGGGGCAAAAAGGCCTTCAGTAATGCCCCACCTGGTGGAGAGGGGAGACTCATCTGCATAATATTTATTCTTTCCAAAAACAAAAGGGAAACTTGGAGGCTATAAAAGCAGGGACAGTTTCAGGAAATTGCTAGGGAAGAGAGACATTTTCTGACCCCAGCTTCTGAGCTGGTAAAAAAGACTAGATGCTTCCAGATTTGGGGGTTCCATCCAAGACTCACCTAGGACAAGCTAAGGAAATCTGTGAGCTGGCAGGTTGCTAGTTGAGAAAACCCATCTGCAGGGGAATTGCTGGTTACAAGGGATTACTTTGAAGCTATTTCTCAGTGGAGAAGCAGGACAAGATCTTGTATTTTTGACCTTTTATTTTTCATTATCTGTCTTTCAAACTGTAGTTGCTTTTGCTTGTATGATTTATCATTTTCTCTAATGAAACCTTTTCTATGTTTTCCCTTGCTGATTGTCTCTGGCAAGCCTGATCACAAAGCAGTTGCTGCTTTAAGCATTCCTCTCCCTCAGAAGCAGTGGAGAAGAATCTGCTTTCTCTTTTGCAAACCCAGGGTGATACTCCCAAAGAGTGGCCAAGCTTCCACCACTGGAGCTTCAAAGGTCTGAACTGGGGTGAGAGAGATTATTTGGGTAAAGCCCTATGTATTTAAGCTTGTTTTTAAGCTATAAAAATAAACCCATCAAGTCCATTGTTTTTTTTACTAGGCAACAAATGGTTTGCTCATGTGTTGAGCAACTGCAGTCAGACATTAAGTGGAATTTAATTAGGAACACACAAGAGCATGTAAAATCTTTATTGGGGGGAAGAAAAAGAAAATCACCCAACCATAGATGTTTTGAACTGCTGCATTTGAGAATGTAGCTCAAGCTCAGCACAGCCACACTGTGTGGCTGGCTGTGCAGGGCTGTGGGGAGCTATGGGGGTGTGTGGGTAGGTGTGGGTGGTTTATGGAGGGACTGTGAGGGTGAGGTGCTCAGAAGGGGTGTCCCCTGCTCCATAACTAAGGTTGGCTAGGAGTAAGGTGGTACTCCCGGAGAAAGATCTAGTCTATCCCCTTGATATGCAGCAGGGTGTGACAGAACCTGTAGTTTCATCTATTTATGGGAGGGATACATGGGAGTAACTACTCATTCACTGACATGCAGGAAGGGATGGGTATTTAACTTTGCAAGCCATATGGGCAAGGTGTGAAACTTAAGGTGGTGCAGGTGCCCTAAAGTTAGGGATTTTTAAATTTCTTGGGTGCATAAGGGAAAATAATGTATTTAAACGTATTACAAATAATATTTATTAAAACCAAAGAAGAAGTCTATTGGTCTGGCTGGAAGTTTGATACTGCCCAAAACCAAGCTGCAATCTACTCAAGACTGATAACTGATTTATAGTGGAGAAAAGTTAAAATAGCAGTTCTGTCAGGTTAGTACATTGATTTTTATAGAGATGTGCATTAGAATTGTTTTGCAGGTTCTCACAAGCCTTTACATGACCATACACCTTGAAGAAAAGTGGACACATCATTAGATTTCCCCCATCCCTTGCCTCCTCATACAGTATCATTTTTGCGTGCAAAAGAATAAACCAAGACTCAGCCTATCTGTCACCCTTTCATAATGACTTGGCTTCAACTTCATTAAAATGTTTAATCATTCCCATCCCATTGGTTAAACTGTGCGTCACATAATGTTAAACTTATTTAATGGCAGATGACATAGGAGGACCTGTTAGCCTAAATAAATATGTTTTTACCTTAATGTACATCTTAAAAGATTTGTATTGGATATTAGTGTACTAATTCAGAGAAGATGGAGACACGCCATCTGTTTTTAATATTAAAAATCTTCTTTCACATGATAGCAAAAACCAAATATAAATGAGGACAGATTAAGAAAATAGCTACTTACTTACAACTGGGACTAATTTACATGCTTAGGGTTGAGGGGTTCACAACATCAGTATGCCCAGACACTGAATTATTCCTACATGATTTGTGGCTTTCCAAAATGAATTGTGTTGGCTAATGGTTCTTCTGGCATTTTTGTAAAGTGCAATGACTGAAACACAGCATTCCACACAGTTCATATGGATGGCACAAACAGTTTGGATCCACTGTAGACAAGGTTCACAAGAAGGATAACTAAGATTTTTCCATCTTTGCTTTAACCTGTGCTATTGCAACCAGAGATATGCCAGCTTTGGTTACTCATAATGTTTTTACAGTGTTTCAGGTGAACATTGTTAAAAAGGTAGCCAGCCTGGTGTGGTGTTCTGTCATCATCTTACATTCAAGCTTTACCATACCTAATTGCTGACCTTCATTGTAGTTGACTAATAGAGTATGCTGTGCTGTTGTTCCAGAAAGTGCTCTATATTGATAGGAGCAGTTTTGTACCAAAATATCCTCTTCAAGCCATGATTACAGTAGAAGATGCTGTAGCAGTCCAGCATATTTTTCCTTTTGTCTTTGGGAGCTTTAAGAGGGACTGAAAACTATTATTTCCTATTTACATGATCTAGATATGTTCCTTTGGCAAGTAAATGCACTCCTGTATAAATGAAAGATTTCCAAGTCTGAAGTCAGTCTTGCAGCTTTTCAAACGTTTTTGTATTAAATAAGAAACGTGGATGAACAGAGAAAGCAGAAACAATGAGTAACATAAATCTGTTTTGTAAGCAATTCAGCTAAAGTCCAGCAAAAACAATTCTTTAGTTGTCTCTGTTTTGCCTTGTCCCTATTTTAAGGAATGTGTTTTAAAGCAATGGACTCCTTCCAGTTCAATATTGTCTATAATAACCCTGTAGTTATTCCACCCACTCTAGTGACCCTTAACCCTCCTTGACATAAAAGGTCTATCTTTGACCTGAATTCTGTTGGATCATCCTATCATGTACAGTCACTCAGCCTCTTCACTTTCAATTTCAGGACTAGTTCTATTAAGACATTTGTGAGCATGTTCTAGTCACCCTTCATTAACTCAGTATAGAATGGCTTGTTAGGCTACATGGGTTTTTGTCCTGTCTGGAGTAAGAATGGATTTTTTAAAGTCAAATTTCAGTTTCTATAATGTGCTTACTAATCCATTCTTTGTGGCCTTTTCTGTTTTTCTCTTCTGTTTTCTAGCCATCTTATCTTCTCCTTTCAGATATCATTGACTTTTTTACTGCTGCTGTGTTTTGTTTGTTTGTTTTGCTTTAATTTACAACTTTTCTTGCAACTGGTACCACACAATATTAATTCATAGCTGTTCCTAATTTCTTCACTTTCTTTTAAAAAATAACTCTTTAAACGTGTTCATCTTTGTTAGATAGAAAAATAAGATTTCATTAAGGGCCAGAAAGTAAATGTTCTGAAATGGCAACTTTCATATTTTCCCTGCTTTTTTTTTGTTTGCTGAGTAGTTCAGCTTATTGTTGCATCTATACACAGTTCATTTTTTGGTCCACATACTAGGATTTTTCACAGTAAAAATAAATTCTAACTTCATACCAACATTTTTTTTCAGGATAGTAAAAAAGTACTGTTTTATGGCTAAGATAATAGTACTTTAGACACTACTGTGCATTTTCTAATTCAAGGATATTTTATGTGGGACATTATTTATTATAGCTGACATATATCTCTTAAGAGCAAGTTACCAGTAATTTTTTTCTTTTTGTAAATGTTTTTCTTCTGAACAAGAAGATTAATTGGGGGTTTTAATGTGTGTACTTTCATATACGTTTCTGTATTAAAGCATGAGGCATAACACAAGTGATAGTGATACTGTTTACCTGTTTATTTCCCTAGTGCTGTCTCTGCCTTGTAGTGGATAAGAATGGACGCATAAACTAACAATTTTTAAGTACAGTTAAGCCCATAATTTAGAGCTGGGTCTTATATACACTGAGGTAAGATGCACAAAATTAGGCCTTAAGCAGTAAATTATGCTTGGGGATCTGGCAGGCATGGATCTTTCCTCTGCACTATAGTAAACTGTGTGTGAAGGACATAGGTCATATAGAAGAAATAGTATGTGGGAAAAAAAGAAAGTGTGTGCATCAGGATTATTGGGGCCTGTGGCAGAGCCCCCCTGGCAACACAGGACCTGGGTGACAGCCACAGTGGCCCCAGCTGCTCAACAGTGTGCAGAGCCATGCAGCGCCCTGCTGACCACAGCCATAACTGCCTAATGGAGCAGTGGCAGTACGGGTGTCAGGTGGCCGGGGCTGGGCCCTGCTGTCCCCCGCTGCCCTTTGCTGCACAGGGGGGATCTGTCATGAGGCCCCAGAGACCCTGCTACTGCCAATGAGCCCAGGGCTTTTTTTTTCTTTTCATTTTTTTTTAAAGTGCCAGGAGGCTGGGGCTGGGTGGAGAAGCTATTGGGGACTGGGGGTGCAAGTGGGAGGTGGGGCTAGGGGGTGCAAGCAGTGGTGGGGCTGGGTGGGGCAGTCATCATGGGGGTTGCAGGAGCCAGTAGGGCATGGGGCCAAGTGGGGCAGCAATCCAGGGGACTGGGGGAGCAAGCGGGGGTGGGGCATGTGGGCCCTTCAGGGTAGCCCTGCTGGGGCCGTGTCCCCTGTGGGGGATGTCTGTGAGCTGTGCAGGGGGGCTGCACCTTGCAGGGATCAAGGGACCCACCCCTCCTGCGCACCTCACCCTTACAGTCCCTCCATAATCCATCCACACCTACCCACACAACCCACAGCCCCCCACAGCCCTGCATAGCCACCCACACAGAGTTTCTCCCTGCTGAGCTTGAGCTACACTCTCAAATGTAGCAGTTCATGTGTTCAAAACATCTATGGTTGAGTTATTTTCTTCCCCCACCCCCCCAATAAAGATTTGACATACTCTTATGTGTTCCTAATTAAATTTCACTTAATGTCTGACTGCAGTTGCTCAACACATGAGCAAATCATTTGTTGCCTAGTAAAAAAACAATGGACTTGATGGGCTTATTTTTATAGCCAAAAAATAAGCTTATTGCTTAAATACATAGGGCTTACCCAAATAATGCTGCAAAGGCTTTAATTGTAAAGTTGTTTTAATGGTTATATGAACACATAAGAAAGAAAGCTTTCTTTAGAAAAAGCTCAATAGGGATGAAAAATTGATTTAAGTTGTGTTTGTACTTTGAGATTCATAACTGCTGTTGTTTAAATCAATCCACACTGGCAATTGCCATGTCCAGGCATCATCTATTATCTGGAGATAGAAACAGGCAAAAAAAAGAAAAAAACCCAACCCCCTTTTATTATTACTAATGTATTTTAGGGGGAGAACTTGGTTAAAATCAAATACCTGTATTCAGTTGAATTTTGCAAATAGAAGAAATTGCTTGAGGAATATGGGTGTTGACATTTATCAATAATTTAAGAAAAGTGATGTTAGAATTAAATCTTTGTGAATGGACCTGAAGCTGGATGTAAGAATTGGATGAGAGATGGGGATGACAGGGAATTAGGGAGAGGACTGAAGTAGATGAAGGAGGGAAGAAAAACTCTTGACAACCTCAAGACTCTCCTTGGGATGGAGGGGAGTAGAATGACAAGTTGAATTGTATAGATCTGTCAGAAGCATTGAAGCTATGGTAGCGAGCCTGCTGAATTTTCTCTCGTAGTCTGAATGGCCTTGGTGTAATTTTCCTGGAACGTAAGAAAGTTTCTCAAACTCTTTCCTGGACCTACTTTTTATAACGATAAAAACCTCAAACTTGCATTGTCTGTTCATGCAGCACTGATAGCAGCAGATGTTGGTGGAGAACTGCCTTCATGGCATGAAGAATTGTTTTCCTTCACCTTGCCAGCTTTTCTGTTTAAGGATAGCAGTGTAGGACTGCCAGCAGCAGCCTCCATTTTTGCCTCTATCCCCTAATTGGTGTCTGGGCAGTTGCCTATATCAATCCCTTTAGTTACTCCACTGGATAAGGAAGAGCTGAGTTTACATCTGAATTTCCCTGTGCACCAGCCCTAGGGAATGTTGAGTAGTACCTCCAATATACATTTCCATTGTGACCATCCCATGAGCAGTGGTAAAGGAAATATTGGTTTTTAGCTCACCTCTTTTACCTTTACTACTGCCCATGGGCTAGTCACAATGGGAATGGATATTGGAGCTCTGTATGTGGGACCTGTATCTACTTGCCAAATTCTTGGATCCCCAGTCTTACCAGGAGCCCCATGGGCTGGGTGGAACAGCTCTGTGGGCCAGATCTTTGATACCCTTGCTCTACAGTATCCATCCTCAAAGCAAATTCAGAGCCGGAGTTGAGACATTTATACTTGTGGAGAACATAATATATTACTAGTGCAAAAGCTTGTGTTCATTTCATGTTAGCTTTGTTAAACCAAGTAGAAAATGAAAAATAAAGCTGTAAAAGCAGCAGCTTGGATGCCTTGCTGTCACAGAGGGGATCCAAGATGAAAGTCATGAATAATTTGTTGGCAGTCACTTCAGTAGCTCTTAAAACTCCCATTTTCCTTCTATGCAGCTTTCTAAGCAAGTGTCTGTATTGTATTGCTCTAGTGTTCAAACCTGTAGATGTATTGTATTCATTTTTTTGTATACCCAGTATGCTTTTCCCTGTAGCAATCTAAAGAGGAAATTGTAATACATTTGGGATAGGGAAAATTACCTATCCATTCCCCCCCCTCCCACTGTGACTGAATTAATGCTCTTAATAGTTTTCTCAAGATGCTAATAGCTGGGCAATTTATTGGTTTGTCATTTGAGGCATACCAAGATGTTAAATATGACAACTCAAACAGGGTATAACTTACTGAAAAATCAAAGATGGAACTAAAAATGGTCAGTTGAAGTCAATGCAAACTGAAGTGAACTTCATACTGTAATTGGTGTAGACACCTGGCAGACAAGCAAAAGGTGGTATAGCTTTGTCTGAAATAATTTTTCTATTGATGAACACCTCAAGATGCATATTGGTATACTGAGTATCCATATTGAAGACGATCTGATTGAATAGGTATTCCATATTGAACTTACAGTAGAGATGATTTATGATTTCATAGTTTCATAGTTAGTAGGGTCAGAAGGGATCTGAGCAGATCATTAGGTCCGACCCCCTGCCACGGCAGGAAAGAGTAGTGGAGTCAAACGGCCCCACCGAAGTGTTCATCCTGCCTCCTTTTAAAGACCCCCAGGGTAGGAGCCAGCACCACTTCCCTTGGAAGTCGGTTTCAGATCCTAGTCGCTCTGACAGTGAAGTAGTGCCTCCTGTTATCTAGCCTGAATCTACCCTCTGCAAGCTTGTGACCGTTATTTCTTGTCACTTCTAGTAGAACTTGGGGGAACAGGGACTCTCCCAATGCCTGCTGGTCCCCCCTGACTATTTTGTAAACAGCCACTAGATCCCCCCTCAGCCTTCTCCTGTGGAGGCTGAACAGGTTCAGGTCCCTTAGCCTCTCCTTATAGGGCCTGCCCTGCTGACCCTGATCATGTGGGTGGCCCTCCTCTGGACCCTCTCCATGTTGTCCACATCCCTCCTGAAGTGTGATGCCCAGAACTGGATGCAGTACTCCAACTGTGGTCTGACCAATGTCTCATAAAGGAGAAGGATCACCTCCTTGGACCTGCCTGAGATGCATCTGTGGATGCATGACAAGGTACGGTTGGCCTTCCTGACCATGTCCCCACACTGTTGGCCCATGTTCATTTTGACATCAATAATGACTCCAAGATCCTTTTCTGCCTCTGCACTGATGAGAAGGGATTTCCCCAGCCTATAGGTATGCTGCTGGTTCTTCCTCCCCAAATGCAGTACTCTGCACTTGTCAGTGTTGAAACCCATCCTGTTCTCATTCGCTCACCCCTGTAACCTGTCCAAGTCCAATTGCAGCCTATTCCTCCCTTCTAGCATGCCCACTTCTCCACACATCTTAGTGTCGTCTGTGAATTTGAACAGGGTGCTTTTTATGCCCTCTTCCAAGTCACTGATGAAGATGTTGAACAGTGTGGGCCTGAGGACCGAGCCATGCGGAACCCCACTGCCCACGTCCCTCCAGGTTGAATAGGACCCATCCACCACCACTCTCTGGGTGCAGCCCTTCAGCCAACTAGTGACCCATCTGTCTGTGTAGGTATTGATGCCACAGTTTCCTAGTTTTTTAATGAGAATGGGGTGAGAGACAGTGTCGAAGGCCTTCCTAAAGTCCAGAAAGACTATGTCCACCGTGACACCTGCATCCAAGGCTTTTGTGACCTGGTCATAGAAGGCAACCAGTATGGTCGGACAGGACCTGCCTCTAATGAACCCATGATGGTCACTCCTAAGCATAATCTCCCCTGCTGGCCCCTTGCAGACATGCATCAGGATAATTCTCTCAAAAAAGCTTACCCAGGACCGAAGTAAGACTAACAGGCCTATAGTTTCCTGGGTCCTCCTTCCTTCCTGTTTTGAAAATGGGAACCACACTGGCCCTTTTCCAGTCCTCTGGCACCTGGCCAGAGCACCATGAGTAAAGCCGTGCCAGGGGTCATGCAATGACCTCTGCTAATTCCCTCAGCACTCTGGGGTGGAGATCATCAGGACCTGCTGATTTAAATACATCCAGTCCCTCCAGAAGTTCCCTGACTAGGTCCTCTCTGACCCTAGGCCTGGGTGCACCTCCCCTGGGGCCTATGGGGGTCCCAGTGGGGGGGATGACCCGGTCCCTGCTCAGAAAAATGGAGGCAAAGACAATTTAAAATATGTTAGCTTTGCTGTCTGGTGCAATGACTAGATTTTCTAGCTTGTCCTGCAGAGGCCCCATGTTATCCGGTACCTTCTTTTTATCCCCTATGTATTTAAAAAAGGACTTCTTGTTGTCCTTGATCTGGGTAGCTATTCTTTGTTTACAGGCTAAGCACTGTTCGTGTTATCCATGCTTTAAAAAAAAAAAAAGAAACAGTGCCAAACAAGATAAAGCAAAACACACAAATTCCCAGGGACTAATGTGCATTTTCTAAACCAAACTTAAGATCGCTAAGGACTAAAAAAGTTGTCTGCGGTCACTGACTCCAGTACCTAGCTACTGTAGGTAATAATAATCTAATACCACACATAAAGTCTATACCAATCTATTTTTATATCATGAATTCCATTTTCTCCAAAAGAATTGCACTTAGTGTATGAAATTTTGAAACATCATAAAAACTACAGTGAGGAGAGCTGGACAGCCACAAATAGAAGTGATGAAAAAGGCGATACACCTGCATAGTCACGTTGCATGCCTCAAGGTAGGCAGTGGCAGAAACAACTTCTGAAATGTAGTGATAGCTCCATTCCAATAGTTTTCAGGCTCAAGGTGAGTGCATTACATTGACGCCTCAAAAATGCTTGTTGTATCACCTCAGTAATCTTAATGGCTACGTGATGAGCCATTTCTTTGATCTCAAAAGCTTAAGCATTACTTTCTGACAAGCAATAACTTTCAAGCCATAGACTCCACAGGCTTTTGTGCCTTTCTGGAATTGTTGTTAGATTGGTGTCCATTCAGTGTTTCACATAAGACACTGTCTGTCCTGTGTAGATAGTAGAGGGGCACCGTAAGCAAGTAATGGCATATGTCCAGGTTTTGTATATTGATGATGTGGACTGTGTTGATGAGGGGCACAGCCAGCATTTGGGTCAGTTGCAGTTCGGTGCCTTGGTAAGTGATCCTCAGCTTTGATTGACTCCTAAACTGTTAAATGACTGTAGCTTAGTGTCAGGGACTCTACCATATTCTGGGGTCTTTTTGGGATGTCATGTAGGTTATCTTGTGTTTGTTTTACTGATATTGTGTGTTCATGGTATCATTGAAAAGCCAATATTATAATGTATATGGTTTATGTAACTCATCTATGTACAGATTATATTATGCTGTCTATATATATCTTTGGACATGGTTTAGCCAAAGGAAATAAAAATGCATGCTTAAGAAAAAGATAGTAGGAAAACACTGCCTAGTACCTCTTGCCATTCTGTTATTAGGGCAAGAATAATTACAACTCTCAAGTGCAGGCAGAAGGGGTATTGTTGAAATGGGTACCCAAGGTATTGTCTGTCAGTAATAGGAAAAACATCCCACAGTAGCTAAGACATCTCAGAAAAATGGACTATTAGCTAGAGGAATTCCAGTCACTTCTGTTGGGAAATAAATTTCTAGAGGGATTAGAACAAACCTGCTAGGGAAAGGGTGCTGACTTGGAGTATTTTAGGACCATCTCCCAAGTAGCTCCTTGTCTTTGGATATTCCCAGGATTTGAGAGACTCCAAGTCAGAACTGGCAGGATGAGCAGAAAAGGTGATCTCTGAAAATGCTGTAAGGTCTTTCAGTAGTCTAGGTTAACTAGCTTAGACTACTGAAAGACCTTACAGCTTTTTCAGAGATGAAGGTGAATAATTTTACTTGTCTTTTTATTCTGTCTTCAAACTATGTGGTCTAGGGCTTTGGGTTATTCTTTTTTGGTACGATTGTTTTCTACTATATATAATACATTGTTTGGTTGCTTTGCCTCCTTACTGATTGCCTGTGGTAGAGTGTGATCTCAGGGCAAGTGATATTCCAGGATAGCCCAATCTATGGAGGGCAGAACCTAAAATTGTTTCACAACCCACAGGTTACTACTTGGAGCTAGTGGAGATTCCCTTTCTACAGCTGTGATGTCTGGTATGCCTCACTTGGTCACCCTAATCTGGAGGGTGGGACAAGCCCTAGAGAGAACTCCCTCCTCTCACTTCTCCCCCTCCCATTCTGAAGACAGCACCAGGGGTGGGGCCAGGCTGTATCAGCCCAGTCCTGCTCCCAGTGCGTGCTGACAATTGTTAACGAACGTGCTTTGCTTTGGAGGCCCTTCATCTGAACCGTCATGTAATGAGGATTCAGATTATCATGCAATTGGGCACTCTTAAAGCATTCTGCAGCAATGTACTTCTGTCAGGGCACAGCTGTAGAGCACTTTCAAGGGGCCGATCATGCGACAAATGTTACTTTTGTCTGAGCTTAACTTCTGAGCTTGTGTGTTCACATGATCTTTTTACTCACACCGAGCATCAGTGAGTTTCCTACAACATTGGCTTGGGCACAATTCTGTTAAGTGGCAGACTTGTGGTCTGAGTGAATACAGTTCTTATAGTAAAGGTTCTGTTATATGTAGTTGTATAATAAATTACTCAAAAAAAAAAAAAAGGACTGTTTAGCATTTGAATAGCCCTGTCAATCTCTTCAATATTAGGGTTGGATCAAGAAATCTACAAAGCTTGAGAAGATGATTTTATGCTTCTAGTAAAAAAACTATAGATATTATTCACTTTATTCACCTGAACTCTTATTGGAGGAAGAAGTCTAACAACATTACTGAAGTGGCAGTATTACCTTGCTACCTACTGTGTCATCAACCTTCAAATGAGTGTGATACTTCATAAAGTGTTAAGGTTTTGATTTTTTTTCACCCTATCTGCATTTTTCAAAATGACATTTGCATGCCAGTAATTTCTTTCTTCTTTCTAAGAGACAATATTACAATATTTATTTTATTTGAGAAAACCAGCAAGGAATGCATTGGGATGCAGGGGAAGACTCTAATAGCTTTGCATTTTCAGAGGGCAGTCTGCCAAGGATTATTATATGAACTGGAGTAAATCTGTCCTTAATTATTGTACATTGACTGATAGAAGATAGCTAGTTAGTTTAGTCATTTGTAGAATTTAATATATCAGTTGTCTAATACAATAGACACTTGCTCTATAAAATGTTACCATGGAATTCATAGAAAGAAAAATTGTAATATAATAGAAAACTTAGTCTAGCCTGTATAGTCAATTAAAAAGAAGAAATTACTATCTTTAAATGAAATAAGCATTGGGAAGCTGCTGTTTTGAAAGTCTGCTTTTCAATTCGGACAAAGTAGATTCGAATACATAGGGAAAACCACAATATCCAAGCAGGTACAAGACAAAAAATGTTGGGTCATGAATTCTGACCCAGAAAATGATCATGTACTTAATGGCACATGCTTCAGGTACCTTTTAAAGTACTCAAGCTTAAACCAGTGCAATACTTATTTTGTTTTCCAGACCTAATCAGGCCCACTGACTACTATCCCATGGTCCTCATCTATGTGGGAACAAGTGATGTGTCCCAGAGTAGTCCGGGTTGGGTCATGAGTGATTACATGGCTCTGGGAGCCAGGCTTAGAGGTTTGGGCACAAGTGGTCTTCTCATCTATCCTCCCAGTCAGCCTTTGCAGCCAGCACCAGAGCAACTGCATTGGCGAGGTCAACTCATGGCTTTGGAGTTGGTGCCATTGTGAGGGGTTCAGCTTCCTAGACCATGATCCATACTTCCAGGATAGGGCCTTGCTGGGAAGTGATGATCTACATCTCTCTCCAAAAGGTAAGAGTCTGTTCTCTTACAGTTTGGCAGACCTCCTTTGTAGAGCTTTAAATTAGGTTCATCGGGGGACAGGGATATCGAAGACAGGGTGAAACCAGGAAAGGCAAGCCATGAACCGTACACTGGAATAGACCAAGTAAGTACTAAGGGGCCTACTAAGCATCAGGATAGGAGTTTATTAAGGGCACCTACTGGGGGCTTAGGAATCTCTATATTAATGCTAGGAGTATGGGGAATAAGCAGGAGGAACTTGCACTCCTGCTTGCAGACAAAGATTTTGACCTGGTAGGGCTAACAGAAATGTGGTGGGACCCTATCCACAATTGGGCACTGGGCATTGAGGGCTACAGGCTATACAGGCAAGATAGATGGGGGAAAAAGGGGGGCAGGCATTGATCTATATGTTAAGGAATATTATACATTTTCTGTAATAAAGATGGGGACAGAAGAAGGGCAGATCAAAGTCCTATGGGTCAGATTACAATGGGGTAGGAGTGAAAGGGACTTGGTAGTGGGGATCTACTACAGACCCCCACACCAGAAGGAAGAGTTAGACCTAGAATTATCAAGACAGCTGTCAAAGGCAATACACTTAAAGGACCTGGTTGCCATGCGTGACTTAAGTTATTTGGGCATCTGCTGGGAGGAGCAGTCAGCAGGTCTGCCCATTCACGTAGGTCCCTAACCAGCATACAGGACCTGCACGTAACACAGGAGATACACAATCACACTAGGGGAAATGCCTTACTTGACTTGGTGCTGGCCACAGGGGAGGACTTGGTGAGGGATCTGCAGATAGAAGGTAACCTAGGAGATAGTGACCACCTGTTGATAGGATTCACTATCTGGAAAAAGGTGAGAAAGATACTTAGTAGGACAGAAGTGCTAGACTTCCAGAAGGCCAACTTTAATGAGCTCAGGAGATTAATTAGAGTGGGACTGAGGGGTAATAACATCAGTGAGTTGGGAGTCCAGGAAAGGTGGGAGCTCCTTAAGGGACTGATCCTGCAGCACAGAAGGGTACCATCCTAGTATACATAAAGGGAGGTGAAAGAGCCAAGAAACCCTCTTGGCTGAGCAAGGAAATCGAGGACAGCCTAGAGGGGAAGAGAGAGGCTTACAGGCTGTGGAAGCAGGGGGCAGCCACCAAGGAGGATTATACCTGCTTGGCTCATGCTTGCAGGGAAGCAGTGAGGAAGGCCAAAGAAGAAATAGAACTCAGGCTGGCAAGAAAGATTAAAGGTAATAAAATGTCTTTCTTTAAGTACATAGGAGCAAAAAGAAGGTGCAAGGTAACATAGGACCGCTACAAGATGGACTAGGGGCAACTCGTAACAGGATGGATAAAGCTGAGCTCTTAAACAATTTTTTTTTCATCTGTGTTCCTGGACATGGATACAAACATACCTCCCAATGAGACTAGTCTGGCATGAGAGAGATACCAATCCACCAACGGACCTAGTGAAGGGGCACTTGGAGGGGTTGCACGTATTTAAGTTGGCAGGCCACGATGATCTTTACCCAAGGGTACTAAAGGAATTGGCTGGTGTCAAAGTGAAACCACTGGTGCAATTGTTTGATAACTTGTGGTGCTCAGGACAGGTCCCAGAAGACTGGAAAAGTGTGGCCAATGTGGTCCCTATTTTTAAGAAGGGGAGGAAGGAGGACCCGGGTCATTATAGGCCAGTTAGGCTCACCTCTATTCTTGGCAAGACCTTAGAAAAAATCATTATGGTTCACATTTGTGGGGGACCAGTGGGTAACACATTGCTAAAGGGCAACCAACATGGATTTATAGCAGGCAGATCCTGCCTGACTAACCTGGTTTCTTTTTATGACCAGGTCACACAGTGCTTAGATGCAGGAGTAGAGGTAGATGTTATTTACTTGGATTTTAAAAAGGCTTTTGACACAGTGTCATACCTAATTCTTATAAATAAACTAAGTGGCTTTGACATGGATTTTTCACAGTCAGGTGAGTGGAATACTGGTTTATGGGATGCATCCAGAGAGTGGTGGTGGATGGGTTGGTTTCTACCTGGAAAAGTGTGGGCAGTGGTGTCCCCCTGTTTGCCCTGTAGGGTCAGGCCAAAGTTCAGGATGTCAATATCACACTGTTAGACAGGAGGGCATGGTGTACAATTGCATATACACACAAAAATCAATTGTCAATACCTGCACACCCGATACACATACATGAATCACTAATTCGTGTATCACACATATGATGATATATATACATATATGTATATTCACCAGTTCACACACACACCATCTACCTACACATACACACAGGAGAGTTCCTAATTTGGATGGTACGGTATGTATGTGTGTGTGTTTGGGGTACCTATACTTGGGGTAAGGTTAAGGTGAGAGAGTGAAAGTGTAAGGAGTGAAAGTTGCTGGGAGTGAAAGTTGCCAGAACTGGGATTAGAACTGGTAGACTGGAGAGAACCTGGTTAAGGAACTGAGGCTTGGGGTGCTTGGTAACTAAAGAGCAATGGGCAGAGATCAGGGGAATAGGCAGTGGGGATGAGACAATAGTAAAGAAATAGGGGCTTGCAGGCAGAGAGGAGCTCAGGATGGCTGGAGCCACAGGAGCATGGGGCAGGTGTTGGAGGTGGCAGAGAGCCAGAATCAGGAGAGGGAGAAATGAGACAGAAGTTAGAGGGGCTAGGAGCAGAGATTGGAGCAGGGCCAGAACTGTAGTAATGCAAAACCCAACTCAGGCTTCCAAATAACAGTTTTATTAAATGAACACTGTACTGTACAGCTTGGTTCCCACACACAGTCACACAAGCACTCCCACACACAGTCACACAATGGTAGCAAGAGAAAGAGACTCAGTGGAAGGGTTGGAGTCCAGGTAGGGGAAGAGAAACAGAGTCCAAGTCCTTGGTTGAAGAGAGGGTAGGATTGATAGCTATCTATCCAGGCTGGGAGGGGGTCTTCGATGGCCAGTTGGGGTCTTTCTCCAGCAGGTGTTGTCCAGAGCGGGGTCACTGGTAGGGCCTCTGGGTTGATAAGCAGCATGACGTGGAGCAGATCTGGTCCAGGTGAAGATGGCATCCCAAGGAGTCAGTCTTCACTACCCCTTTTTATGGGGCAGACTATCTATGATCTCCTATGTGGTGGGCATGTCCAGGCAATGTCAGCCCAGTTCCAGAGGGTTCCAGAAGTTCATACTGAGCTTGTGCAGCCTTGTCACAATGGTGGGTTGCCTCATCTTTTGTTTCTTGAATGCTGAGCGTAGTTCCAATGGCTGGGTCTTTGGTCCAGGTATTGGTTTTGATGGTGGGGTGATTTAGTAGGGAGTCCTGCTATCATTGTGTTTCACTCATCCATTCACTCCTTTGTTTCAGGCATTCAAGGAAAACCAATTTACATTGGAGAGGTTACACAATTGCAACATACTTACACAACAGGGCATGGGGACAAGATGGGAACAAGATGGGAATGGATACTTGAGATCACTTTACAGAGACAGGCCTGAAGCATACAATATTAATACGAAACAATAAAAATCAATGCACAAATGATAGGAATACAATATAATACAATATAAAACAGTAAACATTGATACAAACATAACAGAACACTATTTACAATATATAAAAACAGAGCTTATTACAATAACAGTATACAAAAACTTAGCTTACCCAATACTACTTGTAATCACTTATAAGTGATAGAGGGGGCAGAGAGAAAGTCAGAAATGGTTGGGGAAGGGGAGGGAGTGTATTTTTTTTTTAAATAAAAACTGGGGGTTTTGCTACACTCCAGGGCTCTGTCCTTGGATCAGTACTGTTCAATATCTTCATCAGTGATTTGGATGAGGGTGTAGAAAGCACTCTGTCCAAATTCACAGACGACACCAATCTATGGGGTATAGTAAACACACTAGAGGGTAGGGAGGGGAGTCAGCAGGGAAAAAGGGATACTCTGTTTACCAGGGCGACCCTTGGGATTTACTAGAAACAATGACCATAAACTGAAGGAGAGCAGATTTAGATTGGACATCAGGAGACATTTAAAAGGAGATTAGATAGGCACCTAGCTAGGGTTACTTAACCCCAGTGCTCTTTCCTGCCCAAAGCAGGGGGTTGAACTTGATGATCTAAGAGGTTCCTTCTGTCCCTAGAAATATATGTAATCTAGATGCTTCCTCAGCTTGATGAAGGGTTTTTAAACCAGAAAGCTTGAAAAGAAGAATTTCTCCAATTAGTGTTTTCTAATAAAAGATATCAGACTGACCCTAAGAACCTTGTCTGGGCTATGTCCTTAGACAAACATGGCTACAACCTACATCCCTTAACACACATGACATGAGTTTTGCTTTCAGCAGTTTGAGGTGCATTTTCACAGAAACCCCTGCACCACTCTGCCTGAAACCTGGCAGGCCTCCCTCATGCCCGCATGAGGGGCTATTTATGTGGCAGGACAGATGCTAATGAGGACAGCCATTTAATGCCCTGCTCTCAGAGCTGGAAGCGGCAGTTTAGTTTCTCACCAGTGCAGCCATCAGGGGAAGAACATTTACCTGCTGACCTCTTGTGCCAGGAAGAGCTTAGAGGTATAATGGCTGGGTCTATATGGGGAGGAGGAGGACCCACATCATCCTGGGCATGACCTAAAACTACACCCTGCCAGGGTTGGGAGGCCTGGGTGGGACTGACAGTGGTGCAGCAGCCCCAGGAAATGCCAGGACCACAAACCTCCTTGGTAAAAGGTGGTTAGGAGCAGGAGGTACCTGATAACCTCCAGCCACTGTACAGTTCTGGTTGGGGAAAGCCTGGACCTGTAAGGTCTTTGAGAGGCCTGAGTCTTACTCAGGTTGCAGTGGAGTTGTGAGGGTGAGAACAGGAGCTACCATTCCTGCATTTTTCATCCCGCTGCACCTTACAAACACACAGTTGCATATGTGATGAGTTTTGCTTGTCAGCAGCCTAAGGTGCAGTTTCTCAGAAACCCCTGCACCTATCTCCTTGAAACATGGTACGCTTCATGGCCTCAGCAGGAGCTACCATCCCTGCAGTTTTCATCCCGCTCTGTCTTCACACTCATGTAATGAGTTTTGCTTTGATCAGTTTGAGGTGCAGTTTCCCAGAAACTCCTGAATCTATCTCCTTGAAACTTGGCAAGTTTCATGGCCTTAGAAAGGACTAGCATCCCTACAAGTTTCAGCTGAATCAGGCAAGAAATAATAAAGTTATAGGCAGTTTTGTTATTCCTCATTATAGCCTATGGCCAAAATATTGAAACACCGTCAAAATTCCGAAAGTTTTGGCTGAAACAAAATGGGACAGTGATTCAAAACACTAAAATGAATCACTGTCCCTCTTAAATGAAAATCTGAAACAAAATGAAACACAGCCATTTTGGACAGCCCTATGAAACACCAAAACAAAACACTGTCCCTCCAAAATGCTGAATTTGAAACTGAAATGAAACACTGGTGTTTTGCACAGCCCTACTAACTGGCATTGAACTAGTTTCAAACATGCTGGTATTAAAATGCCTCTTGCACAAAAACTACCCAGTTTTGTTTTTCTGTTCTATTACTGCCCCTTTTAGTATTTCAGCAACTAATAACATAGTGTAGAATATTTATTTATTGGTAATTCCAAGTTGAATGGCTTCTAATTCTAGCCTTTGTTTTTTTAATAATAGTTTTTTCTCAACTAGATCAAAAATACTTTTCACTGTTGGATGGTTTTTACTTCCCTTTGCAAGTGCCCAACTGTATCATGGTGACTTGGTCTTAGTTATGGTACACTTAAGAGATAAAGTTCTTTAAGAATGAAAAATGACTTACAGTAAGAAACTTTTGATTCTCTTCTCTATCTTCTCCCATTTTTGCTCCTTTTATTTAAATATGAGTAAGAAAACTGCATGCGTTATTGCACTGACAAGGTTTAGGCTAGCATAAAGAGATAAAAAAGCCCTTTTCTACTTGCTGTTCCCTTTTTTGAATATTAAGGGTAACATTTAATTCTTTTATACCAAAGTATTGTACTAGGAGGTCTTGAGTTGCTTGTTCAGTATGACAACATACTTAATATTTTTCCAGTGCTTTCTAAAATAGTCCTCCATTCTGTAAGCATGGCCTGTGTTTCTTGTTCTCCAATATTTCATTTTATATGGGCTATACCTAGGTGTACTGTGAGCAGGTCCAGACTAGCAACTGTTCAATATGATGTTGTCTGACAGGTCTGTATCTTAAGTTTGAAAATGTTTCCAGCTCCTGCAAGTTTTTTGGCAACTTTACAGGTTACTGAAATTCTTGACTAGAAAGGGGTCAAAACTAAAGCCATATCTAATTAGAAACACTTTTTTGTGATTTCCTCCTAAAAAACTCACTATAGATGTTAGTTTATTGTTATGTAATCCATTTATGATGTCCATTTAAGATGTGCTACATTGGTGATGTATTATGCCAAATATTTTATGATGTTATTAAATATTATATCAGATACCTTATATAAGTATAAATATAGTATTAGTATGATGTTTCCCTTACTAAGGAAACTTATTTTTCTCCAAGGACTGAAAGAGGATGTTTCTAAACAAACCTGTCTTTCTTAATATTGATCTATAGTTACTTTGATCACCTTGCAGCCCTTAATTCATGGTGACACCACATTAGCAGTATGTCTTCTGAAATTTCCCTGGTATTTCTACTTTTAATAAAAATAACATAATCAAGGGAGAGATCTCCAATTGATTCATGCTTGAAGTCTACAAGCCTGGAAAGGACTTCTAAAATGTTTATTTTTGAAAGTTTGACATCTATCTATTACTAGGTTTCAGAAGACCAGCTTGTCCTCATACTGTGTGATATAAGCATGTCATCTTGGAAACCTTTCCTGTCAACACCAAAATGGTACTGCAATCTGAATCCCAGTTTCTTCAAATCCAGTTTGGTTCTGACTATTCTATCTGGAACCACTTACTTTGAGATCTTTGTAGCCCTTTCCCCCCAACAGCAAATAACCAAGAATTCTGATACATGTAGTCCCACTCATATTTACACTTCCTTAGCATGTTTTACACATTTTCTGAATGACAGAAGGGAAACAGCAGTTGGTATACCTTAAGGTACGTAGACCTAATTTAGGTAAATTCAAAACATATTTGGCAGCAAGTAAAAAGCTTGACAGTTGTTTCTCTAATGGGAATGAAAGAGAAATGTACTCAAATTAGGTTGACAATGAGTAGACTCGCTCTATATTGTCCTACTTTCCTACTGAGTAAAACATCCTTTATTGGCGCACAACCCCACTTTTTCTTATGAGGTTAATTTAAATGACCATTTGAAACCTGAAACTTTACTGGTGTTTTAACAGTGGAAGGCATATAAAAAACTTTCTGAAAGCAGTGAACTATGCTTCATGTTATTAATCAGCCAAAGGTTTTTTAATAGTGTTGCATGGCTGAGCATAACTGAAAAAAAGTATTTTAAGTTATAAGAAAAGTTTTTATGGATGTGAAGATGACATTAATTCTTAGTACTATGTAAATGTGTGTCATGGAGCTCAAATTTCTCAGACACTCTTCCCATCTTCTTAAAACATTGCCGGTTATGCTAACATTACACTTATACTTATTATTGTATATACTTAAAATACTCATATTATACTTAAACATGAAGAGTTGGCTTTGAATATGTTTGTAGCCATGAGATTCCTCTGCATTTTAGAATACTTAATCAGTTACACCAAAAGAATTCAGGTACACTTTTATTTCCTATGCCACCCTTTAAGTTGCAATTAAGTAATGCATACATTTTCTTTATTTAACAGGCATTACTGAGAACCATGTTTATTATGTTGCTTTGGTCTACTGATAGGTTGATAATGATTCACAAAGAGCTGAATATGTAACATAGTTATATTACTCACACCATTGCTTTTAATGAGCTGGCTGTCAGCCAATAGCATCAATGTTGCTCTTTTATCTTGATGCTATACCCAAGGTTTTTGACGACATAATTGTTTCTTGCTTAATAAAGTATAATGTGAAGTATAAATCTAATTTAGGAGCTAAATGGTCAGCTTCACTATTAGCTTAAAAAAAACTGTAGTTCACCATGGAAAACCTTTGGGTGAATAATGACATGCTGCACACCTTGTATGACATGAAATAGAGTGAAAATGACTAAAATGCTTCCAATATGTGGGAGAAAAGCTTGCAGCATGGCAAGGCAAACTTAATATTTTGTCTTTTTTAGTGTAATAGCTGTTTGTCAGCAGTTGTTGTAGATGTGGGTTTATTCTCTTATTTGCACGCTGCTAAGTCCAGGTGAATATTTCAGATGAGGTGAAGGAAATGGGAGAAATTTCAAAATATATGATGGCTATTTTAACACTGCTACAGACCTTTATAATATTCTACTATGATGAGCACATTAAACCCTAAATTAAAGGCAACAAGAGACTGCTTATAGGCACAAGACGTAATTTGATCATGGATGGGCTTTTCCTTGTGTGACTTTGTCTATGATATGTTCTGTGTAAAGGCTCATTCATTACTTCAACGTATTTCAAAGGTTAGCTACTTCATTTCTTTCCCAGGGTGGAACTACTTTGTGGCAGCTTCTCCTGTAAATAAGTTTATTTTCAAATACTTTTGTCCATTTACGTGGGCACGGTGTCAGTTATTTTACCAGCCTTCTTATCAGCCTTCTACTCCATTTTTGACAGTTTTGACCAGTTCTGACTTTACATTAAACATGTTTGCATGATGGAAAAATGAGCCTTTGACTAAACTAAAATGTTTTGCAAAGATCTTCTTTTCCCCCTCCATTTTCCAGAAGAGAAAAACAAGTTTATATGAA
>NW_005841860.1:4896591-4905985 GCF_000455745.1 Alligator sinensis | reverse complement strand
TTGTTTTCCCCCCCCCCCCCAATTTTTTGGTAGACTAAGCTCTTTGACCAGACCACATCTCCTATAACACACCAGGGCCAGGTTGTAGAATAATGCATTCCCTTTGGTATCTACATGGGAATTTGTGTGGGATGAGAATGTTGCAAAGGTGTTTAGCTCAGAAAGAAATGGTTGTGAAGCACTATTAAAGCATCTTTCAACTTTTTTCAGTCAAATGCTCAATTGTAGTGTAACCATATTCTCCCAGGCCTAACAAGCATCCATTGCCATTTGCTCAAATGGTTTGTGTAAACAGACATTTTGAAGACAGTCTTACTATTTACAGAAGGTTTGTCACATTTCTATTTTGTTAGGAATTATTTCCATCATCCATGCTCTAAGGGATGGCATAATGCCCGGAGACACTAGACTGTAGAGTACCTTGCTTGAATTTCTGATTTAAGTAGATTAGTCTCTAGTTGGCTTGTTGTCTGGAGCTGATAGAAAGTAAACATATAGTTTACATTGCCCCTGAATCATTCTGCTATTATAGCTTGTTCTGTTATTTGTTACTATGCTAGAATAAGTACTCACTGGCAGGCATACACAGCATGTGTTCTTAATTTAGTCACATCGAGATGTCACATCATAGTAAAGGATTCTTACATATTTGATTTGGCTGAGACATAAGTTTTTAGTGAGGCCTCTGGTTCAATGATGAAAGGAGATAGAACCCAGCAGTCTGCAGTTCCCCTATTGAGCACAACAGATAGAGGGACAAAGATATACAATGAAAAAACCCATGTGAGTACTGAAACTAAATGTTGTCTGCTGCGGAAAGAGTCCTCTTTAAGCTGGTATTGCCATGTACTACTAGGAAAACACTGGTAAATGGCTTCAAAACATTCTGTTTTATTATAAAATGCAGAAAATGTAGCTACCAGACTCTTTTAAACATAGTGATTTGTGTTGATGACGAAACATGAAGATATTGCTGGAGTTTTTCAATTCACATGCTCTGTTGCCATCCTTTTAATCTTTGTCTGCCTGGATAGGAAAGGGAGCCATGTGGAGTTAGCCCCAGGCTGCAGCTCTTAGGTTCAAATCACACACTATAGAAGCATTCAGCTTTCTTATTTTTGAGCTACCACTGTGCATTTTGTTGTATGAAAGAAGTTCTCTTCTTTCAGCAGCAAAATAATGGCACTTTACAAAATCTGGACATCTTTGTCAAGATGACATTCTTGTTTTCCAAGTGAGCTAAAATGCCTTCTGTTATAAGGCTAAGCACGGCTTCAAATATCTGAGTACTAGCAATGAATGAACCCTTCAACCAAATACTTTGGGAACAAGAAAGCTGCTCTAAAAACCTTGGATTATCTTAGATGAATCATTCATTGTGTAACCTGTAATTTTATTTTCTTTCCTATGTTTTAAGCTAATGCCATGCCAATAGAAGGGTTAATTAATTCTCACATTGGCAGGTAGCAGTATCCTGCCCGGAGGGTTCACTTGAAATAAATAAACTGTTTTTGTAAAGACCCTGGGTTCAGATCAGAGATGGGGCCAGGATGGAAGAGATGGCCAGAAACCAACTCCCCACTGTTCAGAAGACATCAAATGGGATGCAACCCTGCCTTAACAATAGATGCAAAAATTATGAGTGCAGCTTAACTGCTATGACAATCAACACTCCCCACAATGAACCTGTTGCCCTGTGGGGTCAGGCTAACTCTCAGGATCTCAATAGTGTGCTGTTAGACAGGAGGGTATGACACAACTGCACATACAGAAACACACAAATCAATTAGGTGCATACACACGCACACACAGCACCAGCTCAGGCACATACACATTCAAACCAGCCTAGGCACATGCATACCTATCACCAATTCAAGCACATACACTCTACGCCCCACAAGTTAGGCATAGATCACTAATTTGTATATCATGTACACAATGACGATATATATAAATATACACACACACACTTACCAGTTCACACACATACAACCCACCTACACATACATACAGGTAAGTTCCTAACTTTGATGGTACAGTGTGTATGTGTGTGCTTGGGGTATCTGGGATACTTGTGGCAAGGTTCAGGTGAGACAGAGAGATAGAGACAGGTTGGACAAGTGGGCAGAAAACAACAGAATGCAATTCAACAAGGAGAAATGCAAAGTTCTGCGCCTAGGGAGGAAAAATGTCCAGCATACCTACTGCCTAGGAAATGACCTGCTTGGTGGCACAGAAGTGGAAAGGGATCTTGGAGTCCTAGTGGACTCCAAGATGAACATGAGTCGGCAGTGTGATGAAGTCATCAGAAAAGCTAATGGCACTTTATCGTGCATCAGCAGATGCATGATGAAGAGAACCAAGGAGGTGATACTTCCCGTCTATCGGGCACTGGTCAGACCGCAGTTGGAATACTGCATGCAATTTTGGGCGTCGCACTTCAAGAGGGACGTGGATAACCTGGAGAGGGTCCAGAGAAGGGCCACTCGTATGGTTAAGGGCTGGGAATTGGTGAGGTTTTATTCACCAAGGCGCCCCCGGGGGTTACAAGAAATAATGGCCACAAGCTAGCAGAGAGCAGATTTTGACTGGACATTAGGAAGAACTTCTTCACAGTTTGAGTGGCCAAGGTCTGGAATGGGCTCCCAAGAGAGGTGGTGCTCTCCCCTACCCTGGGGGGTCTTCAAGAGGTTAGATAGCCATCTAGCTGGGGTCATCTAAACCCAGCCCTCTTTCCTGCCTATGCAAGGGGTCGGACTCGATGATCTATTGAGATCCATTCTGTCCCTAACATCTATGTATTTATGAGTTAAAGTGTAGGGAGTGAAAGCTGCTAGAACCAGGATTAGAACCGGTGGACTACAGAGAAGCTGAATCAAGAACTGATGCTTGGTATATACTTATACTTAAGTATAAGTATATACCAAGAACTTATACTTATATGCTTAAGACCTGATGCTTGGATACTTAAGGTAGACTGGGGCTGGAAGCTGAGGCAGACATTTGAGATTTGGGGGGGGTGCCAATAAGTGGTGTCAAGGAGGAGACAGCCAGGAAAGAAACTGAGGCAGAAACCTGGTTGTTCAAGGGAAAAGGAAAAGACAGTGGGGATAAGAAAGTGGCAAAGAAACAGGGGGTTTGGAGGCAGAGAGGCACTCAGGACAGGTGTTGGAGGTGGCAGTGAGCCAGAAGCAGGAGAGGGAGAAATGAGACAGAAATTAGAGGGGCGAGGAGCAGAGATTGGAGCAGGGCCAAACCAGAGTAAAGCAAAACCCAACGTAGGGGTCCAAATAACAGTTTTATTAAACAGACAACACACTACACAGCCCCATGAAGTTATTAGTTCTCTCTCTCTCTCTCACTCTGTCTGTCTGTCTGTCTCTCTCTCTCACACACACACACACACACACACACACACACACACACTGGCAGCAGAAGAAAGAGACTCAGTGATAGGTGGTGTGGCATGGTGCTGGTCCAGATGGAGAGGGCATCCCCCTGGGTCTGTCTTCATTGCTCCTTTTTATAGGGGCAGACCTTGTGTGACCCTAGTGACAGGAGGCATGCCCAGGCAGGGGTCAGCCCCTGGCGTACTGAGCATGTGTGCTTCATGCAGGGATGTGCAATTTCAGGTGTCTGTAATGGTGGGGTACAATGGTAGAGTTGCTGGTTCTGCAGGGTCTTTTGTCTTTCAAATGATGAGTTCTTGTCTCTGATTCTGGGTGAGGTCCGTGATTCCTGGATGAATCAATGCGAGGTGATGGCCTGGTCGTTACAGGCCATTCAGTAGAGGCCTGCTACCATTGTATTTCAATCATTCCCAATCACTCTCATTCATCCAGGAACCAATTTACATGGGAGGGGTACATGAATCATACAGTTGCAACACAGGGGATGCCCGGGCAGAGGACACAAAATGGAGGCTTGACATACAAAATGGAAACTTGACATGACTTATGCTAACTTACATGTATAGGCCTAAAACAGTAATCACACAATATAAAAGCAGTACAAACATAATAATTATCACTTATAAAACAGTGGGTATCAATATCAAAATAGCAGGGAACTTATTTGCAAAGAGGGAAGAGAAAAATAACACTTACTACCTAAAATAATATGTTAAAGCTTACCCTACATCTTAGCTTACTTATACTTATCTATAGGGAATAGAGAGGGAGAGAAAAAGTCAGAAATGGTTGGGGAAGGGAAGGGAATGCATTTTAAAATAAATAAAAAAAAGAAAAACTGGAGGTTTTGCTACAAACCCATTACAATCCATGGATCCTACACCTGTCTTTTTCCAAATGTGGTATAGCTGGGCAGGCACCAGAAACCTTACCTGGGAGCCTCCTGGGGCTCCATTGGTGGCAATCCAGCAGCACAGAGCCAAGCTCATTTCAGGTCGTGTAAGCTACTGCCATGTGCGTTGCCCCACTTTTTTCTAGTGCAGGTTTTTTTGACACCGGGATATAATTTGCGGCATGGGGAATTCCTTCATGTGCAGTGTTTGCTGTGTGTGATAGTGCAGATACGTCTGCGGTGCTGTTTACTGCACATGTGCACTTATATGAGACATGCCCATTGGATGCATCCCCACATACAGGGGTGTGTGCTTGCTGTGGCAAAAATAGTAGTGGCAAAAATTTGTGCCAGTACTTGTTGTCACAGTGCCTGCCCCTGCACGTATACTTTGGTGTGGGGCAAACTTCCCCACTTTGGGGAAACAGCGATTTCCCCACTCCTCCTGGCTCCCTCTTTGCTGGAGGAGCCAGGGGGCAACCAAAGCAATTGAGACACTCTGGCCAGCAGCCAGAATGTCTCCTGGGAGGACTGATCCTCCATGTCTGCTGGCACATGCTCCTCGCATGCACTGTGTTGCTTTTTTCTGCTATGTGTTTTTCGCTACTGGGATTTCCTGGTAGTAAATTTTGCCTTCACACTGCAAATTTGCAGTGTGGGGCATGTTTTACCATGCTGGGTGTGTGGTTTGTGGCATCACAAAGAGGTTTGAGGCATCACAAACCTCATGTGCCTACCATAAACCTCACATGCCTGCAGGTCTGGATGTGGGCATGGTAACTGGTTGGGTGAAACTAGATAGAATCTATGCACCAGAATGAACTTCCACAGGAAAAAAAATATGAAGGACAGAAGTATATAAACATCATAAATTAATTTCACAGAATTCCCATTCCTTTTCTGGTCTCGCTATCCTTGTGCTCAAGAGATTTTTACAAAACACCTTTAAAAATTAAGCCTGGGAACAAAAATTCATTAACTGACTGGACACTCAGAAGCAAGCACTAAACACTGATACTGAATTTATGACAGGATAATCTACCCAATTCCAGAAATCTGCTTGTAGGTGATAATGACCCTTATCCCTTTTGAAAGATTTTGACTTCCCACTAGTCAGTCTGTCTTTTCATCTGTTTATGTTCATCTGCTACCCCTGGGAATTTCTCTCTCTTCCAATTTCTCTTTTCTCCACTGTTTTTTTATCATCATTGTACTTCTTTCTTTCCTCAGACCTAAAGAGGCAATCTTGTCTAAGTCTATCCAAACCACAGAGCTGGTCTTATTAAAGGTATCACCCACAAAAAAATCCTTGCCTCTCACATAATTCATGGGAGAACAAAATTTCTAGGGCTGTGCAAGGCTTCGGACCATGCTTTGGATCTGGAGAAGCTTTGGATGCTTTGCATCTGAAGCAGCATATCTGGATCAAAAAGCTGGATTTGTTAGGCTTTCTGAAGCAGTTTGGAGCTTCCAAAGTGCTTTGGAAAAGCTTTGGAGCCGCTTCGGAAATCCGGCCATAGGGTATAATGGGGAATCAATGAAATATCTATAACTTTGTTGTTTCTAGTCTTATTTGAATGAAATTTGCAGGAATGGTAGCCCCTGGTGAGACCACAAATCAGGACAAGTGTCATGGTGATAGGTACAGGGGTTTGGGGGAACTGCACCCCAAATTCTTGAAAGCAAAACTCACATCACATCTATTTGGTACAACACAGTGTGGTGAAAACTGCAGGGGTGGTAGCCCCTGGTGAGGCCACAAAGTCTGCCAAGTTTCAAGAAGATAGGTGAAGGGGTTTAGGGGGAACTTCACCTCAAGCTGCTGACAAGCCAAACTTGTGACAGATGACCCTGTGTGTGTTAAGGTGCAGCGGGCTGAAAACTGCAGGGGTGGTGGGAGGCAATATCTATGCTTAACTAATGAGTCTTGTCCCTTTTGGTTGTTGTTGCCAGTTCCTAGCAAACTTAGAGAAGTTGCTGTTTTGTCTTTTTTATCAGTAGACTGGGTGAAATCCCTGTGACAAGAATTTTGTCCCAGGAAAGGAGCCCTTGAAAAATGGTGAAGTCTTATTATGCTGGTTTTAAGACAGAGTGAAAGGCAAGCTCATTCATTCAGCAAAATAAAGCCATATGAGGTGGCTTAAGTTATTTGTATTTGTTTGTGGAGAATGTCTTTATCATACATGCTGCTGCTTCTCAAGTAGTTCTTTCCAGTTGCACATAGAAGAGGGAAGAAGGACGTGTTGATTGGATTGAAGTGAACCCTGGGGTATGAAACCTTTTAGGGTGGGCAGGGGTGGAGGTGGGTCTAATAGCTGGATACACTGTATGACCATCTTCCCTATTGTTTTGAAGAAACTCTGAGGAGCTCAAATACATATCTTTTCATCTATTAATCCTATTTTTCTTTAACCCACTATATGTCTGTTTTTCAATTGGAAAGAAATTTTTCTTTACATGCTATATGCTGTAGGATAGCATCTGTGAGATGGTGTCATTATCTGTAGATTTTCATCATATGAAAAAAAACTATTCCATACAAAGGGTGTGATGTATATACATGTGGTGCAACAGGTAGGGCTGCATTTCTCCCACATTTGCCAGGGTACATATCTGCCTCCCATACTCTGAAGGCTTATATTGGAGGTGGTTGAAAAGTTTCAGTCAACTGGAAAACAGTTTGACAAGCAATATTGGATTTGTGTAGAGGTGGAGAAGTCTGCTCTCCACAGTAAACTGATTATTGAACAAGCAACTCTAGAAATGTCAAAATAAAATGTTCTTTTTTTTTAGCTCAGTTTAGCATAAAACTCAGGAGGATGGAGCAGGAGCAGTCAGGCATGGAAGCTATAATTTAAAACCTTCTTGTCTCATTGTATAAGCCAAGAAGATGAAAGTATCCTTGCATGATCCCATACTCCCACATTGATCCCATGGTGCACTACAATAAATCACCAAGAGAGCAACACAGAGGCAGTCAGGTTGGAAGGCCAAGATCGTGAGGTAGGAAGGGGAATGAGGCATAGTAGAAGCTTAAGTGGACACGGTTCAATTTTGAATACAAGTGAAATTAAATGTTTGTGTTCATCTTGACAAACTAAACTTCATATTTCATAGATTCATGGATTGATTCATAGATTGTAAGGCTGAAAGGGACCTGGACTGAGACCAAACTCCATTAGTCAAATCAAAAACACTCAGCATGACCACTTTTTTGTGTTATAGCTACATTTTTATTTTTAAGTGGACAAAAACAGAGCAAAAGAAAAAGATGTTGCTAACAGAAAATGAGTGTTAATGGAACTCTTTCTTGATGAAGCCTTAATGGTATTAGAAAAATAATAATTAAATTATCACATCCGTATGAAATATTTCCTGCCTTAATATTATGCTATTTTATTCTTTCTGAGCTGTTATACACAAGAGGTAAAGTAAGAACATTAATAACATATTTCTGTCATAGGATTTGTATTGACTTCCTTAACTGCAGAAATACAGCACTGTTGCACCCAAATGTACATGTAGACGCCTTTATTTACAAGAGAATCCATTGAATAACATGGTAAAGGAGTTGAAGTGGTTTGTCTCCAATTTTGCCCATTCTTGTTAAAGACATTTTCTTAGAGTAATTGATGTGAAGACTTAGTCCTGGTTTAAGTAAGATTATTGTGCTATTATTGCAAAAATGCAGCACCAGAATCTGGTACAATATACAAGAAACAATATTTCATTTTTTATAAAGAAAATCATAGGCATTAAGGTCACAAGTCAATGGGCCAAAGAGAGGGAATAGATATAAGGTAAAGGAACATCAGCAACTGCAGTAACATACTCAGCACCTTACTTTACATCCACTGTGTTAGGGTGGCAATAATTTGGATTATTGAGGAGCATTGGATCTGCAGCTGGAACAAAGCTTTTAATCTGTGTCTCAGCAAAGCTGATGGTCACAAGGCAAAATGATATATTAAAATAACCTTACAAATGCTTAGGCAAGTACTTTCTTTAATAATGGAATAGTGTGCAGGATACATGATTCCTTGTGGCAGAAGAACAAGATGCAGCCCACCAGCTATTGTCAGGAGATAAGACAGAAGCCAGACCTTGGAGAGGCTGCTGGAGTCAGCAGACAACCAAAAATAACCAGCAAGTGACCGAGAGTACCTGAGTTCATGGCCTTACACATGCGCTTTTAGCAGAGATGTATGTCAATGAAGAAACTGCATAGGCAATGATGTGCTAATGAAGTAAACAGTAAACCGAGGTGGAGCTTGAGATGGGAGGAGAATTGGGTGGAACTCGAGGAGGGACATAGGTGGGGTGAATGTTAATATGTACAAACCAAGGTGTATAAAATGTGAAAAAAACTATTGTTTAGGGCTGCTCCTTGAGAAATAGACTGGGTGTCTGTGAGGGAGCTCACCCGAAGCTGTCTCCATTCTGAATAAAGCTGTTGTGAGCAAAGTGTGTTGGTGTTTGCTCCCTGCTTGCTCTGGCTAATGCGTACCGGGATCCATGGGCAATTGGATCATTGTCTCCCTGGTTGTTGGGCACAGCATGGAGTCAGAGTCTAACACACAGATCTCTGGAGATGTCCCTAAACATGCCTTTAGTCCCAGAGTGCTCAAACAGCAGCTTGCAATGGCCCCCTAGTCTGAGTCCAGCTCCTTCAGTCTACACAGACCTGGCCAACCAAAACATGGGATATCCAGCTCCACCGTGCACTCTTACATAGGGCTGACCAGATTCCATTCCCACACTCTAATTTCTTCTTACTCCAGCCTCATGCTTCCTCTTCCTTTTCCATCTATCCCCTAACCCCCACAGGTTTCTGGAAGTTGTAGTCCAAATCAGCAGTCATCACAGCTCTTCAGACTGCCCCTAGTTCCCACCTGGTGTTACACACATTATTTAGTCATTAGACTATGTATTTAGTCTTTTTCTTGCTTATTATACACATGTGGTATATTTGTGTGGTTTGGATTGGTTTTTTAAATGGTCTACTTTTGAAATAGTTTGTAATTTGTAGCTTACTGGTCTAGGGGTGACTCAAAAACAAAAAAAATCTATTTTTTTCCAGTATCTGGAAGAT
>NW_005841860.1:4896282-4896581 GCF_000455745.1 Alligator sinensis | reverse complement strand
TGATCTCTGAGACAAGGTAACAGAACTTGGGAGAAGATGGAGAAGAGAAGTCCTCAGACTTTTCCCTGTTGACTTTTCTGTTTTGAGTTACCTAGTAGAAAAGGAATGGTTGGCTTAATTTTAAATGAGGAAATCTGAACAGAAAAATTACCTTGATAATTTTTTAAAAGAGCATATTATATTTTTGACAATGACATATGAAAGAAAGAGTGAGTCTTGCATCTGAGTATTAACCTAGGGCTCCATCAGGAAAGCTGCTGTACACTGGTCCCTGGACAGTTCAATATTTGATGGATCAG
>NW_005841860.1:4891567-4896251 GCF_000455745.1 Alligator sinensis | reverse complement strand
AGCAGGAATAGTCTATAAATAACTAGGTGCCAGGTCCTATGGGGTATAAAAGGGCTATTGAAGTACAGTCTGCAGACACACAAGAGCAAATTCAGGTCTTTTAAGATGACTTTTTAAATATATCGAAGGAACGTGGTGAAATAGAGATAAAAATGTATACCAAGTCAGTACTGTATAGAAAATACAGTACCTGTCTTTCCTAATTAACACCAAGTTTAAACTCTGTTCTGCAGTAAGTAAATTATGAGGCACATTAAATGTCTCACTGAATATGCTTCTACATTCTTATCTTTTAGTTCATCCTGTTTTTATGTTTGACTTTATTAATGGTGTTGAGCTTGGTGTTCTTGCTAACGAACATTTAAGGAAATACTCTAGAAACACTCTAATTCAATTTAGCCATAGATAAGCCTAAATTTCATTTTATCAAATCCCTTAACTAAGTAGCAACTTAATATAGCACTGTGATGTTAGGGCTAGATATTTAAATAAATATTCTCATGCCTGAGGAACAAAGAAAATGAAACTTGTGCTTGTCACTGCTACATAGTGGGTGCATCTATATGTGAAATTAATGCAAAGCAATAAACTCCAGATCAGTTCAAGACAGCTGCCAGGCGGAGCATCTACATATGCACCCAGGACAGCAGCAATCTGACCTGGGGTGAAGCAGGCCTGGACTGGCAGAGGACGTAGGGAGGTGGGGGTCAACCCTGGGCTCCAGGTGATGGTGTTGGGTGACTTGGGGGCTGACAGGGGCATGAGGGTGCTGCAAATGTGGAGCTGCATGTCTAGGTGACAGGTAGGTGTCTGGCCCTGGTTCGCTGGGCTGACCAGGCACAATTTACACCCATGGTCAGTGTCCTCATGTGCGTTTAAGCACAGTTATTTAGTTATTTACTCTGTCATAAGATAGTACTGTCTCTGACTACGTACTATCTTATGTCAGAATTAATATATGTACTGTAGCTTAATACAGCTGCATGTGTAGATGGTGACACTTTACTGCACAGTAAATTAGTCTACTCAACAGTAAAGCACACATGCAGATGCACCAAGTATGTGGCATCTTTAATGAAACCTAGTTCAGTGAGTGGGCAACAGCTGTGCTACTGAGGTGTTTCGATTATTTCAGTTTCTACCTATATCTGAAAACTGTTTTGTTAAAATCGGTGATTCTTAAAGCTCTGATGCTCTGACTTTTTGTGATTCATGGATTGCACAACTTATACATGTCTTCTGAACTGGTAATTACAAGAGAAGATCTTTCTGGATACTTACGATTTATTCAGAATGGTGAGTTAATGCCTTCTAAAGAAGACCAAATATTTGTGGGCTTGCAAGTGCTTACACAGCCAAATTTGACGACAAGTATTTTTCAGGAGAAAGCCTATGAAAGTGAAGGTATTTATCCTCAAAAAAACCAAAAAACAAAAAAGCCCCATTAAACCACACTGCTGTGGAAGAGAATGACAAGAAATGAGAACCAGTTTAGTTCATATTAAGAGCATGTTGTTGGACAATCATTTTAAACGTTTAACCTGCACATTGTTCAATGGAAGTAGATGGTGGTGAGGACAGCATAGGTAGAATATGGGTAGTATCGTGTAGCAGAAGTTATGAAAAGATCTATTAGAATGCTGAAATGTAAGGACTTTGCCTAATGACAGTTTTGAACTAAAAGTAAGTGGTTAAAATTTATTGGTATAAGATCTGAAAAGCACTTGCAATTGCAGAATAGTGTAGCAAAACTCCCAGTTTTTCTTTTTTTTAATTTATTTTAAAATGCATTCCCTCCCCTTCCCCAACCATTTCTGACTTCTTCTCTCCCTCTCTATTCCCTATAGATAAGTATAAGTTAGCTAAGATGCAGGATAAGCTTTAACATTTTATTTTAGGTAGTAAGTTTTATTTTTCTCTCTCCTCTTTGCAAATAAGTGCCCTGCTATCTTGATGTAGATTTTCACCGTTTTATAAATGATAATTATTATGTTTGTATTGCTTTTTTTACTGCATTTATATTGTGTGATTACTATTTTAGGCCTATACATGTAAGTTAGCATAAGTCATGTCAAACCTCCATCTTATCCCCATGCCCGGTTGTGTAACCTATGACTCATACTACCCCTCCTATGTAACTTGGTTCCTGAATGAATGGGGATGAATGAGGGTGCGTGAGAGACAATGGCAGTAGGTCTAAAAATAACTCCCTCTGAATGACCAAACCATCAACACCAATACCTTTACCAACAACCCAGTCCTTGGAACCACCCTCAGCATTCAAGAAAAAAAAAGATGAGGCAACCCACCATCGTGCCAAGCTGTACATGCTCAGTAAGAACACCTGGAGCCCTCTGGAACAGGACTGACATTGCCTGGACAATGTCTCCCCATAGGAGATCATAGGTAGTCTGCCCCATAAAAAGGGGTAGTGAAGACTGACTCTTTTGGATGCCCTCTCCATCTGGACCAGCACCATGCTACACCACCTATTCACCCAGAGGCCCTGCTGACGACTCCTCTCTGGACAAACCTGCTGGACAAGGGCCCCTTTCCAGCCTGGATAGGTAACTATTACCCCCTACCCTCTCTTCAACCAAGGACTCAAACTCTGCTTCTCTTCCCTACCTGGACTCCAACCCTTCCACTGAGTCTCTTTCTCCTGCTGCCATTGTGAGTGCTTGTGTGTGTATGTGTGAACCAATAACTTCATGGGGCTGTGTAGTGTGTTGTCTGTTTAATAAAACTGTTATTTGGACCCCTAAGTTGGGTTCTGCTTTATTATGGTTTGGCTCTGCTCCTCGCCCCTCTCACTTGTCTCATTTCTCCTTCTCCTGCTTCTGGCTGATTGTCACCTCCAACACCTATCCTGAGCTCCTCTCTGCCTCCAAACCCCCTGTTTATTTGCCACTGTCTTATCCCCACTGCCTTTTCCTTTTTCCCTGAGCAACCAGCAACCTCCTTGCCACCACTTTTCTACCCCCCACCCCCCGTACCTCAGCTGTCTGCCTCAGGTTCCAGCCCCAGTCTACCTTAAGTAAACCCAAGCCTCAGTTCCTCAGCCAGCTTCTCTATAGTCCACCGGTTCTAATCCTTGTTTTGGCAAATTTCACTCCCTACACTTTAACTCTCTCTCTCTCACCTGAACCTTCCCCCAGTTACTCCAAGCACACACATACACACCGTACCATCCAAGTTAGGAACTTACCTATGTGTAGGTGGGTTGTATGTGTGTGAACTGGAGAGTATGTGTGTGTGTGTGTGTGTGTGTGTGTGTGTGTGTGTGTCTGTGTCATTGTGTGCATGCTATATGAATTAGTGATCTGAGTGTGCGTGTATGGACAACTGATTTTTGTCTAACTTTTGGGGTGTATAGTGTATGTGCTTGAATTGGTGACAAGTATACATGTGCCTAAGCTAGTTTGGATGTGTATGCACCTGAGTTGGTAGTGTGTGTGTGTATGTACCTACCTACTTGATTTGTGTGTTTGTATATGTGCTATTGTGTCACACCCTCCTGTCTAACAGCACAACATTGAGATCCTGAGAGTTGGTCTGGCCCCACAGGGCAACAGTTGGATATTAACATTCTTTGAGAATAATCTCTATTTTTGGTTATAATTTGTATGCTAACGACAAGATTCTTCCATTAAACTAGGGTGAAATCATGATTTAAGTTTAGATGAGGCTGTCTTCTTTTATTTTTAGTATAAGCAAAGTCAGAATTGGCTCTTTACTATGCTTCAGCTGCAAGTAGTATGCATGTGTTTATCAGGATGGATGCATGCTTCACTTAGCACCTTGGTCAAGGGACATCTAAGTACAAATCAAGAACTATGAACTACAAAAAAGGCCAACTAAATCATTTCCCAGAACAGAACTCTTTTGAACTATTTGAAAAATATTTATTTTTCTGGATAAGGACATTGTTTACTTTCTAATGGAAAAGAAACAGCTTTATTTCCCATAAAACTTGTAGGAAGAATTTGACCAGCCACAGTCCATACATTAGAATGGGTATGGGTGGTTGGTGGGGAAATCACATGATCCAAATGTTTGCAATACTGTTTATGGGATGGTTGAATTTTATCAGTGATAATCTTAGGAGTAGTGACAGTCCTTGGTTGTTTCAAAAATGGTGGCGGGGGGGGCAGGAGGATAGAGGGTGAGGCATAGATTCATAGATTCATAGATGTTAGGGTCGGAAGGGAACTCAATAGATCATCGAGTCTGACCCCCTGCATAGGCAGGAAAGAGTTCTGGGTCTAGATGACCCCAGCTAGATACTCATCTAACCTCCTCTTGAAGACCCCCAGGGTAGGGGAGAGCACCACCTCCCTTGGGAGCCCGTTCCAGACCCGGCCACTCTAACTGTGAAGAAGTTCTTCCTAATGTCCAAACTAAATCTGCTCTCTGCTAGCTTGTGGCCATTATTTCTTGTAACCCCCGGGGGCGCCTTGGTGAATAAATACTCACCAATTCCCTTCTGTGCCCCCGTGATGAACTTATAGGCAGCCAAAAGGTCGCCTCTCAACCTTGTCTTGCGGAGGCTGAAAAGGTCCAGTTTCTCTAGTCTCTCCTCATAGGGCTTGGTCTGCAGGCCCTTAACCATACGAGTGGCCCTTCTCTGGACCCTCTCCAGGTTATCTGTATCCTTCTTGAAGTGCAGCGCCCAGAATTGCAC
>NW_005841860.1:4890732-4891121 GCF_000455745.1 Alligator sinensis | reverse complement strand
AGCCAATTCGCCACCCACCGGACTGTGTAGTCATCCAAGTCACAGCCTCTTAACTTGTTCACCGGTATGGGGTGGGATACCGTATCGAAGGCTTTCCTGAAGTCCAAGTATACGACATCCACCCCTCCTCCTGTGTCCAGGCGTTTCATAACCTGGTCATAAAAAGAGACTAGACTGGTCAGGCACGATCTGCCTGCCACGAACCCGTGCCAGTTTCCCCTTAGCATAATTTGTCCTGTCGGGCTCTCACAAATGTGAGCCTTGATAATTTTTTCAAAGACTTTGCCAAGGATGGAGGTGAGACTGACTGGCCTATAGTTGCCCGGGTCCTCCTTCCTTCCCTTTTTGAAAATGGGGACCACATTGGCCCTTTTCCAGTCCTCCGGGAC
>NW_005841860.1:4878482-4890687 GCF_000455745.1 Alligator sinensis | reverse complement strand
TCGGATGGAGCTCACCCGGGCCTGCCGACTTAAAGGCATCCAGTTCTTCCAAGTGACTCTGCACCATCTCAGGGTCTACGCATGGACATCTGGCGCCTTGCTGCTGCCTCTCTACAACCCCAGTGAGAGACTTGTTGTGCCCCTCGCTTAGGAACACTGAGGCAAAGAACTCGTTGAGGAGTTCAGCCTTGTCCCCTCTGTCCGTCACCAATTGTTTCTGCCCATTTAGCAGCGGTCCTATTCTTCCCTGGGCCTTCCTTGGAATGGAAGGCCCTTTCCCTGAATGGAAAATTCTAAATCCCTAATCCAACAATTTGTTCTTATACAGCAAGGTTCACATGCTTTTAAAAAAAAAATACTTTTTTGATTGCCTCAACAAGTTTAGGCTTGTAAAAATCTTTAAAGTTGACAGAAACCTTGAACAGTCACCATGTACTATACTGCACTGTTGGTAATGATTGTGCAAAAAAAAAAAAAAAAGAAAGAAAGAAGAAAGGCATAGAAACTTGAAATATTTTCCATAGGACTACATATACTTGAAGTTGCTTAGAACCCCTTGCTGAAATGAAATTATTGGTGTCTGAGCCCAGGTAAGATCAAACCAAATGACGCATTTTCAAATATAGCCTACACTTTTCCGTGACACACAATGAACACATACTTGTAGCCAGTAGGCAACTGATATTTGTGCAAAACCTAAACATAGAAACTTGGTTACTTTCTATTACAAAAGTTCTGTTGATATAGGTCAAACAGGAATGCATGACTCCCTATTTTCAGTAAAAATGTATACTTAAAGGTGTGAGGAATCTGCACTAAATGTTCCTTTTTAAAGTTCTAGGGTTGATCCATCAAAACCTGAGTACTTACAACTCAACTAAGGATTGATGAGACTTGGACTAAAGTGGTTTGGCTTGAGTAAAGCAGATCACACAATGGGATGTTAGCAAACAAGTGATGCTGATCAGCAAGGTGAAACGAGATAAAGGGAATAGCAAGATCTTAAAGATGCCAGAGCAACAGCACAAAGCTTGCAAAATGTTTGCTAAAATAACCATTAACTAGAACAAACTCTTAACTACTAATTTAGGCAAATTGTATTTGCATACAAGGAAACCTCCTCAAATAAATTGTCTTTCATTAAACTGTTGCCAAAAGCTGTATGTGTTCAGTCATGGAAACCAACTATAAAGCTAATTAAATGCAGCAAACACTGAGCGTCTATAAAGCACATGGCCTATATGGGGCAAACATACTGTATTGATGGGAGCTCCTTTTGTTTTTGTGAAAAAAAAACAGGCAGTTGCTTCTCCCAGCAGGAAATGAGCACCAGGCCTGGAGGTACTGCAATACCAGGCCTGCACTTAGAGAGGCCAGAATAAGTTCCAATGCTGTCCCTTAGTGCTAAAAACACTAATGGGAACCTACCAAATGAGATATATGATAGTGTCCATTGTGCTCAGTCTCCCTCAGGGCCAGCTATTTATCTAGTCATGGTGAGCCACTACAGTGAATACATTTTTACTTCCTCTTCACTCCCACAGCTGGTAAGTGCCTTTCTTTCTCATTGCCAAAGACTCCTGTTACTTCACTAGCCTTAAATGTCTGGCAAACATTGCCAGCCCCAAACAGTTCACCCAGAATCTTTCCTCAGCCCCCTCTCAGCATGTTGCATATGATTAGTGTAGCTCTGCCCTCCAAGAAATGGAGCTGGACCAGGTAGCTCTTTGCCTCATCTGAATATAAATTTTTGAAAGATCCCACCTTTGCAACAAAGACAGAGAGGACAGAGGGTGGAGGTCCAACAGGTGGAAACCCTGCTCAGCTGATGATTAGCACTAGAAGAGCTTTAAGTTCACAAAAGCTGAAGTTTTCAAAACCAAGTTTCCCTTCTTGGGTACCTGATTATCTTTTTGCCTTCCATGGAGTTTGAGTGCCTCTGTATTCCACTCTGGAGGACAACTGTCCATGTCCTTTTAGGTTATGGACCTTGAGGTATAATGAACTACTAGACACATTATGGAAAAATGTATTATGCCATTTTGTGGTTTTATATTCAGTATTACCTCATTACAGAGGCTATATCTAGGTTTACATATTCTGTCAGGCTGTGCTTTGCCATTCTGATTTGACCTTTTTGCATTGCTGCTCTGCCTCCCAGGTTTTTGGAACTGTAAACAAGGGAGAACAGGGATGGTCAGCCAAGTAACAGAATACTGAAAAGGTCATAGCACTGCAGATGATATGCTCCTTTTCCCAAGTCTAAAGTGATAAACCTATGATTGTACACGTCCTCCTCATGGTGGAGTTTCTAATGAGACTAGAAAATGGCCCTATATGAATTCAAGCTTTTTGACGGTGGCTGTAATGAGAAAAGTAAATGGTAAAAATATTAGTCTTGTAGAAGCTTTTAGAGTTGTGGCCACAACTGTGTGTCTCTTCCCATGTCAAATTAAGTCCATATGTGAGGATAAGCTATAGACCTTTTGTTTTAGTCTTCTCACAGGGCAATTATATGAGCTGCTCAGGATTGCACATATTTTTAGTAGGCTTTATCTATAATGGTTAAGTTAATTTTTCAGTTTCATATGAACTTATGTGTAGTGGATAACACTTGTCAAGGGGAATGTTATTCCCTTTCAATTTAATATTTATATTCTTCTTTTCCCCCTCTCCCCCTACCTTAAACTTGTCTCGAGTTGGTTTTAGTTCTGAGCATACCCTTTTCTAAGGGCTTACTGAGCATTTGAACTCTCATGTTGGCTTTCTCCTAAAACAGAGGGTATAGGCAACCTGTTAAATGTATGCAGCTGTCCACTAGTTATCATATGTAATATGGGAATGTACTCATCCCACAGCCACTGCACTTCATGTATAAAACAAAATAACCTATATTAAGCTATTGATTGGCACTTTCTGATTTTCAGTGACTTGGTAGGTGGCTCTTTTTTACCATCTATAAGGTTTAATTTGGGGTAATTCCACCTGCAACTCCATCCCTCTCTCCATCCCCTTTAAAACTTACTGAACTTATTATGCAAATAAGTGATTTACATGCTTTGATGAGGTGGAGATAAAAATCTTAACACAGGTTCCCTAAAGCACTCTGCCTTAGAGTGCTCCTATCTGATACTTCATCAGGTGAGGGTTAAATTTTCATGTGATTGGCCATTTTAAAAGTGTTTTGCAGCCATGAACACTTGTTATGTTATGGCTGTAGAGCACTTCTGGGGACCTCATGCAAAAAAGTAACTTCTGTAAATGCCCTTTGAGGCAGTGGCCGAGTTCTTGCAGTACTTGCTCAGGGTTTGAGAGATCTTGGTGCTCAGAAGTTTTTTCCATTGTTTGAACAAAAGTTAAGGTTTTTATCTCCAATTCAGCAAACCATGGAAATCACTTATTTGCATAAATAAGTTGTCTATGAGGAGTTATTCTCATGAGACTTTTGGTAGTGCTATTGTCTGGCTAGCTTGAAAGATAACAGCAGTGTCTGAAAATATCTGGGTATTGTGCGAGGAGCAAAACTTGCTAATCTTAATTTGGTATTGGACCCAACCCCTGTGATGGTGAGAACCTGGAACTTCAAGTGTGTTTAAAGTAAAAATGATAGAAGCAAAAAAGGAAAGCATATAATAATCAGAAAGACTATTATTTTTTTTAATTGAGTACCTATGGATGGGCATGTTTCATTCTGTTAAGACTGCTATGTTGTGTTTAATATGGCATAATAATAAGGAAAACCTGCAAAGGAATCTGACTAGAAGAACAACTGTAACACAACTTCCTGCATAAAATTGTGATTAGCTGGCAGTGAAAAAGGCATTTGTCTTACTTTTTCTGCAGGGGAAACTGCTATAGCATTTATATTTTGGCCCCTGGACAGTCAAAAGAAGTGAAGCTTGTTCTGCATTTTAATTTATCCTTTCCTTTCTTATGGAATAGAAGGAAAGTTATATCACAGACACGACTATGAAATTTCTAAGCAAGTGTCATTTTTCAGAGGCCATAAAGTAAATTTACTTTAAAAAGAATAACATCAGCTTTTTGAAAGCAGAAAGCATGGTGATGACTCTGAAATTCTTAATACTTTTGGAAATAATCTAGGCACATTCTTGCCTTTCACCTTTTCTTCAGTAACCCATAGCACAATGTCCAACTGTTAAGCAGTACTATTGAGCCAGGCCTGCCTGGCCCTTGAGGGCACATCCAAATGAGTGCACACGTGCATCTTTCAGCATCTAAAAGCCCTTTGAGATGCTGCAAGAAGCATGTGCAGGAACAAAAAAAAGTTCCCCCCACTGCAAATTTGCAGAGTGGGGGCAAAATTAGACCCCTGGATATCCAGGGGTCAAAAAATACCCCAGAGGGAAAAAATGCAGGGCAGAACATGGTCCAGAACCTTGCCCTGAAGCAACCAGAGGCTCAGTCCTGCACAGAGACACTCTGGTATCCAGCCAGACCATCTCTATGATTGGCCCTTGCCTGGGTGCTGAAGCACGTTGACTGTATCAGCACTGGTGGCTGTGTGGTAGTGCTTCTGCCTACCATGTAGGAAATCTGAGGTCAAGTCCCAGCCTGGGTGACTTGGGGTGAGTGAAATAACAAGAAATTCTTGTTCTGTTTATAAACATACTAGGGGGGACCAGTGGGGTTTGGGAGAGACCTTGTTCCCCTGAGTGCCTCCTGGAGTAACAAGGAATGATGGCTATAAGTTGCTAGAGAGTAGCTTTAGACTAGACATTAGAAGGCAGTACTTCACAGTCAGGGTGGCTAGGATCTGGAACCAACTTCCAAGGGAAGAGGTGATGGCTCCTACCCTGGGGGTCTTTAAGAAGAGGCTTGGTATTTACCTGGCTTGGGTCATTTAAGCCCACTTTTATGTCCTGCTCAGGACAGGGGGTTGGACTAGAAGACCTACAAGGTCCCTTCTGACCCTACATCTATGAATCTATGACTGCCCTTAGCAGTGCAGGCAGCATGCCAGCCATGAGGAGCTGGACCTGGGCTCCATGCTGGTAAGTAGGGGGTGGGAGGGAATGGAGGAGGGGGAACGGATCATGGGGAGACCCCCACTGGCCTCATCTCCTGCCCATTTCCCGATTGGTTCCCCACCCAGCCCCAGCATCCCGGGCTGAGTGGTGCTGGGTCCTGGGTGACAACCACAACATTCCCAATTGCCTGACAGTGCATGCAGCTGAACAGCACCCTGACAACCCAGGCCACAGCAGTAGTATGGGTGCAAGGCAGCTGGGTCTGGTCCCCACTGACCTCTGCTGCCTTGTGCTCTGTGTGTGTATGGCAGGAGGACTCTGCCAGGAGTTCCCAGTGACCCTGATGGCTGCTGCTACTGCCAGTGAGTACAGGGCTTTAAAAAAAAAAAAAATTACTGGGATGCTGCGGCTGGGCAGGGCAGTGATGGGGGGGCTCAGGGCCCCCCCCCCCCCTCCTCAACCCTCCACCACCCCCTACTTACTGGCCAGGAGACCCCAGAGCTCCCACAGCTGCTGCTACTTCTGGTGAGTGTGGGGCTTTTTTTTTTAAATGCCAGGAGACTGGGGCCAGGTGGGGCAGCCATTGTGGGACTGGGGGTGCAAGAGGGGGTAGGGCAAGATAGGGAATCCATTGGGGATCTGGGGGTGCAAGTAGGGATGGGGTCAAGCGAGGCAGCAAACCAAGGGGCTGGGGGGTGGGGGGAGAAAGCTGGAGCACATGGGCCCTGTGGTGGGGTAGCCGCTGCAGGGGCCATATGGCCCTTGTTGGGGCAGCTGTAGCCCCTGTTGGTGGGCTGTGGTGCTTGTAGGGAGGGGTTATGGCCCCTGTGGTGGGGATAGCCTGTGACCTGTGGGGAGAGGCTGCATCCTGTGGGAGGCAAGGGACCCACTCCTCCTGAGCAGCCCCCCCCCCTACAGTCCCCCCATGATCCACTAGCACCTACCTACACACCCCATGTTCCCCCAAATCCCTCCACAGCCACCCACCCCTCTTCCCACCCCGCTTATGCAAACCTCACATCCCCCCAGCACCAGCTGATCAGCCGCTAGACAGGATGAAACCTGCTGGCTGGAACTGTGGCTGTAGGGACAGCTGTGCCCACATCCCAGTTAGTGAAGGGGTCAGGGGGAGCTCTAACAGCTCAATGAGAACCAAAGGCAAACAGCAAAACATACAGATATTTAGAATTCATTTTATTATGATAATAATAATACTGGCAGCCTTCCAAATTGCTTTAACACTGTAGGTATAGCAATAAAACATTGCCCAACTGATTGCTGTCTCTCTGTCTTGCTTTCTCTCTCTCTATAGTAGTCTTTTGTTTTAATTGTGGAGGAACATGGATTTCAGGGTATTTTACAGAGTGACTTTGGGATTTTTTTATCAGGGATTTTTTCAGTTTTCAAATAGGGAACACCAAAATTCCTGCAAGGCAAGTGGCAGGATCCAGGCAGAGGAGCCTGCTCAGAGCTGGCACCAGAACTTGGGGCCAGGAGGACATGTTTTGACAGTTCAAAGCAGGCTACCACACTGGGGACATCTTCTAGGCAATAGCTGCCCAATGGCCGGGCAGGGGTACATGGCCAGCCACAGCCAACTGGCAGCTGGCCCAGAGAGGCAGATGCCACTACTAGCTGTGCAGTCCCCATCTGGGTCTGGCAGGTGTGCAGCAGATCAAAGCCTGACAGCAGCCCCCATTGCCAGAATGCTGCAGTGGGTAAAGGGTGCAGGGAACTCTCAGGGCTGCTTCAGCAGTCCATCTGGAAGAAGGGGTAGTGTCCCAAGGTACCAATAGCTGGGCCTCAGAAGCTTCTGCCTATTTGTCTATCTTATTATCATGGGCAAGGCCCACCTGGCTAACTAGTAGCTCCTTTTTACGGGGGCTAATTTAGGAATGGAACAACTAAATTCTTGGGACTACTAATAAAAAAAAAATAGGAGTGTTGTGTGGGTCAAAGGGTCAAAACATGAAAATAAGTGTGCCTGAGGGGGACACTGAGCAGAGCCCCCTGGGCTCCACCCACTGGTCATCAAAGGCATCCAAGGAACCAGTAGACACTGCCCACTGGTGCTCTGCCCAGAAACATGCATGGAAAAGTGAAAAAAAAGCAGCCCCACAGTCTCTGGGCACCTTTGCAGCCAGAGCCTCCTTCCTGGTAAAGTACAGGGCCCACTTGGCCAGGGCCAGGAGGAGGTTGACCAGGAGGTCCAGGGACTTGGTGGGGCTACAGATGAGGTGACCAAAACCACTAAGGTGGGGGGTGAAATTCAACTAGAACCTCAGGAGGAGGTTCTGGAGGTGGAGGTAAGTCCCAGCCACCTATGGAGGGTTTGGGATTGAGAGTATGGTCGAGGGTAGAAAGGTAAGAAAGATTTATTGACTTAACAAAAACACAACTACGCATAGTAACAAAACAAACAATGACAGACAAAAGCAATTAGCATCAGCAACTTATCGGCAGTCCCCTCTGATGCCTTTACACAGCACGCTTCTTTTCCTCAAAGTTCAGTGAAGTCAGGCATCTCTGAACGACACTGTCCAAAGGGGTACCAGAAAGGACTCTGGGATGCAGTTCTTGGGCTGTTTGAGGTCCATGGGCCCACTGATCCAGGCAACAGCTAACTAATTATTTTACAGAGCTGTATCTTCCTTCTCAATGGTTTCCAGATATTCCAGCTCATTTAAAGCTTCTGAATGCTTCTGATAACGTACGACCACTCAGATTCCTTTTACTTCAACTGTCCTTAGACTGACCAATTAGGAGTACAAGCCTTGCATTTCTTTGATAAGGTAATTTTAACTACGCCACAGGGCCTTACTACTTCAAGGCTTTGCTAAATTTACTAGGCCTTACTTTATACAAGGCCTCAGTACGTCTTAGACTTTAATTAGGCTTTTAGCAACAACATATAGCTTAATATCTAAACAAACACAGAAAAAACACTTGGTCTAATCTTCATTGGGCCTTCAGCAAGCAGCTTTATCTCACAGACATAATTTCAGCTGTCACAGAGGTGGAGAGGCTGCAGCCTAGTGCACTCAAGGATCATGTGCACTAGGGTCTCCCTCTGTCTGCAGAAGGGACAGGAGACAAAGGTATCTGTGAAGCTTGCCTCATACATGCCCATGGTGACAGCTCCATGGAGGACCCACCAGCTGAGGTCCCCAGTGGGTCATTGGATGGAGGTAGAGTACAAACTCAGCCACTGGGCTGCCCCATCCCTGTCCTTGCCAAGCAGGTCCCAACACTTGGTGTCTGGACAGGATGTGAGGGCGGCATGATGGATTGTGTGGTAAACAAGCATGTAGAGGTGGCAGTGATAGATGGTGGAAAAACAGACCAGTCTGGTGGCCTCCAGCTGGCTCAGGTGGTAAAGTGGGGACTGGCATGAAGGCGGGGACCACCACTGTGCAGGACCTGGTCAACAAAGGCAAGGGTGCTGGGAGGTAGGGCATATTTCACCTCCTGGATCAGACAGCAGGTTGCACGTGTTATGGGTAGACTCATGGGCTGAGTGAGTGCAGTGGGGTCCACCCACTTCTGCCTATCATAGTCCAGGAGGTCTCCAATATGGGTGACACTAGCCAGGATCAACCTTTGTCTCAACTGGGGTGCCTCTGCTGTTGACACCTCCAGCTGGGGGTTCCAGAGGAGGGGCTTGATGGAGGGGCATGTTCATTGCCCTGAGTGAGTGTTGCAGGGGACCTGCAGTGTTGCAGGGGACCTGGAGGCAGAGACTAGCCTCCAGGCCTGGTGGAGGTCCTGGTAGAACTCTGGCAGACCTTGCAGGTCCTGCATGGAGAAACCCTTTCAGTTGTATCAGAGCTCCTGGAAGTGTCAGAGGGAGGTGAGCCCGAGGAGGCCCCATACCACATGACTACAAAAATTATAGAGCAGTTGCTGCAGGGCTTGAAGGCAAAATGTCAGGATCTGGCTGCACAGGCAAATGAGGGCCAGTCCACTCTCCTGCAAGTGGGGGCTCAGGACCTCTGCTGCCTGACCAGAAAAACTCCAGTGCCCAATTCTGGAGTCTGGCCAGGACCTCAGGGGCACAGGCAGGGTGTGTAAGCAGTGCCAGAGCATGGAGAGGACTAGATGGTTGAGCACCATCCCTCTCCCATGCAGGGAGAGACACCTCAGGAGCCCTGTGCATGCCCAGAGCCACTCCACCACCCTTGCCTCAAGTTGGTGCTAGTTCTCCAGCAGCGAGAGGTCTATGAGGGACAGATAGACACCCCAATAGAGCAGTGAGCCCATGCTTCAATGGATCCCATGGTGCATGGGTGGGAGTGAGCCCACCTGCCACCCATCACCACCATTAGGGCAAAGTTCTTGATCCAGTTGACCCGGGCAGAGGAGGCTGCCAAGTACAATGCCTGGCAGATGTCCACCTGCACTAGGTCACCTGAGTCCTGGATCATGAGGAGTCAGCATATGCTGACAGGACCAGCTGCACTGCCGGCTCCTGGAGCAACCCCACCACCTGTCTTCACAGAAGGACAAAGAAGGGCTCCAGGCCCAAGGCCTACAACTGGCCTGACAGTGGGCAGTCTTGATGCACCCCTCCCTTGAACAGGATGGGCTCTGTCAGGATCCAATTGAGCTTGACCAAATACTCTGCAGAGCTGCATAGCACCTAGGGAGCCCAAACAAAGTGGGGACTAAAGCCAAAGACCCACAGAATGCCTGTGAGATACCCATGATCCATGCTGTCAAACGCCTTCTCCTGGTTCAGAGAAAGGAGGGCAAAAGACTGGCCCTCCCAGCTCACTAGCTGTAGGAGGTCCTGAGCCAGGTACAGGATGTCAAAGATGGAATGTCCAGGTACCGTGTATGTCTGATCAGTATGGATCATGTCCATCAGCATGGACTGCAGGCACAGTGAGATGGCCTTCACTGCCACTTTGTAGTCTGTGCAGATGAGGGACACAGGACGCTAGTTCCTCAGGTTGTGGGGATCCCCCTTCTTTGGCAGGAGGGTCAGCACGGCTCTCTGGCATGACAGGGGGAGTTCCTGACTTCCATTGCATTTGACCCAGACTGCAGCAAAGTCCATGCTGAGGACATCCCAGAAGGCCTGGTAGAACTCCGCGGTCAGCCCATCGATTCCTGGTGCCTTGTTGCCAGACATCAGGCAGAGGGCAGCTGAAAACTGGGCCAGAGAGAGAGGTACCTCCAGCCAGTCCTGTGCTGACCTGCAGGAGTCCCTGTCACAGAGTCCAACAGCATTCAGTGTTGGTTGGATCCAGGGAGAAGAATTCTTTGTAGATGGCCCATGTACATCAGCTTATCTCACCTGGATCTGTGATGGGGGTGCTGTCATCTGCCAGAAGGCAGATGATGTACTTCCTAGCCCCTCGCCGCCTCTCCAGGGCATAGAAGAAGTGGGAGCCATGGTCCATCTCGTGAATGAACTGGTTGCATGAGCAGACAAACATACCACGTGTGCAGTGGTTGTCCAGAGCACGAAGTTGTTCCCACCTCTTTCAACACTCTCCACAGAGGGATGAGTTGGTTGGGTCAGTGGCCAGGTGCCTCTTCAGTGCCAGCACTTCCCACTCAAGCTGCTCCCAGACCACCTCCCTCTGCCGAGTGTCCCCCAAGTGTAGCTGGAGCAAAAAAGCCAGATGAACACCTTCCCCACATACCACCATCTCTGAGCCAAGGGAGAAGCTGCCTGTGGCTCCCACCAGGCCATTCAGAACACCTGGAAGGCCTCCCTGAAGCCCACATCCTCCAACATACTGGCATTGAAATGCCAGTAGGCAAACCCTGGATGCCCAGGCCCTACTGTGGCCTGGGCCCAGAAGAGGTGGTGATTGCTGAAAGGGGTTGGCCAGATGCCAGAGAAGTGGGCCTGAGCAAAGTGTGGCAGAGAGATATAGACCTGGTCCAACAGGGAGTGGTGTTAGGGTAACGATATGTATTTTGGATGTTGGGGTAATGATATAGAATCTGGGGTTGCTGAATGTGCAGCTGAATGATGGCTTTTTCCTATGTCTCAGCAAAAGCTGCTGGTCACAAGGCTGGATATATATTAAAAGCAACTAACTTGCTTAATGTTTAAGTAAGTGGATTCTTAACAAAAGGGTAGGGTGCAAAGTGCATGATGTGTTAAGTAAAAATAGAATAGCCCACCAACTAGTGTCAGGAGACACAAGCAGAAATATGGCCTTGGAGATGGTGCTGAAGTCAGCCAGACAACCAGGAAGAACCAGCGAAAAATCACAATGACTGAAAGAAGATGGGGGTCAAAGTCTTAAGCATGTGCTCTTACCAGAGAGGTATGTAAATGAAGGAAATGCATAGGCCATACTATGCTAAGAAAGCAAATAGTAAACAGAGGTGGAACTTGAGATAGGAGGACAAATGAGTGGAACCAAAGGAAGGACGAAGGTGGAGTAAATGTTAATATGCATGAACCAAGGTGTATAAAATGTGTAAAGAACTAGTGTTCAATGCGGCTCCCTGGTTTGTTGTTTTTGGGAGCTAGTCTGAAGCTGTCTCCATTCTGAATAAAGCTGTTGCATGCAATGTGTGCTGGTGTTTGCTCTCTGCTTGCTCTGGCTAAAGAGTAACAGGATCAATGGGCAATTGGACTGTCATCTTCCTAGGCTTTGGGCACTGCATGGAGTCGGGGTCTAACAAGTGGTATGCCTGCTCCTCCCCCACCCTCACATAGGTGAAGGCAGAGGGGCTGGCAAGGTGGCAGGTATGCCAGATGTCCACCAGGGAGTAATCCATCAGGATCTCCCTAAGGATGCCCACAGCATCCTGGTTCTGCTCCTTGCCCAGCCAGTCTTTCATATCTAGGGTGACATTAAAGTCCTCATCAAGGACCAGTCACTTGCAAGGGTTGAGGGTGGCGATGTAAGTGGCCACCTGGTGGAAAAGTCCACCAACTTCAGGTCCTTTGCAGGGGCATACACATTAAGAAGGTTCAGGATCAGCCCCTGCACTTGGACCTGGAGGTGCAGCAGGTGGCCTGGCACAACCTCAGGGTCCTGGAGAACCTCTAGCTGCAGGCCTGGGGACATCCGGCTGGCCACACCACACAAAGTGGCCAATTAGGTTCATCAGCCCGAGTCATCAGGGTCTCTTGTAAGAATACCACAGGGTACCCCCCTCCTGATGGAAGGAGAGCACCTGGCATCTCTGAATATCCTTCCTGCAGATGTGGACATTGAGGGTTGAGATGTTAAATGACCTCA
>NW_005841860.1:4867633-4878448 GCF_000455745.1 Alligator sinensis | reverse complement strand
TTCAGCAGGGGCCTCACGCATCTCAATGCCCTGTGTGGGGTTGCTGCTTCATGCAGTGCCCTCCCATAAGTATAGAGGGCACCTATGAAACTGCAGGCCTTCCTACAGATCCAGGCATTACAATGTTTGGGCCCCTTGCATTCCTCTGCTAGTGCCCTCACAGTGGCAAGGATGCTGTCAAAATCTCCCCAGTGGTCCAAGGCAAGCTGTAATTTGTGGCAGACTGCCTGGTGTACTCATGGTCAAGAAATAAAAGTCGCTAACTTCTGTGGACTGCTGGGACCAAGAGGTCCATAGGCTTCATGGAGCCTGATGGTTCTCAGACATCCTCCTCCTGGTACTGTGGCTCAGCAAGCTCCTTAGGTACCATCTTAACCTCCTGGTCCACTAAGTCCTCTGACCTTGGTTGGGATTTGGAGAGCTCTGCAGCCCCTTGGCTTGGGGGTGTAACTCCTTCACAAGCTGCTATGGTAGAGCTGCAGTCCCAGGGGATGTGCATGGGTCCCTGACAATATCGACTTGTTGATCAGGGGACCCCACCCAACCCCCTCTGGTGCGGTATCATGGGGCAGGCTGGAAGTGAGGTTTTTCTGGAAGGGGAAGGGAAGAAACCCATCAGGCCCTGAGGTGGCTTTGGTGTCTGCCTCAGGGTCCTTGGAAAGGGGACCTCCCTCCTCGACTCACTGGGGTATGTCCCAGGGCCCCTATGTCCTCCAGATTGTCAGAGGGGTAGGGCTCTTCTGCCAGACCTTCTTTTGTGTTGGCCTTAGCCTCAGTGCCTGTGATCTCAGGGGGTAGGCCAGGGCCAGCACAGCCAGAGGGCTTCCTCCATGGGCTCCTGTTCAGGACTGTCCAGTAGCCCCAAAGCCTCCTCCAACTGGGATAACCCATTTAATCTTTCCCAAGGGTGGGGTGTTGGGTGCAACTCAGGGGGCCCCCAGCACCTGGGCTACTCCTTCTCCCCATGTCATGGGCTTGTGGGGGGGGGGTCCCTCCATGTTAGAGGTCTCCAGCTGCACCCAGGCCTTCCTTTTGTCTTTGAGTCTGGAGGGGACCTGTACCCACTCAACAATGGAGTGGTCCTCACGTGGATAGGCTCCAGTAGAGGAAGATGAGGGTTGGAGGGGGTGAGGCAGTTACAGCAGGGGCATGCTCAGGGGTGGGGGGCCCCTGATCCCTCTCCTCCCCCACCTGCTGCCCTGCTCCCTGGGACTCTGCCAAACTTGGTTGGGTGGAGCCGCCTGAGATTACGGGTGGGGGAAATAGTTGTGGCTAGGATGCCAGGGAGGCCTGAGTGGGGAAGGGAGGTGCTGGTAGGGACAGCTCCCTCACCAGTGGGAGCTGCAGATGCCTTCCCCACCTGGCCCATGGGGCACTCATGATGCGAGTGCCCTGGGGCACAGCACTGGAAGCATTACAGATCCCCCAGCATATAGAAAATATTCACTAGGGCCCCCTGAAAAGGAATCATGAGGCAGCCCTTGGCCTCCAGCCATGTTTCCACTGCCAGCTGAGCCAGGGCCTTCACCCAGGTCTCAAAATGCAGGTTCTCCCGCTTGGGCAGTTGTCACTTCACCCCGTGCCTGTGGGTAATTGCTGGAAAGGGGGCCCTGCCACCTGAGCTGGAAGGGCTGGTGGTGGAGGGTCCAGGCCCTGTGGCTGTGGGTCACCCTGCAGCCGCCTGTGCATAGCTGCCATTCCCGCACTAGGGGGCTGCATTGGTGGGCCTGGGGCTAGGGCCAGGGACAGGCTGAGTGAGTGTGCTGGTTGGTTGGGCACACCTCGTCCCCTCATGCGCTGGTGATCTAGGCTTGGGGTTGGGGCCCATGCCCTCCCACCCCCAGTGGTGGAGGAGGCTGAAGAGAAGCCCTTCCCTCTTCCCTTGCCCTTGGTCCCTGATGGTGGGGAAAGAGGCTTGGGAGCCCCTCCAGGAGGGCTGTGGCCAGGGGAGAGCCCTGGCTCTGCTGGCCCCCTGCTGGGGTTCCGCCTGCCACCACAGCAGAGGTCTCAGGCTTCTCCACCCCGGAGGAGATCATTTGGACACTGCCTCTGGGGTGGGGGCTGCAGGGGATGTATCCCCTTGGGGGCTTGGCCAGGATCTTCCCCCATAGTGGGGGCTGCAGGAAATTTTGTGGGGGCATATGCCCCCTCAGAAGGTTCCTGACCTACCATTTCTTCACATAGGAGAAAGGGAAATTAATATACAGCGGGGATGGTGAATCCAATAGGGGAAGTCTGGGGCTGTGGGGGAAGGGGTGGGGGAAGGGCTGAAGCTCACTGAGCTACAGCCCCAGAGGAAACAGGGCAGGCTATGCTTGGGGAAGACACACACACACACACACACACACACACAGACTAGGGAGACTTGAGCTGGATTACTCAGCCACACAACAAACACCAGGGCAGAGGGGGTGGACTACAGGACTTCCCACACAAGGGCAAAACACACAGGGGAGCTACTGAGGCAGATGTAAAAGATTACTGGAGTGGTTTAGGTGTTTTGTTTGTTGAAGATCAGTCCAGAAGCCCCTCAGGCCTCCAGTCAGGCACTCAGCAGGAGAGCAATAGGTAAGAACACAAACACAGGAATAGATACAATGAGGCAGCTGTGCGGGAGTGCAGAAGGAACAGTGAATTAAGGAAGTAATCCAGTGCAAGGGGGTGCATCAGGGAATCTCCCTCCCTCCTGAGAGGAGGCAGTAGCAGAACAGGCAGCAGCGGCAGCAGCAGTGGCAGCAGTAGCCATACAGTTCAGCCACTCAGGGTGTGCTTCTAGTGAAAGTGGAGGTAAAGGCAGGAAGTGGCCTGCCAAGGCATCTGAGGCAGGCAAGGCATCTTTAGGCTCTGGTAGTGATGGTGGGGGAGCGGCCCACAGGCAACGCAGTCTCCCTCCCCTGACTGCTGCTTGGCAGTGAGCTGGGCAGCAGGCCAGAACATTAGTGCAGAAGCTGGGCTGCATTACTGGGGTGCAGTGCTACGGTGTGGTGCACCCCCCCGAAGGGGTGCAGTGATGTATGGTGTGCAGCAAAGGACCCCCCCCCCCCCATGGGGCGCAGCAGCAGTAGCCCAAGGCAGGAAGGGGTGCGACCATCTTACCTCCAAAAACTCTGAGAACAAGCCAGCAGCTAGCAGTAGCCAGAGGCAGGAAGAGGCCTGGCCATCTTCTCCCCAGAAGCTCCTGAGGCCAAGCTTGCAGCAACAGCAGCAGCCTGGGACAGGAATGGGTGTGGCCAACTTCCTTCCAGAGGGTCCTCCCCCAGAAGCTCCTGAGAACAAGTAGCCCTGAGCTACTTTCCAGGGCAGCTTTTTGTACTGATGGGGCCAGCACAGGTGATGTCCCCAGGATCTAGCTCCCCTTGGCTACAGATCCGTGAGGGGCCAGGCAGGGTTATTTTGCCCCAAATGGAACAACTCACACCATTACAAAGTGCATGTCCAGGCATGTGTGCTGAGGCAAAAAGCCCTGCCTCAAATTTGCACCGCTTATATTTGAGCTGCTGCAAGGACATGTGCCCGCATGTGTGGACATGCCCTATATGGCCAAACAAGAGCTGGAAGGCAAAAAGACCCTTTCTATTATTTTGTGTGAAGGCTAGTCACAACTGCAATGCCAATATGCTAGCATTGGTCAGCAAAGCACTTCGGTGTCAATGGAATGTAAACAAGTGCTAATATTTCAGTCTCGACTAAGTTTATGGAATAATGTTCTGCCACAGGACATCTACCTCATTCATTGCCAGAGAAGGACCCTCACTCATGACAAAACAGAACTAAGCATTGGAGGAGTCAGTCTGTAAGAGCTGTAGGGTGGTGTGGCATGTTCAACGTAACATATTAAGTACAGTTAAAACTTAAGCAGAGGCTCATTTAAGCAATTTATGACATGATACATATCCTCATGGAGTTGCAAAGTTGTTCTAATGCATGCTGAATGATTTGCAACTGTTGCATTTGAATGCATGACAAGGCTCTTACTTGAAGTTGGAAATTGTTTAGTGAATGAAGCAGAAAGTGCTTGAAGGGATCAGATAGGTATTAGGGCTGTGTGAAACTTCAGCAACCATTTCATTTTTGAGGTGTTTCGGCCCATTTTAGCACCCAAAACACCAAATCTGAAATGAAACAGAAGGCTCTGAAACATCTCTGAAAGGAAATGAAATGAAACCATCTGGAATGTTTCGGATGTTTCACAATGTTTCAGAGGCCACTGATAGGCCACCCTTGAGGCCACCAAGAGCCTCAGTGCTGGCAATGCCCTCCTTAGCCAGGTGATTTCCATAGTGAGGGAGCTTCAGAACTAAATCGAGAAGTTCCAGGGGATCAATGTTCCTGGATGGGGCAAGCGGCTGTCACCAAAGGTGCAGGCACTGGTAAAGTGGCTGCAGGAGGGAGTCAAGAAATGGCTGGATCCGTTGCAGTCCAGTATGGTCCACATGCTGGCAGGTATGTGCGACCCAAGGATGAAGGGGAACATGTGTGCCAGCAAAACTCCTGACAGAGGTGCTGGTGAACAGAGTCAGGGAGGCAAAAGGGAAGAGGTGGGGTGTGGAGAGGAACAGGCAGGAAATCACGAAATTCTCCCCCCAGGGAGAGAGGAGCCTGCTGGGCAAGAGAAAAACATGTCATGGGAGCAATGATTCTGGAGCAGCTGCTCCATAAGAATAAAGCAGCCCCGGGAAAGGAAGGGAGGTGTGCTGGAGGAGACAGGGCAGAGGGAGGCAGAAAGGGGAGCCCAGGACAGTGGGCAAGGTGGGGTGGTTCCCCAACAGTCAGCTCTGAGTGGGGAAGAGAGCTTGGCTGTGCTCTACTGAGCTGCAAGACTGCAGCTGAAGGGATGCCACCAGGAGGAGTGGTGCAAGTGGTTGGAGAGCTCAGCCCAAGATTGGCATGCTGAGAGAAAAGTGGCTGCTACTAGGAGGTTCCAGCAGAAGCCAGGTTTTTTTTGTTTTTTTCTTTCTCTTTAGTTAAATGATAATTGAGTTCAGTGGGACTATCAGTGGGTCTGTGGAGTGAGAGTGTCAGAGTGGCTAAGACACCACATGAAACTCCTAAAGGGAGAGTATTTCTTAGAGCTACAGACTGTGGATGGAGCCCAGAAAAAGAGTGGTACAAACTGTCAGAGAGCCACAGGTCGAGAGACTGAGACAGTGTTAAATAAACCCCAGGATTAAAAACCCCAGAAAGGGCTCTTTTGTTTTTTTAGAAAAACTAATTAATTTACAATTGTGGGTGGGGCTCCTTGAGATTGGGACACATCAGGTCCTACCATGACCATATGCTAGATTTACCTGATGCAGGTGGAAACTACTGGGTCCACTTTCTTCTGGGTCATTGAGACATACACAGATAAAGCTAGAATGAAAAAAAAAAAAGAAAGTTATCTCACTTAAGAAACTCTATGATTTCAATTGGTGACAGAACATCTGGGTGGTGCTACGATGAGTGTGGGGGAGTTTGGGGCCCCAGAAGAAATCCCAGTAGAACTTGCCAGTGACAACTATGGTAAGACATGAGAAACACCTCCTGAATAATAACATCAAAGAAAATTAAAGAAGCGGTAGGTGACAGGCAGAACATACTGTAGCGAAGCAATGCCAAGCAACAATGGTAAAAAGGAATTAGGCTGAAAAATCTCCAAGCTGCCTTGGATTTACATTTGACCAGAGGTAATACCCTCACATCAGGGGAAGTGAAAGAGGGGGAACCACTGTCCCATGCCAGCACTCCATACACCAGCCAGTCTCCTCCACCACAGGAGCTGCTAATGTGGGCCAAGGGCATGGCTTCCATGTTAGGGTCCAGAGGCACCAAACCCCAGCATTGGCCAGGTGGCTGAGGCAGCACTGAGGCCTTAGTGGCTGCCTATCTTGCTGAGGGTGTGGATCCACTGCTCTGCAACCCCTTGGCCTACTGGGTAAGCCACAGCCAGATGTGGCAGGATCTGGCCATGGTTGCCCAGGAACACCTGTCCTGTCCACTGACCAGTGTTCCAAGTGAGAGGGTGTTTAGCATTGCTGGGGATGTAGTGACATCCCACTGCACCTCCTTGGATTTTTGGTTTGGTGGAGTAGCTGGTGTTTCTCAAGGTGAACCTCCTGATGCTGGAGTTCCTCAAGCTTCAGGTGCAGATGGAGTGAGTGCCACCCTCCTTATTCTGTCCACACCTATTGCCTTTTGGTTTCTGGTTTATGAATCATTTAATGCCCCGCTCTCAGAGCTGGAGGCAGCACTCACTGCATCACCAACCAGCAAGGGAAGAACATCTCCCTGCTGAGCTCCCATGCCAGGATGAACTTGGAGGTATAGACTGGGGCTATGGGGAAGGAGCAGGCCCCAGGTCCTGGGCATGACCTAAAACTGCACCCTGCCAGTGTTGGGAAGCCTGGTGGGACTGCCGGTGGTGCAGCAGCACCCAAGAAATGCCAGGACTGCAAATGCCAGGACTAGGGAGGTGAATGGCAGATAGGAGGTGCCTTCTAAACTTCAACCACCATATGCATGTACAGTCCTGGCTAGGGAAAGCCCAGACCTGTAAGATCTTTGAGAGGCCTGAGGCTTGCTGGCTGCAGTGGAGTTGTGAGGCTGCAGGTGAGCTTAGCTGCCTGGGATGCTATCTATGAGACATGGGCCTCAGTGTAGAGGAGGTACGGTGCTGCGGAATGGATGTCACCCCTAGACATCAGGAGCCTAAATGGGGAGCCTCCCACCTGGGTAACATCTGGATCAGTTTTTCATCAAGGCATGGCAGGAGAAAGAGGGGCAGGCGGTTGGCCCAGAAACAGGTGGATGGGTCAAGATCTAACCCACACTGGGAAGGCCCCCTGTTACAGGCTACCATCCCTACTGCATTCCTCCTGCTCTGCTTTAACACACACAAGGAAGACAAGGTTTTTTGGGTCATTCTGATATCTTTTAGTTGACCAGCTGAATAGTTGGAGAAATATATCTTAGTAAGCTTTCGGGTTTAAAAAACCTTCCTCAGACTGAGAAAGCATTTGCATTTGGTGTGTACTCTTTCTGGATGGAAGGAATGTTAAAGAAGCCAGAGGCTGGCATGCAATGCATGCAAGAAAGCTAGTCATTTAAAATTTAAATTGAGGTATCAGGGGGTGAGGGACAGGCTGGGGGCAGGGGACAGGAAAGGGGGATCTAGCAGGTAAAAGTGTAGAGGTACCTGGGGAGTCAGATGTCAGGCAGGTTATAGTGTGTCATAAATCCAATGTCTATATTGAGTCCATGGGTTTCTGTATGTAGAAGGTTGATGAAGGGAAGTCCATAGGCTCATCTTTGAAAAGTGGTTTGTAAATTCCCTTTGAGGATCAGGCCTGAGAGATTGGAGACAAAATAGTGCTCTTGTGAGAAATGTGCCTCTACAGGTAGTTGGGTATTCTTGTCTGTAATAGATTTTGGTCTGCATTCTTTCTAATGCACAGTTGTTGCTTGGTGTCTCTTACATGTTTTCATCAGGGAATTTAGTGCACTGGATGAGCTATATAATGTTTCTGGACAGGGGTGATGCATAGGGGGTGCATGTACACCCCCTAAGTGTGGCAGTGCACCCACTACAAAAAACATGAATGACTTATGCCCCTGGCATGGCGGTGGCAGGATCATGGTGGTTCCTGCGGGCAGTCCGCAATCCCTGCTAGACACTGCCAATGCTTCTGGTGGTGGCTATGGGTGGTCATCCACCCTTGGTCAGCAGTCACCCCCTCCCCCTGCCACTGACAGCACCAGCGGTCTCTGTGGGAGCTCCCCTGCTTACTGCTGCTGCATTTCCACTGCTACTGCTGCCACCATGCTCCTGCCACCACTGTGCACCCCCAGCCACTGGGAACATGAGTCATTCATGTTTCTGGAGGTGCAGCTGTAAGATTCAGGAGTGGTGATGGTTTGAATCAAAATGGAACAGTGATCCAAAACACCAAAACAAATCACTATCCCTCCAAAATGGCCAAATCCGAAACCAAATTGAAACATAGTTGTTTCACACAGCCCTAATAGGTGTAATGGATAAGATGTCTAGAGAAGTAGATTCTCATTCTGGCTCTACTGCAATTGTTTTTAGGATTCTGGGCAAAAAACCCTTAAGCCCTACTGGTTAGAGTTGGTTACTAGGGCTGTGCAAAGCTTAGGACCATGATTAGGATTTGGAAAAGATTTGGACTATTTGGAGGCCAAATCTGCATGTCTGAATTGAATCACTAACTGCTTTTGGCTTTTCAAATCAAACTGGAAAAGATTCAGCAAGTCAGAGATCTGGAGGCTGTCTGTACAGGGAAACAGAAACTTAGAAGAGGGAGGGGGAGCAGGGGGAGGAGCAGGAGCAGGTGGGGAAAGACTGACATATTTAGGTGGCCAGTAAACATGATTTCTTTCTGACTGCCTTTCCAATTACAGTGTCTGGAGGGGAAGGACTTCGAAACAGCCTAAAAGCCTTTGTGTGCAGGCTTGCTCTGTCTTTTGTGAGCTGGTTCTGTCTGAAGAACAGCATCAGAAAAGTACTGTGCTCCTGCCTGGCTTGATTCATATTCAGGAGTTGCAACTTGCCTGCTTCTTTTTGTTGTTAGAAAGGATTGGACAGGATATAGCTTATCTTAACTTAGTTTAGCTTAGAATCTCTTTACTTAATGCTATCCAATTCATTTATTTCAATTTATATTTGCTCTCTTTTTTTGTGTGCGCAAACTTTGAAAAAAGAAAGCTCAGTGTTTTCCCTGCCAGTGTGATCCATCACTGTGCAGGGAGGCACACAGATTGCATACACACACTTATAATATACATACATAGAAGAAGAAAAATCAGATATTTATAGAAGAAGACAGTCAGATTATATATACCAGTTATTAGTTAGGAGGAGCTGGAGCTGGAACCAGGGATGCTGAGCGCCCTGGCTCAAGCAATTCTGAGGACCAAGGGGGAATCAGAGTTTGTGCTCCACACTCCTCAAAGTTTCTGTAGACTCAGGTCTCCTCCAGAAAGCACCATCTCGGAGGAGGTTGAAGTTGTGGAGGCAAGTGACTCAGCTGAGGCAGCTCCTTCTGCTGTTGTGCCTCAGCCTGCTGAGGAGTGGGATAAAGCAGCATCCTCACCCTCAACCCAGAAGTGGGTGAGTAGCATAGTGTGGGAGCATTTTGAGAGGCAGGATGATCCCAGGTTTGCTATCTGCTAGCACTACCGAAGGTACATCAGCTGGGACAAGGATGTGAAACACTTTTCCACCATGGCGATGCTGCTGCATCTTAGGAAGCACAACCCCCCTGCCCTTCTTGCTTCTCAGCCTGGTGCCAGTGTGAGCATGCCAAAAGGGAAGTCCCCCACTTGCTCCCAATCCCCCTTGGAGTAGCTGGGGTGGCAATCGCACCTACCTCTCCCTCCCAGGGCACTGGTGCAATTAGTCAGGTTGTTGGCAGGCTCTCCTCCAAGCTGAGGTGCTGGAGGAGTCCCACATGGCAAGGGAGATCATGGTGGCCATGAACCACATGGTGCAGGTTTGGCTCATTATGCAGGCTGAGCTCACCCATGGTTTCATGGTCACCGACAATGGGGCCAATATGGTGAAGGCTGTCCATGATGCCAACTTTGTTGGCATCTGCTTTGTGGCACAGAGGCTGCACCTCATAGTGAGGGATGCCTTGGAGGGGGACAGGGCTGCTGGTGATGGTGTCACCACCACTACTTCTACAAGCCAAGTGATTTCAAAATGCAGGAAGGTGTACTTCCACCACAGCATCAAGGGGGGCAAGATGCTGTAGGAGAAATCAGCAGAGCTGAGCATTCCACAACACAAAATCATGCAGGATATGGAGACTTGGTGGAACTCCACATACCTGATGTTTGAAAGGCTGGTGGAGCAACAGAAGGCCATCCATGAGATGGCCTTGCTTGGGGACATTGGGATCAGTAGCTCCCTGAACAGAGTTGAGTGGGGTACCATCTCCCAAATCTTGGTGTTCTTCAACCCCTTCCTTGAGGCCACTGAAACCCTTAATGCTGGCGATGCCCTCCTCACCCAGGTGATTCCCATAGTGAGGGAACTTGAGAACAAAATGGAGAAGTTCCAGGGGATCAATGTTCCTGGCTGGGGCAGGCTGCTGTCACCAGATGTGCAGGCACTGGTGAGGCGGCTGAAGGAGGGCACCAGGAGATGGCTGGCTCCATCGCTGTCCAGGACAGTCCACATGATGGTGGGCATATGCGAGCTGTGTGTGAAGGGGAGCATGTGCACTGGCAGCACCAAAACTTATGATCACTGGATGCAGGTGTTTCTTCTTTAGAGAAATATGGGCTTTTATTTAGGTTTTGATTCAACCTGTGCACATACTCTGTTTCCTATGAAGAACATCCTGAAGTCTCATTGGTGTCAAATACTTTTATGTTTCTTGTACTTTTCAACCATCCTGGGCAGGTGTCCAGGTGCTTGAGGTCCCCCCCAAGCCCTGGAGCACCTGTCTGCTTTCCCTGCTTACCGAGTGACACCACAGGGAATACTGGGGTGCTTCTTCATATGCTGGGAATTTGGGATTCCCTGCTCAGTCAGACCCATCCCTTGCAATGCAAGGGAGTGAGTCTGGCTGAGTAGGGGAAAGGAGCCCCTACGCAGAGCTGCCCCTTAAGGTCACATTATCCCTCGTCCCAGACCATCAATTGTGGGACAAAGTGCAACATGTATTTTGCCCAATTAAGTGGTTTTGCCCATTTAAGTGGATTGGCTGCACTGAGATGCCCTGTGGCAGCTGATCTGCTTCATTTACCAATGTCTATTCCTAGTGTAAGAAATCTTCTACATTTAAAGTATCTTTTTCTTTGTAGGGA
>NW_005841860.1:4855720-4867610 GCF_000455745.1 Alligator sinensis | reverse complement strand
AGGGAAACTAAACTTGAAAGACTAAACTGAGGAATTAAATATAAATACATACCTAGGAATCTAGCTGACAGATGAATGCAGTGCAGTGACTTATCTGTAAAGATGAGAAAAAGGCATATACTTGTTAGGTATGTAAAAAAATCAGTAGGTTCCTACTGGAACTTGTGTAATCAGCAGTTACTTTTGTCTTACAATTTACTTAAAGATTAATATATCTTGTATGCCTTATATACACTGAATCCTCAAATAAAAAGTGAAACCCTGTGAGTTACCTGATTTTTATTTTTTTAGCACAATGGAGAAGCCTTTTGAGGCTGTTAGCTTTGGCTGAAAATGAGTAGTGCTTAATTTAGAAAGACAGTTACACATAAAGGAAGCAAGCATTACATCTACTGGAAAAAACTAAACAGCATAACAAGAAATGAAGCTGGATTTCACAATGGGTATCTGTTTCTCTAGAAATTTTTTGAAGCTGGGATAGGGATGTAGGAAGTGATCTGCTGCCATGATATGATTAACAGAAGTTTTCACATGAGGGATTTTGTCTTAATATATAGCACATTCAGTATTTAGTAAGGATTGGGAATCAGAATGGGTGTTAAGTTTTGTAACATCAGAATGACATGGAGTTCCTTAAAAGGACAAAAGGTACAGCACTTAGTAAATATTTTGCCTGTAATTAATTACTTTTTTCACATCACGTTTGATTTCCTAAATTTAAGCTTATTTCCCTAACTAATCTTGCCCCTACCTACATCTCTGCTGTAGTTCTACTCTGGTGTCTTACTCCCTATTAATTCTCTGTTCTTACTGCCCTGAGCTTTCATTTATTACACACCTTAGCTTGGGAGAATCTCTTGACTTTTTTGGAAGCAAAGCACTAGAGTTGGATGATTTTGTTTAATCAATACCAAGTCCATTGAAAAATGAACTTCTAGAGCAGGGGCGGGCAATTATTTTGGGCAGAGGGCTGCTTACCAAGTTTTGGCAAGTGGTCAAGGGCTGCATGGGTAGCCCTGCCCCTGGACGATGCCCTGCCTCCTGGTCACCATCTTGAGACTGGAATTCCCACCCCATAAACATTTGCCACCAGAAGTCCCTCCCCTTGTCCCCAGAAGTACTCCTTAAAATGAAGTCTTATTCTTGTAAACTGTGGGGGGTGAGCATACATTTGCGGGAGCATGTGGGTGCATGTGTGGATATATGGGGTATGGATGGGTATGGGGGAAGGTAGCTGGGGTTTGTGTATGGCAGTGTGAGGGGCGGTGTGAGTGCATGTGTATAGTGGGGGTGTGTGGGAGTCACCCTATGAACACACACACACTCTCTGCCCCTGTGCCTGCAGACACACATACACTCTGCACCATGCTGTGCAGACACACACACACTCTGCCCCTGTGCCTGTAGACATGCGCTCACAAGCAGACACTCACATCCACCCACCAGTGGGGTCCTGTGCTCCGCCATCCAGGGATGCAGCTGGGAGCCACAGTCATGTGGTGCTGGAGCAGGGCAGGGGAAGGAAAGCAGGGAAGTGTCTGGGGCTGGGCGAGGGTGGGCTGCTCAAGCCTGTAAAACTGCTGAGGGCTCCCTTTGGGTCCTACTGCCCTGGCTCCAGTCAGCTTTGATAGGGAGCTGGAGGTGAATAAATATTAATTTACTAATTTTTTTTAGGGTCTCCACAGGCTTTGTAGGCTGGAAGCAGCCTGCAGGCCATATTTTGCCAGCCCCTGTTTTAGAGGGACTGAAACAACTTGTACAATTGGGTTGTATTGGGTGAGTAGTTTTAACTGCAAATAAGTAAGATTTATATTAGTTTAAAACTTATTTTTTAAGTGTCAAGTTTTCTTGGACATTCTAGAAATAAAACTCAGCTTCAATGTGACAATTCCCCCCCACTCCCCACCCAATTTAAAGGAAAGTTAAGAAGAAGGAAAAATCCCACTTGGGTTGACACAAACAAGACTGCCTTATTCAGAATGTGTAGAGCTTTTGTTTGTTTAGTTGTGTAGCGCTTTTGTTTAGTTGTGTAAAGCTTTTGTTTGTTTTGTTGTTTTGGATTTTTGTACTGTGGCATTTTGGATCAGGCATCAAGCTGAGGTACCCTTATGTAGTTTTCCTACATAAATTTCTTTTCATCTTGTCCTTGAATCCACTGGTGAAAAGGATCTTTCTTATCTTGTTTCTTCCATTTGCAATAACATTTCCATTCCTTACTTACTTAAGAAGTGCTCCTTTATCTCAACTTCATTTGTTTTCTGCACCTAATGCCTTTGAGGCACAAACAGTGTCTCTGTCTGTGGCTATAAAACACCTTGTAAATTTATGATGGTCTATAAATGATTAATGGCAGTAATATTGCTGAATAAATAGACATCCCTTTTTGTGGCTGGAAAATGTGGCTGCTTTATTAGAGAGAAAGATTAAAAATAAACACACTGGCATAACTGCATTAACTGCAAAACCTGTTTTTTAACAAAGGTCCTCAGAACTGTCTGTCCTGCCACTTTCAAGGGACTTTCTTCACTCTCTTCTCCCTCTGTCTTTTTCTGCACCTGAACATTCATTTTTGTGTACTCTTTTTAGTTCTTTATGACTCATCATTTAGTTCTTCAAATATGTTCTTCAAATCCCTCCTGAGGGCTCTAGCTCTTTTGCATGCTACTGATCACTATAGTCTCAAAATTTAATCTCATCAAGCTGCTGACAGGACTTCAATTATAATCTTAAAACTTTGCCTCTCAAGCTCTGGCAGTCTTCCTTCTGCTAGTAGTCTGACTTTTCATGTGGACAGATGTACATTTATGATGTTTTAAAGAGGTAGATATCACAGCTCGTGAATGTACGTCAACTTATCCATTTTAATTGCTTCATCAGTCGGGTCCTTGCCAGCAGCTTCATCTTCTTTCTTTAGGGAAATGTTCTCATGTTTTAACTGAAGCTTACTGTGGGATAGAAGATGCTGGGTGAACAATCTATTCTTTCCTCCGTTCTTCCCCCTTCCCCCAATCATTCTGCAATTCCTTAAACTTTGACTAGGGAAAACCAGGAAGATGGACTGCTGGGAAGAGAGGGGGCATTCATCTTATTAAGAAAAGGAAGAGTGTTTTTGTGTATAGGCTTGCTAACCTAGTGAGGAAGGCTTTGAACCAGGTTTACTGGGGATGGAGAAAAAAAGCCCAAATGTAAGTAAAGGGTCTGGGGACCTGGATATAAACTTGGTGTGGGAGAGCAATAATGGAAGCCTTAGCAATAGTCTCAGGGTGAAGCTTCCCTGCACAGTTCATGGGTGCAGGGTGAAGTTGCCCTGCAATGGTTTCAGCAAGTCCCTATATGTGGAAAAACATGGATTTTAAAGGGGCTTTTTCAGAGATTTTTTTTTTTGGTTGGGGGGATGGATTTTTCAGGGAAAACTAGGATCCCTGGTGATTAGGAACACTCAGCATAGACTCACCAAGGGCAAGTAATGCCTGACCAACCTGATTGCCTTCTGTGATGGAGATGACTGGCCCTGTGGATTCAAAGAGAGCAGTGGATGTGATATACCTTAATTTTAGCAAGGCTTTTGATATGGTCTCCCACATTTTTGCAGGTATGGGTTGGATGAATGTACTGGAAGGTGGATAGAAAACTGGATTGATCATTGGGCTCAAAGGGTAGTAATCAATGGCTTGATATCTATTTGGCAGCTGGTATCAAGTGGAGTGCCCCAAGGGTCAGTCCTGGGGCCAGGTTTGTTCAATGTATTCATCAAAGATGTAGAAGATGGGATGGAGTGCACCCTCAGAAAGTGTGTGTGTGGATGACACCTAGCTGTGGGGAATACTAGATATGCTGTGTGACAGAGCTAGGATTCAGAGAGACCTACAGAAATTGGAGGATTGGACCAAAATTAATCTCATGAAGTTAGTAAGGACAAGGGAAAAGTGCTGCACTTAGGGCAGGCAGACAAGGTTCCTTAGGGCAGAACAGTCCCATGCATTAGTACAGGCTGGGACTGATTGGCTAAGCATTAGCTTTGCAGAAGAACACCTATGGGTTGGAAGACCAACTGAATATGAGCCAGAAGTGTTCCCTTGTTGCAAAGTAGGCTAATTGGCATACTAGGCTGCAATAATAGGAGGGGTGGCAGCAGATCAAGGGAAGTGATAATTCCCCTTTATTCAGCACTGAGGAAGCCACATGTGGAGTATTGTGTCCATTTTTGGGCCCCACACTACAGAAAGGATGTGGACAAATTGGAGAAAGCCTTTTGGGAGGCAACAAAATAGAGGGCTGGGGAATCTGACTTCTGAGGAGAGGCTGAGGGAACTGGGATTATTTAGTCTGGAAAAGAGAAGACTGAGAAGGGATTTAATAGCAGGCTTCAACTACCTGAAGCGGGTTCCACAGAGGATGGAGCTAGTCTGTTCTCAGTGGTGGCAGATGGCAGAGGAAGGAGCAGTGGTCTCAAGTGAAGCATGGAAAGTTTAGCTAAGATATTAGGAAGAATTTTCTCACTAGGAGAGTAGTAAAGCACTGGAGCAGATGACTCAGAGAGATTTTAGAATCTCCATCTTTGGAGTTTTTTAAGACCCAGGTAGACAAAACCTTGGCTGGAATGATCTAGTTGAGGATGGTCCTGTTTTATTACCATACCAGATGTTTACCAGATGGTGCTAAGGGTTTGTTAAAGCAAGATCAACCCAGAGTGAGCGTTGAATATGCCTCACACATGTTATCTTAGTAGTGTGTGTGTGTGTGTGTGTGTATATGTATGGTCTTCACACACACGCACACACACATACACACACACACACATATATATCTATAGGGAGAGAGAGACAGAGAACAGTTTAATCACCCAATCCCAGATGTCACTTCACCATCACAGGGTCTGATGGTCAGTCAGCAATCCTGAAAGTAGAGAGTGGTCATTGGTAGGTAGTCTTTTTGGCTGGCACAATCCAGAGAGATGTTGTTTGCTGGATAGATGACAACATGTACTTAAGTTTCTTGTTGCCTCCTTTTATGCTTTTTCTTTAACTTCACTCTTCTCATGAATCTTCATTTCCAGGTACTATTCATTGGTTTCCCTGTGGTCATCACACTGATCATATTTTATCCTGTCAGCATATTCCTTTCTTCCAACAGACCCATCACATGCACACCTCTTAATTTGGTCTTTTACAGGTGTCTTAAATTGGGCATTTTCCAGTTGGTCCCCTCCTATCAGCTTTCATTAACAGATCTAATCATTTCATCCCTTTGATTCAGTTGGTTAGTGGCAAGATCAGTTAATTTGAGCTGATAACAAGGCTATTACTATGTTGAAAATGTTAAAACATAAGCTGCCTTTCTCACATTGATAAGAATGGAAATAATGTGTATGTGAACTCAAGGCTGACCATGGAAATACCAAAAAAAGCAGAAATGGAGAAAACAAAAGAAGGTTCAAACAATACTGTGATTCACCACTCAAACAGGTGCAACTAAAGATAAGTGTGACAAGCTACCTTAACAGGGGGTTGGACTAGATAACCTCCTGAGGTCTCTTTGAAGCCCACTTTCTATTATTCTATGAAACTGTTCCTGGCTGTTGTTGCTGTAAGAGCAACAGCTGGAGTGGTCAGGGTATGCACAATGGTAGCAGCAGCTCAGGCAAGACTGTATAGGAGTTGTAGCTTGGGTAAAAATGTCCTGCCCTCCCCTCCCACTCTTGGAACCTGTGCCACCCACAATCTTTGCTATCTTGAAACCATATCCCCCACTCCCCCACTTCAGAATTTGCCCTAGGGACCAACTCTGCTTGTTATGCCACTGAGGGAAGTAATTCTTCTTCTCTATTCAGTATTGAGGCCTCAACTGGAGTACTGTTCCATTTATGGGCTCACATGTCAAGAAGGATGTGGACAGTATGGAAAGAGTTCAATGCAGAGCAACAAAAATTTATTAGGGCCCTGGGAATCAAGACTTACGAGGAGAGGCTGGAAGAGCTAGGGTTATGTAGTTTGTAGAAGAGAAGACTGAGGTGAATTTGATAACAATCTTCAATTACCTGTGGGGTGATTATAGAGAAAATGGAGATGGGCTTTTCTCTGTGGCTGTAGGGGACAGGACTAAAAATGGCCTCAACATGCAACAGGGAAAATTTGGTTGGTGAATAAGAGGAATTTTCTGACTCTGAGGGTGGTCAAGTATTGGTCAAGTATTGGAACAGGATAGATAGAGAGGCTGTGAAAATTCCTTGGAAATTTCAAGAGCAGGTTAGACAGACACTTGTTTGCGATGGTTTAGTCAGGGATCAGGGGCCTGAACTAGATGATGTTGTGAGGTCCCTTTCAGCTATAACTTCCTGTGATCCTAAAGTATCCAGTTTTCCGCTGTTTGCATTGATAGCTTTCTTTTTCTACTGTACTTATTAAGCTCAGACTCTTGTAGAATCCTGTTATTTTTTTTAATTCAGTAAATTGAAAATTCATTCTTGCTGTTAAGAGTCAGGACATATTAATGGTCTCCTGCTTGGATTACTCCCCTATCCTTCTCTGGCTTCACCAAGTGCTGTTCCACCCATTTAATTCTTGTATGAAATTCCTAGTCCTTAAAAGGACTGGGAATGCCTTTCAGTATGCCCATCTATATGCCTCTCAGTCCTGGGCCCAAGTATTCAAAGGAGTGGATTAATTTCTAGCAAGAACATGGAGTTCCCAACAAGGCTGGGAAAATATGCAGGGCTTAACAAATACAATGCATGAGTGGAAAGAATGAGGTTAAGAGTGTCTAATAGGAAGGATCTGCAGAAAGGAAGGGCCAACAAAGAGGAATATGTAGGTCTGTTTTTTCAACGCAGATCTTGTGAGCTAGTAATAGTCTTTGAAGGTTGAGGTGTAACAAATTATACTGAAAAGGTTGCAAGGAAGCCTTTTTGCCTGTTGTAGCAGTTGTGGTACTCTCATTTACAGTAACTGCTAGCTTATTATAAATAGACAAGGACTACCTTACTGGAACTCCTTCAGTTTTGCTGCTACTGTAAACCTTGCATTTCACTTTTCTCAACATATCTTATTTCTGAAGTACAGAAGATTTGTCTTAGCCAGAACTAGTGAGTCAAAATTTCTGAGGGTGCTGGTCATGCTTTTCTTTGATCAAATATCTAGGTTTACCTCAGTATGCTTTGTAGTGTCAAGAATATGTTGTGCATTGTGATAAAATGCTGTGAGTGCTAAACAAATCCCAAATGGCAACTTAAGGAAGTGGGTCATTTTTGCTTGCCAGAACCAGAGGGGTTACTATCATGAGCAATCCAGGCAATTGTTTAGCAGTTAAGATTAGCTAATGCAAAGCTTGCAAGTTTGCAACCCACAAGTGGAATTTGTCTGTCACAATTTAACCAAAGTATTGAATCTAACTGTTTGCACTGATTGTGGGATTGACAGGGCCCCAAAATAAGCAAACTACAAGATTAGCTGATCTAACAGGCTTTTTAAAGGTCAGACATAACAAGATCTGACCACATAATATAATTAGCACATTCCAAGGAATCCAAAGAATAAGAAACCAGGGGGTTTAGCTTGGGCAGAGTAATGCTAATTTCAAACCTCAAAGTAATGTGGTGTAATTTGCTTATTGGGTGAAGCCAAGTTTGGGCAGTAAACTTTCATGATAATTTCTAACACCTTTTAATCCCATAGGGTAACATCTATAGGGCAAGATTGTGAGTGGCTCTAAAGGCAACAGATTAGCATAAGATAAGGCATAAAGGAATGCGCATGTCAAGTGACCAGTTTGAAGGATGGAACAGAAGGACCATCGCTGTACCAAGCCTGGACCCTGGACTCCCAGTGTGAGTGAGGACTGGATCCTGACCAGGGGACCTTCCCGGTGACCCTTTGGACAGTGTTGATTGGGGATGCCTGACTTCACTGGAACAACTTGGTGCACACCTGGCACAGAGGGACTGCCAATAAGTTGCCAACCCCATGTGGGAACTCTTTGTCACTCTATCTGTTGTTATTATGCACTATTTGCTCTCTATTACTGTACTATTTGTTTGTCTCATTAACCTTTCTGTTAACTGTTGTATGCTAAGCTATAAGTAAATTTGCCTTTACTTCACTCCTGACTCGCCTCCTCGATCCCGAACCCAGCAGCCTAACAGCTAATACACTCACAGTGCCTAACCAGACTGTGACAGTCATTCACCATAACAGTGGTGTATACACAGAAATGTCTACAGTTTCATTAGAAACTGTATCTTCCATTTGGTTGTTCAGTGATATATTTTAATTCACATCGTCTCATAATGGAGACAAGGTCCTCAGGGCAAGCTCAGAATTAGCCGTTTAACTTTTGCCTGTGAGTATCAGCATTTACGGCACTACAGGTGTGGACAAATCTAAAATCTAAAATTAAAACACTAAAACTAATGTGGTCTTTCAGGTCAATTTTCCATTGTTTGTATTTTTATATACTCAAAGAGCAGTATTAGTTATGGGTCATCTTCCTTGCCCATTCTGTATACATTCTCTTTGCTTGCTAGTAGTATAAACCACTGTGGATCTTGCATCTTCTTAAAGCTGACAGGTATCATATTAGCTTGTGTTGTCTGCCACAGTACATAAAACTGTTTTTGTGCACCCTGATGAATGCTGCATGCTTTGTTTGCTACAGGGTTCGTCCTGAATAGGGTTATCATATTTCCAGTATCAAAAAAGAGGACACCTTTTGAGGGGAGCAACCCGGGAGGGGGGCGGGGGGGCGAAGAGAGAGGAAAGGGGAGAGGGCTTAGCTTGGAGAAGAGCAGCAGCCTGGCAGTGGCAACAGAGAGGACTGGGCAGGCAGGTTAACCTCTCCCTGCCTGCTCCCACAGGGTGGAGAGCTCTGGGGATGGGGGGAACAGGGGGGAACCCTGAGGGGCAGAAGGAAAATCTGGAACTGCGGGGGAGGGAGGCAATTCTTAACTTTCAGTTGTCCAGGCCCCTGCTGGCTTGAACATGTGATTGCTCCAAAATTGAGCTAGCACTAACACAGATAAACATTTCTGTGGCTCACAGAGTAAAGTGTTACAAGGATTTATGGTTACTTCTAGGATTTTTTAAATTTATTTAATTTTTTTATTTTTATTTATTTATTTTTTGCTGCTTAGGGAATCTGGGGCTACCACATACTTTTAGATAACTTAAGTAAAAGTCCTTGAAACTCCTCCAGTAGGGTTACTTGGAGCATCCTTAAATTTCTGCATTAAGCTTTTGCTGTCTATTAGGATGCCACTTACTTGTCACTTTAAAATATATTCTCCTATGCTATGTTCTCTCTGCAGTCTTCAGTCTTTTTCTCCTGAACCTCCTTGAGCTACTATTGGCACTTCAGCACTGCTGCTTAACTCATTTCCAAGTCACATGAAAATTAGCAGCCCAGCTTGCACTAGAATAAATGGGACAAGAGCTACATATTAGAAAGGCACCAAAGACAAAGCGAAGCATACTGTTATCTGGTTCTGCTAAGTCTGTCTGTCCTAGTAGTCCTACAGATTGTGTACTTCTTGTTTAAATGAGTGTGTAGGTGAGTCAGGGCTACCTAACCAAGTCAGTAGCAGGAATCACTTCCTCCATTTCAGTTTAAGGCCTTTGCTCTGTGTCTTTATACTTGTAGTCCTTTGCAGATATTTTATAAGCATATGATAGTGGTTCAAAAGATTCCGCTAAAATGATTTATGCAAGCAAGGTTTATGATTAGGCATGCTTATTGATTTTTGATGTTCACTGACACCACTTTGCCTACAGTGTTGCAAATGCCTTCCACTCTACATGTGTATATGCAACTTTTGATGACAAAAGATATGGATGAAAAGTTAATTTACTGAAACTGGGTAATGATACTCAGTTATTCCTTTGACAGAAAGTATATTTCAAACATGCATTTGTGGCCTCAGTTTAGCTATGTCTGTTGCAAGTTCTTCCTAGCACCACAATTTACAATTATGAAAGGTATCTACAACCATGCTTCTGAGAGCGATGAAACATTGCAAGAGTAAGCTGTGCACAGATGCAGGGCTCTCTAGTTAAATTGTATAAATTGGAAAACATTTATTCTAAACTATAGTGTGATTCCCCTGTTGAAAAATAACTATGTTATAAACTTTTTATAGACTGTGTATATGTGGTAAAAGATGCAATGTGAGGGCTTCAAACACTGTAGGAGGTGTGCATGCTTAAATGGATGTGAACTCTAAAATGCAGGAAAGGAATTCAATTTAGGCACTGCATGCAAGTAGATGAGGGAGGAATTTGAATTTTCTTCTGATAGCATAACAGTAATTTAGGAACTGCTATATCTGCCAGCAGACCAATCATTTGCAAAGGCAACAGCTAGAGAAGAGAAATGTTAGGCAGTGACATCTAAAATATGAAGCACTAAGGGTGGTGATGGAGACAAATGAACAAGAACAGTAAGGTCAAGAATATAAATGAGTAGGCTCAAATCTTCTGATAAAAATTGAGGTTTATTTAAATTAATACCTGATTTATGTGGAGAATATATGATCAAATAGCAGACAAATGGCTTTGTCATATTTTCCCACTATTTTGAAAAAGAAAATTTACCTTTTCTCCTTTGACTTCTTACTGACAAGATGGTACCATTTATTGCTTCAGGCTTCTCTAAGTATTGGCACCCCCATCTCCATGTTATCAGTAAATATATTACTGTAAGTTATCTATTTTTGTTTTTGAAATGGAGTTTTATCAAAACAGGATTGACTTTTAATCCTTTCTACTCTGGTGAGTGTGAAATTATACGTTGAGTGAATGTGAAATTATATATGTGAAATTATACATTTAAATGAGTTCTCTCAACCGCTGCATATAATTTTTGCCTTTGTCATATATAGGTTGAGCAACTAATCTAGTAATAACTTGTTAAGCTTAAAAATTAGAGCTACTTTTCCATTAAAGGAAGAAAATGGCTTATGCACTTTTAAAGTTATTAGGCTGTATAAAGAGGTAATGAATGTTCTGAGTAATCATTTTCTTAGGCACTAATAGTTCAAGTCTTGTAAGTATTTTTCCCCCTGGATGTCATTGGCTTACTCAGACTAGCAAGAGTTTATTACAGGTAACAAAGAAGTGAAACCTTATTAGCCAAATGGAAATGATTCTTACTTACTATTTTGCAAATGCTTGCACTTAAATATTGACTCCAGGTGAATACCCTAAAAACACTAGGAAGGAAAATCCTAGTTAGGAATTTAATATAGTCCATTATTTCTCCTTGGGTCATTCAGGAAGGTGTCTACTGAAGGAAGGTAAGACTAGATTAAAAAGTGCTGATATTTCTGGGATAGTAGGAACAACTCTAAAACAAACCAGATTATTGCACAAAAATCCTTTCAAGCTTTATTTACATTGTGGGTGTCAGGCCTTGAACACCTGGTCACGTGCAGCTTTACTTTGTATGGTGGGTGGTGTTCATCTCGCAGACTCTCGTTGTTGACTGAGTAGTTGTTCACTCCTGAGGTGGTTTTCCCATATCTTACCTGCCACAACTTTGAATGTTCCCAGTGGGGGCTGCCTCCTCGGGGTCTCTTGGTCGGGTGTAATCTGTCTGATGGTCACTTATGGGGCTCCGCCCCCTAAACCCCATCCTTACTCTGCTTTGCCATTGGATGGACCAAGTCCCTCCTCTGTGGTGTGGTCAAGGGTATCAGGCTAATCCCTTGTCCTGGATTCTTTCTTTTATACCCGACCAAAGAACCTGCGCTTGGTCAATACCTATCTTGGCCTCATGGATAGTGTCACAATGTGGATCCCTAAGGTTCCTGCCCCAAAACACTTGGTTACTGGGCCCTTTCCCTTTTCTTCTCAACCCCTTCACTCAGGGAAAAAGAAAAGAAAACCAAAATCACACTGTTAAG
>NW_005841860.1:4844945-4855710 GCF_000455745.1 Alligator sinensis | reverse complement strand
TTTCCCTTTGTGTACTTGGTTTGGCTAATCCTGCCCTCTCTCACTCTCAACCCCTTTACGCGGGGAAACAAAATCAAAGCCAGTAACAAAATTCTAAAGTGCCTTGGCTCTAGGTAGTCCCCTGTCTACAGATCTGGGGCCCTCACTCCCTTGGGGTTCACCCGAGGTATGACCCCTGTGTGCCATACCCCTGTAGTCTCCTATCTCTGGACTGGCTTAAACTGGGTGTCTTGGTGCCTCCCCACATGTGGCTGTTCACCTTCCAGATTTGGGGCAAACACCCTGTTCTTCCACCATCCTCCCCATTGCTCCTCTCGAAGCTCTCCCCATGGGATTGCTTCTTCCTCCTCCCCGTCATTCTCCCATCTCCCACCTGATATATTGTAGATCCTCATGGGCTTGTTCCTCCCTTCTTTGTGGTGGCTTTCTCTGCAGCCCGCAGAGATGGGTTTTAATTTGTTTGTGTAGCTGCTGGCGTGTTCCCTGCTGCCGCCGGCACACTCCTCCTCAGGAGCCTCCTCTGGCTCCTTATCCAAGGCTTTGTGCCTCCTAGGGATCTCTGGGCATGCATTTTCCAACCGCACGCTTCTCCAGCTCTCTCCTCCCTTCTTCTTGCTGCCGGTCACTATCTTTATCTTCGCCGGCCAGCGATTATTGATGACATCAACGGCCAGTCTCAATTGAATAAAGACGCGGCTGACGTGCCGCGTGGGTTCCTCTTCTTGCTCCCGCCTTCCTACCACTCCTGCTGCGGGTAAGTGTTTTTTTTTCTTATTTCATTTCTTTGGTTTGTTGTGTCCCTTCTTGCTCTTTCCTGTGACATATATATATATATAACAGAAGCATAAAGGATCACAAATCCAACTATTTTTCAATTTGCTTCATCCTAACATCAGTTTAAAGATAGAGTTATTTAGGCAGCTGCTTATAAAGTTCATATAATGACCCCTCTGGATTACAAAGTGAGTTGAACATGTCTGGCTTGAACATGAATTTTTGTGTACACTCTGATATTGTAATTAAATTCCTGATATTTATTCATTTGCACTTTCTGCTTGAAGGACCTGAAATAAAAACGTTGTAAAGCACAAACAAAAGCTGACATAAATTACACTCCTCATGGGCTTAATTATTCCCTCCCTCCATTCATGAAGTGTTAATTAAAGTTTTGCTCCTCCTGTGAAAACAGCATCTGTGTGAAAGGAACAACTTATCAGGACCTCTTTTTTCCCCAGTTGTCCAATACACAAATACCTGATTCTGGTTTTGTGATGTCACATTTCCTGTAGCAGACTTCCTTGTAGCTATTATCACCTAGTGGCAAGATAGTGGGAGGACCTCATGTAGATGGAAAAAACATTGTCTATGTCTTGCCAAAATTGGAGCTATGCTATAATACTACTAGTATTATACTCTAGAACTCACACTCTATAATCCTGAAATACTCTGAAAAAGTAACTCTAGAATTCACACCTGTGGCAGGGACATACATAACAATTGAACCATTCCAAATGTCACTGCTTGGTAACCAGTTTACATGGTCAGAGGTTTACACGTATAGTGCCTCAGCATCCAGGTAGAATGGTCACCTTTAGGTGTTGAAGTGTTGTGGCTAAGACACCAAGAGGTGGGAGTGAGCACCTAGCTCAGCATGCCTTGCAGTGGGTATGTCAGGGAGTGCTTCAACTCATGTTTTGGGAAACCCAGGGGTGTGTGACATTTTCACTTTTCTGCTTTTCTTTCTCTCCTAAACCTAAGTTCAATAAACTGCAATAGCCTGAAGTTGACTGAAATCTGCAATGTGTTTGCCTGACTTTGGGTTGCTGGGGATGGGGGATTGCTTGAACCCATGCTTGGGGGGAGTGCTTGAACCCAAGGGATAGGGTCTGATGTGGGGCTGTGGTTGATTATGGAGTGAGAACACAGTTGTTAGAAGGATGGCTTTTATTGAATGAGCAGTGCAAGGGAGCTAATTGATTTTTAAAAAAGGCCAACAAAAGAGGTGCGGCTGTGAAGTTCTGGCTGTGTACCAGAGCAGCCAATTGTAGTAGTGGGGGGAAGTAAGGAACAGTGCAGAATGGGATACCTGGAGGGCAAAGCTGACCCAGTTGGATGGAATTTTGCATCTGTCTGTTTCAGGGTTAAACCACAGTTAAACCAGGCTAAGTGTTACCTGTGTGCATGGTTTGGAGATGCAATTGATGCTGATGAGATTTTTCCTGCAAAATGAGTTCATAGATTTAATAGATTTTAGGGTTAAAAGGGACCTATTAGATCATCGAGTCCAACCCCCTGCTTTGGGCAGGAAAGAGTGGGATCAGATGACCCCAGCCAGGTGTTTGTCCAATCTCCTCTTAAATACCTCCAAGGAAGGGGACAGCACCACTTCCCTTGGAAGCATATTCCATATTTTGGCAACCCTCACTGTGAAGAATTTTTTCCTGATGTCCAAACTAAATGTGTTTTCATTCAGTTTGTAGCCATTGTTTCTAGTTACCCTGATGGGTGCCTTGGTAAACATCATATCCCCTATTTCCTGCATTGTATCCTCTATTCCTTGATGAGTTTGTAGACGGTCACAAGATCACCTCTCAGCCTTCTCATCCAGAGGCTGAAGAGATTCAGGTCCCTCAACTGGTTCTCATAGGATTTTCCCTGTAGGCCTTTAACCAAGTGGGTGGCCATCCTCTGAACCTTTTTGAGGTTATCTACATCCCTCCTGAAGTGTGGCGCTCAAAACTGGATGCAGTACTCCAGCTGCAGCCTGACCAATGCTGCACAGAGTGGAAGTATCACCTCCCTAGACCTGTTTATGCCTGCTTGTGATGCACCTACTAATGCAAGACAGAGTGTGGTTAGCTTTACTTATTACATCATCGCATTGGTGACTCGTTCATTTTGGAGTCAACTACAACTCCGAGATCCCTTTCCACAGTTGTGCTACTTAGAATGGTACCTCTGAGGCTATAGGTGTGTTGATGAGGCTTTCTCCCTCAACACATGGCACCATAGTTTGATGTTGTATTTCAAAGTAAGGTGCAGTACTAGGGATATTTCTTAATACATGAGAGGCTACAGGAGGGACCTTCTTTCCCTTCCCCTCAGCACTCCATTAGAACTCAATCTGTGTAGGGGAGATTATAAAAACAGTGAGGCACTAGAATTGGTTGGTGCCTCCTTTGTGCCAAATAGTCTCATGGGAAGAACTGCAGAGAGGAACTAGATGAAGCTTGAACTGCTGCAAATTCACAAACGTAATTTTTTTTCTGGACCTGGTTGGTTCCCCTATTAGCTGTTTACCCCAATTTGGGGGCAAATAGGAGGGGGCAAGGCTGAAGCAGTGTCTCAGATTCAGGTGCTATCCCAGGTAAGTAGGGATGTTGGGGTGAGGGATCTGTGTGTGTGAGGATGCGGGGGGGGGGCAGTCTGACAGTGGAGGAACTGTAGGGGTGGGGAGTCTGCTCAGGATGGGTGGGTCACCTGCCTTCCCCCTGCACAGCACTCCCACAGAAGCAGAAGCTGCCATCAGGGTGATCATGCCTGCTCTTGGCAGAGACCCCCAGCAGTGCGGGGCTGCCTCAGACTGGTGGCTGCACATGGCTCCAGCCTGGCTCAGCCTCTGATCCCTTAGACAGAACCGGGCCAGTTCCTGCTGGATGACAGTGGGAGCCACCCCAGTTCTGTCCATGGGTGTGTGAGCCAGGCTGGGCCAGAGCCATGTGCAGCTGCTGATCTGATGCAGCCCCATGCTGCCAGGAGTCTCTTTCAGGAGCAGGCATGAGTGCCCTGATGGCTGCTGCTGTTGCAGGGGGTGGAGGTGGAGGGGGCCTGTGGGCTTTGCGGAGGGTGACCAGTGGACCAGTAACTAAATCTTTGGATGATAGTGTCACTGTGGACATAGTCTTTCTAGACTTTAAGAAGGCCTTTGACACTGTCTTTCACCTCATCCTCATCAATAAATTAAGCAACTGCGACTGATTGATGCCTGCACAGTTGGATGGGTAAAAAATTGACTAATGGGGCACACCCAGAGAGTAGTGGTGGATGGGTTGTACTCAACCTGGTGAGATGTGAGCAGTGGGGTACCCCAGGGCTCGGTCCTCGGGTCCGCACTGTTTAACATCTTCATCAGCGACTTAGACGAGGGGCTGGAAAGCATGCTGTCCAAGTTTGCTAATGACACTAAGACGTGGGGTGAGGTGAACACACTTGAAGGGGGAGAGAGGCTGCAACTAGATTTAGACAGACTACCAAAGTGGGGAGATGAGAATACGATGGGGTTCAATGTAGACAAATGCAGGGTGCTGCACCTCGGGAAAAGGAATCCACAGCGTACATATAGGCTGGGGAGTTCCCCTCTTGAAAGCAGAGAGGCGAAAAGGAATCTTGGAGTCATTATTGACTCCAAGATGAACATGAGCTGCCAATGACAGACCACAGCCAGCAAGGCCAGCTATACCTTGTCATGCATCCAAAGATGTATCTCTAGCCGGTCCAGAGAGGTGATACTCCTCCTCTATGTGACTTTGGTCAGGCTGCAATTAGAGTACTGCATCCAGTACTGGGCGCCGCACTTTAAAAAGGATGTGGCCAGCCTCGAGACAGTTCAGAGGAGGGCCACCCACTTGGTGAGAGGGCAGCAGGACAGGCCCTACAAGGAGAGACTGAAGGACCTGAACCTGTTCAGCCTCGGCAAGAGGAGGCTGAGGGGTGACCTGGTGGCTGCCTACAAACTCATCAGGGGAGATCATCAGCAAACAGGAAGAGCCCTTTTCTCCCCAGCACCACCTGGGGTGACGAGGAACAATGGTAATAAGCTGATGGAGACTAGGTTTAGGTTAGCGATCAGGAGTGGATGATCACCTGTCTGGGTTCTTGTGACCCCAGCATTCATTCCTGCCTGTGGCAGGGGGTCAGGCTAGATGAACTGTTCAGGTCCCTCCTGACCCTAGCTACTATGAAACTATGACCCGCCCCTCCTGAGTCCCAAACTCAGTAACCTCACACCCACAATCTCCCACACAATCCACTCGCATACCCTCCCACAAACCCCACCCCACCCCGTCCCTGCAAACCTCACCCCCACAAACCCTGCACGACTTGGTGCCACCTGTGACAGCAACCACTCCTTTGGACCTGCAACCCCATGGCACTTATCTTTGTTAAACTGCATCCTGTTCTGTTCCACCCACTTCCCCAGCCTGTCCAAATCTGCCTGGATTTGCTCCCTGCCCTCTAGTTTGTGTACCTCCCCCCATAGTTTGGTGTTTACCTCCCCCCATAGTTTGACCTAGATGGGAACTACACGGCTACCTGGGCTATGGTATGGACACTACAGCAGAGCCTCCTGTACCCCTGGGCCAGCTGTCAGTGGGCCAGGGTTGCACAGCTGGCTTTCATGTGGCACTACTGTCATGTCTTTTTTTGTCCCCACTCTGCCATCTGGGCAGCTATTGCCCAGAAGATGTGCTCTTTGCAGTGGCCTGCTTCAAAATGTCGAAGCACATCCCTCCCACCCCATATCCCCCACAAACAGCTCACACCCTGCATGTCCTACTGCCAGACAGGGCTGGGCATGGGCAACTGCTATACTGAAATCCTGCCCCATGCCCACACTGGTGCTGGGACATGGTGCCCTGGCCAGTGGGGTGGTAGGGGGATGCTGGGCTGGGAAGAGGGGTGGAGGTGGCAGCAGAGGTGTGTGTATCAGAGAGAGAGAGAGATGGGGGTCAGGAATGGGGGAGAGGCCACCAGAGCCAGGCTTAGAACCCCCCCCCTGCCCCCCTAGAGCACCCTGTGCAGATGGAGGATGACTTGGAAGGGAAGGGGGTTGCCTAGCACAGACCCTGAGCTCCAGTCAAGGGCTTCCCAGGAATAGCATGGGGATCACTTGGGCCTGGGCACAGGGAGCAGAACAGTAAGGGCTGGCATGGCTCAAAGCCAGAAAGCAGTGGTTGGGACAGCTGCAGCTTTCCTGGTGCTGGGAGGGAGCTAGTGGGATCAGGCAGGGACTGTGGGTCAGGAGTGAGAGGGACTGGCAGGGCTGTGGGTTGGAAGTGAGGGGCAAGGGAAGGGGTAGGGCACTGGCATATCAGTGATGCTCAGTCCCCCACTTCTTGGTGAGCAAAGGGGGCATGGGTAGCTCTTATTTTTCTCTAATAAAAATACCAAAAGCAAATGCTGAAGTGTATAGATATTTAGAATTTGTTTTATGATGATGGTAATGGCACTGGTAGGCTGCCAAATTACTTTGTAAACATACCAATAAAACAATGCTGAACTGATCTCTCTCTATATAGTAGCATTTTATTTTAATCCTGGAAGAATATTAATTTTGAGTATTTTAATGAGAGAATTTGGGGTTTTTTATCAGAGAATTTGCAATTTTTAAACAGGAAACACCAGGATCTCTGCTGGTGAGGCAAGTGGCAGGACCCAGGCAGAGAAGCCTGCCCAGGGCCAGCACCAGGGACCCAGTTGGAGGGCAGATGAGGTGGCTAAAACCCTGGCCACTTGGGGCCAGGAGGATGTGCTTCAACATTTTGAAGCAGGCCACTGCAAGAAGCACATCTTCTGGGCAATAGCTGCCCATATGGCAGAGTGGGGAAGCAAGAAGACATGACAGCAGTGTCACATGAAAGCCAGCTGTGCAGCCCTGGCCCACTGACAGCTGGCCTAGGGGGTGCAGGAGGCTCTGCTGCAGTGTCCATCCCATAACCCAGGTAGCCATGCAGTTCCCATCTAGGTCAGGCAGCAATGCAGCCATGGGGTTGCAGGTCCAAAGGAGTGGTTGCTGTCACAGGTGGAAGCAAGTCACAGACGGGGCAGGTCATAGCCAGACTGTTGCAGTAGATAAAGGTGCAGGGGCCACTCTACGTTAGGGTTGCTTCAGCAGTCCAGCTGGAGCATGGGGTCATTGTCCACAGATACCAACTGGATAGGCCTCAGAATCTGCTGTCTATTTGTAACACTCATACCATGGGCCCTAAGCCCCACCTGGCTAACTAGTAACCCTGTGTGGGGCTAATGAATGTGTGGTACAACTAAATTGTTGGGACAACTAATGAAAAAAACAGGATAGAAGTGTCATGTGGGTCAAAGGGTCAAAACGTGAAAATAAGTGCTCCTAAGTGGGACACTGAGCATGTTGAGCCCCAGCTCAAGTCTGGGATCGTGCCCGGTATGCAAAGGCCAATAAAGATACCAGGGGTGAAAGTATAAAGAAGATTTATTGCTAGCAATAAAAGGTGCAAGCGGAATAATTTCACGTAACAAGCACACCAATTCTTAATTCTAAGCATCTTTTATACAGGAGTATTGGACCTTCATAAGCCTTCTTGTTTGCTAATTGGTTATAAGGGAGTGACGCAAGGAGTTCTTTACTGAGCATGTCTCTATACCTGTGTTTTAGCTATGTATCTCATTTACATACATGTATGTTTCATTAGCATACTTTCTCCCCACCTAGGGGTGTGATTTTTGGTATTTAAATTAGCTCTTTGCCCTAGTCCTCTGATTCTGCTTTTGTTTTCAAGCCTCCTTTATCTAAGACTGTCTCCTCCTTATCATTGCAGATGGGCATTAGTTACATAACAGAGACTTTTGCTTGGGCTTTGTATAGTGGTTTCTAGGTCAAACCTGACAAGCAGAGCCCCATGGGCTGCATCCACCAGTCCTCAAAGGCATCCAAGGAGCTGGTGGAAGCCACCCAGTGGTGCTCTGCCCAGAATTATGCATAGAGAAGTGACAGGAAAGCAGCCTTGCAGTCCCTGGGCACCTTCCTGGCCAGAGCTTCCCTCCTGGTCAAGTACAAGGACCACTTGGCTGGGGCCAGGAGGAGGTTGACCAGGAGGTCCTAAGACTTGGTAGGCCATGGAGGGGTGACCAAAAACAAAAAGATGAGGGTGGAGGTGGAGGGGCTGCAGCCTGGTGGAATCTTGTGCCATGTGAGCCAGTGTCTCCCTCTGCCCGCAGAAGGGGCAGGAGACTGAGTTGTCTGTGAAACTCACCACATACATGCCCATGGCAATGTCTCCATGGAGGAGCCACCAGCTGAGGTCCCCAGTGGCTTGTGAGATGAGGGTGGTGTCCAGGATCAGACAATGAGGTTCCCCAGCTATGCCCTCACAGAGCATGTCCGCCACTTGATGTCTGGATGGGATGCGAGGGTGGCATGATGGATCATGCAGCACATGAGCATGTACAGGTGGCAGGAATGGACGGTAGAAAAATGGATTGGTTTGGTGTCCTCCAGTCAGCTCAGGTGGTGAAGCGGGGAGTGCTGGAAGGCCTGGTGAGGCACTGGCCTATGACAAACTCTGGTGGGCTGGAGGACATGGGGGGGGGGCAGGGTCAGCCACGTGTGAGGGGTAGCCCCAGGGCTGCAGCAGGGTCCATCCACTCCTGCCTATCATAGTCCAATAGGAGGTCTCTGATACGGGTGACACCAGCCAGGATCAACCTCTGTAGCAACTGAGGTGCCTCTGCCATCAGATCCTGCAGCTGGGGCTTCCAGAGGGGAGTTCAAGGAGCAGGTCGGTGTCCTGGGCAAGTGTTGCAGCAGACAGGTAGGTGAAGATCAGCCTTCAAGTGTGGAGGAGGTCCTGGTAGAAATCTGGCAGCCCTCACATGTCCTGCAGGGAGAACTCCCCAGGCTGAGGAGCTGCCAGTCATATTTGAGCCCCTGAAAGTGGTAGAGGAAGGCATGCTCCAGGTGGCTCCATGCCATGTGGCTACTGACACCATATAGCAGTTGCTGCAGGGCCCAAAGGAGGAATGTCAGGACATGGTTGCACAGGCAAACCAGGACCTGGCCCCACTCCCACAAGGGGAGGCTCAGGACCTTTGCAGCAGTCCAGTGACATCTCGGTCAGAAAAACTCCAGTGCCCATCCCTGAAGCCCTGCCAGGACCTCAGGAGGTACAGTTAGGGTGTGTAAGCAGTGCCAGAGCATGGACAGGACCAGCTGGTTCAGCACCAGTACTCTCTGATGCAGGGAGAGACACCTCAGGAGACCTGCCCATGCCCAGAGCCACTCCACCACCCTTGCCTCCAGCTGGTGCCAGTTCTCCAACAGGGAGGGGTCTGTGGGGGACAGGGAGACCCCCATGTAGAGCAGCGAGCCCATGCTTCAGTGGATCCTGTGGAGCATGGGTGAGACTGAGCCCACCTGCTACCCGTCACCCACTGTCAGCCCAAAGCTCTTTACCCAGTTGACCAAGGCATAGGAGGTAGCCAAGTACAATGCCTGGCAGGCCTCTACCTGTGCCAGGTTGCCTGAGTCCTGAACCACGAGGTGACGTCGTCAGCATATGCTGATAGGACCAGCCACACTGCCATCTCCCGGAGCATCAGCCCTGCCACCCACTTCCACAGGAGAATGAGGAAAGGCTCCAGGGCCAAGGCATACATCTGGCCTGACAGTGGGCAGTCTTGATGCACCTCACTCCTGAACAGGATGGGCTTCATCAGGGTCCAGTTGAGCTTGACCAAACACTCCGCAGAGGCATATAGCCCCTTGGAGAGCCCGTACAAAGTGGGGCCTGAAGTCAAAGGCAGGCATCATGTCTGTGAGGTACCTGTGATCCACTCTGCCAAAATGCATTCTCCTGGTCCAGGGATAAAAGGGTGAGAGACAGGCCTTCCCAGCATGTGAGCTACAGGAGGTTCTGAACCAGGTACAGGTTGTCAAAGATGGGATGTCTAGGCACTGCATATGTCTTATTGGGATGAATCATGTCCATTGGCACGGACCATAGGCGTAGTGAGATTGCCTTCACTGCCACTTTGTAGTCTGTGCAGATGAGGGACACAGGACGCTAGTTCCTCAGGTTGTGGGGATCCCCCTTCTAATACAAGGGTACAGGACAGTTCAACAGTAATAGCAGCTGCAGCTACAGCACGAAGACATGGAGGAAGTCCAGCTGCAACTGGGTCAAGAGCAGAGCTATAATAAACAATGGGACGGTGCTTGTCTCCATGTGCACAGCAAGTGCAAATCCGTCTTTTTCATGACAAAAAAAGAATAAATGGTTTAGTATAATCAGGAAGGCCTAGGGCAGGAGCTTGCGACAGAGTTTGTTTAATAGAAGCAAAAGCAGCTTCAGCTTCTGAAGTCCAGGGCAAAGGCTCAGGGGTATTAACAAGAGCCAGGTTTTGCAGGGGCTTGACTATAGAGGCATAGCCAAGTATCCACTGGTGGCAATCCTCTTCGCCAGTAGGCGCTTGGCTCACTACTGGTCTTGAGCTCTTCTGTTGGCAGGCGCTAGGCTCACTACCAGTTTGTGGAGGCTAATTACAACGTTGCTATGGAGGAGACTCTAAGTCTAACAGGGCTGATGTTTTCTTAGTGTGTGAAGCATGGATCCACGGTTGGAGTCCTTGACACTTTATTGCAGTGTTGGTTGTCAGGAGTACCTGGAATGGGCCTTTCCAGCAGGGTTCCAGCGATGACTTCCGTTGATGGACTTTTACATGAAACCAGTCACTAGGCAGGATGGAATGACATGGCTCATCTGGTTCTTTGGGGAGAGTTGCTTGTACCTGTGAATGAAAAGCCTTAACACACTTCATTAGTGCTGTACAGTAGTCTAGAATAGTATCATCAAGTAAATGTATATTGCAAAAGTGGGAGGCAACAGGTGGTGAGGCAGGGAGCCTCATGGGTCTTCCCATCAGGATTTCATGTGGGCTAAGTCCGGTCTTTCGATTGACAGTAGATCTCATACTCATAAGGGCTATGGGAAGTGCATCTGGCCATTTCAAG
>NW_005841860.1:4844017-4844645 GCF_000455745.1 Alligator sinensis | reverse complement strand
GGCCCCCAAGGTGGGGGATGTGCTGCCTTTTTTGTTTTTACAGGTTTTCCCACATTATGGGCTTGACAAATAGGGCAGGTATAACAGTATTGTTGAGCTACAGATGAAAAAGTTGGAGCAAACCAATCAAGCTTAACAGCTTCTATCATCCCCCCTTTGCTCACGTATGCTATGCCGCGGTGTACGCGAGCAAGATAGGGAAGAAGGACTGTTGGGGCAACTAGGCGGCTGTCCGGGGAGCGCCACAGATGGTCAGGGTGTAACAAACACCCAGCCAGTCTCCACGTATATTTTTCGGTTCTGGAGCCTGATCTTGGAGGAGGGCAACGTCATGAAGACTTGCCAATGGAGACTGGTTAGTTGAGATAGACAAAAACACAGGTGTAGCCTGAGGAGTGGAAATAGCCACAGCTTTGGCAGTGGAGTCTGCCAGAGTATTTTTACATGTAACATTATCATAAGGTTTCTGGTGAGCTTGGCATTTAATAATAGCAACAGCAGAAGATAACTGTAAAGCATTTAACAAGGCATTTACATATGGACCATTACTAATTTTGGCACTTCTTGACATGAGGAAGCCTCTTTGCTTCCAAAGTTGACCATAATCGTGTACAATACCAAAGGCATA
>NW_005841860.1:4834114-4840681 GCF_000455745.1 Alligator sinensis | reverse complement strand
TCTGTAAGCATCTTAGTTTGCCAACCTACAGCAATTATACGCAGCTGTTCCTGGACTTTAGAAAGAAGTCCTTGGACAAAAGCGGCAACTGCTTCTGGGGCAGTTTCAGCTGCATCTTCAATGCTAGAATACGAGTTTCAAGCAATCCATGTAGTCTGCTGGGGATTCTCCTTTGTTTTTCTTACAGTTATTTATTTTGGCCCAGTCAGTTTTCCTGGGGCAGATTTTAAGCACGGCCTCAATAAGGCGTTCTTGGGCACCTACTAAGAGACCTCCCATTCTGGGGTCTTGAGGAGGCCAATTAGCCTGTGCGATGAGGTGGTAATGGACTTCGGAGGGCAGAACACTTCTCATTAATTGGTTTAAATCTGCCCATGTTGGCGCATAACAATTGATTACAGTTTCCAATTCCTCTCTAAACTTCTGGGGTTCTTCCCTGATATTGGGGAATTGCTCAACAGGGTTTAGATCTCCTGGGACTGGTATGGGGGTGGCACACTAAAAATATCAATTATGTCTTCTACAGATTCATTCTCAGTCAATTGTGGATGTATTGTTGATGGGGGATCCCCTTTTGGTGCACTTTTCTGTTTTAATTCTTTTATCTGAGATTTTAGTTTTTCTTGGGAGTCCTTAAGGCTCTGAACTTGAGATTCTTGACGTCTTTTGGAAGCTTCTGTATACTAATCAAAAAATGTGTCCCACTGAGTCTGTGGTGTTTTACTGCCTCTTGACTAAAGGGCTCCGCAGAGATGAAGGATTTTACTTAAATCAAATGTTACCTCCAGGGGAAACTGCAAGCTAGCATCATCTCTGGTATACCAATTCCATTTGCCTAGAAACTTACAACTCTTATGGCCATAGTGTGTGTACATGTACAATGCTGGAGTACCTTTTGGCGGAGCCGGTACGTCTTTAGACCCTCCACTCCCCATATTCTTAACCTCAATTCACACAGGTCTTTCACACAGGAGAGGCTTATTGAGGGTGTCCGGTCAGGTCGTGAGATTTGCTAGTGGCACAGAAATGCTGTGGCTTATATCCATAGCACTGGCACACAATGCAGTTGCTTACTGTTAGACACGGCTCATTCATGAGAGTGGGGGTAGGGAAAATTTGTCACACAACCCTGATCTCCATCAGTCTAAGAGTTTCCACCTTGCACCCTTGCTTTCAAAGAACACGGTCTGGTGTCCTCGGGCGGCTGCACAAGGTTTCTACTCCTAGCTTCAGAAAGACCTCATAGTTCTTTGCAGAACTTAACTCAATTCACACAGGGAAATACATTCACTGACAACAGCAACACAGTTTCTTTACTCTTCTCCTTAACCTTAATTTACAGTTCCTACTTACATAGTGGGTCTGACAATTCTGGCAGCATGTGGTTGTATTAGAATTGGCAGAGCCATCTAGGTTTATTTAAAGCTATACAAGTGTGATCACAGGGAGAGTTCTCAAAGGAACTCTGACCTCTACAAGTTTACAAGTATATTTATACTTTAGACAGCGAGAAAAGATGCAGGGTTCAGACAAAGCAACCTTGAGAGAAACAGAAAGATGTTGATCATTTGTTTGTCACATGTAAGCAGTTTACTTATTTAGAAAAAAAACACTATGTTTTGGGAACAGTTATCAGCTTCTGGTTCAGCGGAAAGGAGGTTAACATTTGCACACAGACAAAACAAGGCATGAAGGTTTTTCCTTATCTTAGAACATTTAAAACACAGCATCAGCATCTTTTTCTCTTCTCTTTCGCTCTCTTCTTAGTCAAGTAAGAGGCCTGTTTAAACTTATTTCCACACTAGCCAGCAGGGGAAGAACATGTCCCTGCTGAGCTCATTTCCCTGCCAGGATGAACTTGGAGATATGGGATTGGGGCTATGGGGAAGGAGGAGACCCCAGGTCGTGGGCATGACCACTAAAAATGCACCCTGCCAGGGTAGAAAGGCCTGGTGGGACTGCTGGCAGTGTGACAGCCCTGTAAATGCCAGGACCAACGATCCACTTGTGAAAGGCAGGTAGGAGGCACGATAATCTCCAGCTAACTCATGCACACACAAAGTCCTGGCTGGGGAACACCCAGACCTGTCATGTCTTTTACAGGCCTGACGCTTGCTGGTTGCAGTGCAGTTGTGAGGCTCCCGGTGAGCTCAGCTTAGCTGCCCGGGAAGCCAGGGCCCGAGGCTGGCCTGGCCCACAATGCAGGCAAGAAAGCCAGTCAGTTAAAATGGAAATGGAGGTGTCGGGGGGGAGGGACAGGCTAGGTGGGGAGTAGGGGGGAATGGGGGATGTAGCAACATAGGTAAAAGTGCAGAGGTGCCTGGGGTGTCAGATGTCTGGCAGGTCGCAGTGTGCCAGAACTCCACTGTGTATATTGAGTCCATGAGTTTCTGTACCTACTACCTAGGAGGCTGATGAAGTGCAGTTCATAGTCCCAGCTCAGAAAAGTGGTTTGCATTGTAATTTGTTCCCTCTCAGGATCAGGCCTGAGAGACTAGAGGCAGAGTGTTTTTTGGTGAGGAATGTGCCCCCACAGGTAGTTGGGTTTTTGTTATTTTTGATAGATTCTGGTGTGCAGTTTGTGGGGGTACTGGAGATAGTTGGCAGGTTTTGTGTTTTGAGCTTTAAGAAGTTGGCTTCAGTTCTGGTGATGAGGTTAGGTGCTTGTTTGAATGTACAAGCCACTTTTCAGAGATGGGCCTATGGACAGAACTTCATCAGCCTACTAGGTAGTAGGTACACAAACTCATGAACTCAATATACACAGTGGAGTTCTGGCACGCTGTGACTGGCCGGACATCTGACACCCCAGGCACCTCTGCGCTTTTACCTGAGCTGCTACATCCCCTTTCTTCCCCTACCCCCAACCCCAACCTATCCCTCCCCCCGTGATGCCTCCATTTCCTTTTTCACTGACTGGCATTCTTGCCTGCATTGCATGCCAGGGCAGCCTCTGGCTTCTTTACTATTCCTTCCTTCCAGGACCCAGTGCAGGTACTTCCTCAGCCTGAAAAAGGGGTTTTCAACCTTAAAGCTTCCAAAGATATATATATTTTTAAGTACCTTTTTTTTTGTAATACACATATAAACATAAAAACACAAGATAAGCCATCATACACCATGAATAACATCATATGTCCAACACAACACAACACAACAGTGCAACATAACACAGCACAACACAACACAACATCTTTACTCCTTGATGTCAATTCCCTTATAAAAAGACAGGCTCTGTGACAGTTCCATTTGGGTACCTTTGATGCTTCTGCTGATGCTACTGGTTTTGAGCCAGCTAAGTTATTTTACCTGTTGTCACGTAAAGCGGAGGCCTGGGCGTGAGGATTTAGGGAAGGAGGAGGCCTCAGTGGGGCACACTGCCATGTTGTGCAGAGGCCCCAGCGCCAGGAAGGGCTCACCTTAAGACACAAACCATGTCACCCACCCACATGATGAGTTTTGCCTGTCAGGATCTTGGGGTGTAGGGCCCCAGACGACAGACTTCCCCAGCGAGACACACACAGCTGGCAGGCTTTGTGGTCTGGCAGGGCCTAGCACTCAGGCCTGCACTAGGACACACACACAGAGCTGGCAGTTTTCGTGGCCTGGCAGGGCCCAGCACTCAGGCCTGCAACTAGGATACACACACACAGCTGGCAGGCTTCATGACCTGGCAGGGCCCAGCACTCAGGCCTGCACTAGGACACACACACACAGCTGGCAGGCTTTGTGGCCTGAAAAGGGGCCAGCACCCCTGCATTTTTTAGCCCGCTGCGCCTTAACACACAGGGTCATTTGTGTCACAAGTTTTGCCTGTCAGAAGCTTGGGATGCAGTTCCCCCCAAGCCCCTGCACTGAACTTCTTGAAACTTGGGAGGCTTTGTGGCCTCAGCAAGAGCTACCACCCCTGCAGTTTTGACCCCCCCTGTGTTGTGACACATAGACGTGACAGGAGTTTTGCTTTCAGGATTTTGGGGTGCAGTTCCCCCCAAACTCCTGCATTTATCTTCTTGAAACTTGGCAGGATTTGTGGCCTCAGCAGGGGCCACCATCCCTGCAGTTTTCATCCCCCTGTGATATAACACACAGCCATAACATGAGTTTGGCTTTTGAGAATTTGGGGTACAGTTTCCCCCAAGCCCCTGAACTGATCTTCTTGAAACTTGGTAACCTTTATGCTCTGAGCATGGGCTACTATTTCTGCAAGTTTCATCCAAATCATACAACAAATAACAACGTTATAGATCTTCCATTCCCCATTATACCCTATGGCCAGATCTCCAAGGCGGCTCTGAACCTTCGGAGCTGCTATGGTGGGATCGAGGAGGAAACCCAGTGTGGAGCTCCAGATCAGATCACTGCCACCCAAAGCAGCTGGATCAGAAGCTGGATCAGATCACTGCTGACTCGCACAGGCCTACTTCCTGAAGTCCCTTCTAATCCTATTTTTCTAGGATTCTATAATCCTATATTCCAAGAATATGGAAATTATTAACACAGGCAGCTGTCACAAACCCACCCTAAAAGCAGGAATATTTACATATATATCCCTTTACACTTGTGCAGAGGATATGCAGATTGAATATATTACTACTGGCACTGTTGTTGCAGTAAAAGTCCATTGCTATGAGGATAACAGACTGTGATATGCTAATGTCAACTTTTAATACTCTATTTGGTTTAGACTTAATGTAAATTTCACTTTCTTACGGATGGTATTAAGTTTAGAGTTTAGTTGCCTTAAAGAGAGAGTAAAAAGCACTATGAAATTCAATTTCTCTTTTTAACTTACACCAATAGTTATCGATGATTTCTTCATTTAATGGAAGACTGTCATCCTTGTATCAAGGGACTATTGCTCCAACATAAACACCAATAGTAATGTATTCAATATGCGTATCCTCTGAACAAGTGTAAAGGGATATGTAAAATTGCCGGGTACTAGAATGCTTGACATGTGACTTTATTTGCACCTGTTCCAAACAAGGACTGCAGAATAGGGTAAGGACAAAATCATATAAGTTGTGCCCATTTAAGGTTGATAAGAAAGATAAGTAAGATGATTAAGTGAGAAATGTATGCACATATGTTGGTCCTAAAATTTTCTAGCCTTGTCTTTCAGGCAACTTAGCTCTCCACTGTGCCACAGCAGCCTAATTGTGGCAGCTGGGGCTCGGGCACTGCTGAGGTGGGCACAGGGCTGTGGACCTACGTCCCTGGCTCCATAGCTCTGGCACCTGGTGTACCCCTCCAGCTGGGCTGGGGAAATGGGAGCTGTGGGTGGGGAATGAAGGGCACTGGTAGGGCCAGGGCCCTGTGGGTGGGGAGTGAGTGTCACCATCAGGGTCAGGGGTCTGTGGGTGGGGAGAGAAGGGCACCAGTAGGGTTGAGAGGCTGTGGTTTGGGAGTGAGAGGTAATGGCATGGGTGGGCACCATCATATGTGGGCTGCTTAGTGCCACAAAGCAGGTGGGGGGGGAGGACACAGCCAAAGCTGGACCCATGTCCTGATGAGTGAAGGGGGCAGGGGGAGCTCTGATTTTCCATGATAAAAAACCCCAAAGCAAACAATAAAATGTATAGGTAGTTAGAATTCATTTTATTATAGTAATTGAGGTACTGGTAGGCTTCCAAATTGGTCTAAAAGTGTAGATATATCAATAAAGCATTGTGTTTAACCGATACCTATATATATATAGTGGCATTTCATTTTAGTCACAGAAAACCCCAAATTTGGAGGTTTTTAATCAGAGAATTTGCTATTTTTTTTATCAGTGACAACCAGTGTCTCTGGTCATCACCTCAGTGGGATACTGTTCAATCTCGCTGTCAGACAGCAACTTGGAAAGTTGTGGGAAGAAGTCATAGTTCAGCTTCAAAATATTATTCTATCAGAAAGTAATTTTCTTTACAAATGCCATGATTTGATCACTCAGTTGAAGAATGTTAGTGTTCTTTCCTTGCATACTTGTCTTCAGTTCACTGAGCTTCCCAAATATGTGTGACATAAGCAAAGAGTTGTTCTTTTGATCACAAAAAAATCAACTAGTTCAATTTTTTTGCAGTCCATTGCAAATGTAAGCAGCTTATCCCTCAGTTCAAAAAATCTTTGTAGCACTCTTCCTCTTGACAGCCAATGAACCTTAGTGTGATCAGACCCCAGGTCTTCAAACAGTTTTGCAAACAGATATGCGCAGAGTGGATGAAGCTTATTGTCATTTACAATTGCCATAACCCGCTGCAGTACTTTACCTAGCTCTGTGCTCAGTTCTTTAGCTGCCAGTTATTCCCTATGAATCATGCAGTGAGTCCGAACAGCAGAGAAAGCAACGCTCTTCACCAAGGCATGCAGGCCTGCTTTTTGGCCTGCCATAGATGGCGCACCATCTGTACAAAAACTAACCATGTGATCCCATGGAATGTTTTTTGTCTTCTATGTAGCCATGCAACACGTTGAATATTCCCTGTGCTGTTTTGTGTTCAGGAAGCGGGAGACAGATCAGAATGTCTTCAAGAATACTATCTTCCCACATGTAGCACACAAAAGTCAAGATGTGTGCATCACACC
>NW_005841860.1:4822169-4834104 GCF_000455745.1 Alligator sinensis | reverse complement strand
GGAAGAGCAGCAGCAGGGGTGCATTTCAGGTGTTCTGCCAGTGTTGTTTCCTAATCACCTGCTATCGTGTGTGAGGCTGCTTTGCCTGTGCGATCCAGTAGCTCACATCAAAGATGCTCTTTGAGGATGTTTGGAGACGGTCAAGGCCCTCTTGAGCTGCACTTGTTCCTGTGAAAGCTCCTCATATCAGTGCTGAAAACATTACCGTGACTTCCTGACATATCCCTTGTGAACAGTTTCATGGTGTCATTTAAACTTATTTGGTTTCATGCTTTCACTAGACAGCATATTGAGACATAGAAAGCATTTAGGCTTTTCTTTGGTCTTCTCAAAAAAATCACTTGTGAAACCATACTCAGTGAAAGCCTCATCATATTTGCAAACACTTTTCTTACTTTCTTGTTCCTCATTTGCAACTGAGTCAGTAGGCTCACTTCTGGAGGAGGATGCTCTGCATAAAATTTGTCCAGGGTGTTATCAGTAACAGTTCACCATTAATTATCACTGTAATGCTCATTTTCACAAGTTGTATAGGCATGGGGTTCTATTGAAAGACATTTCTTACTTGACAGAAGATGTAACTGGAAAAAACCTCAAACCCCAGAAATCAATGCTCAGAATGTGTGGGCAGGTTGTATTGGTAACAAAGATCACACAGCACTATGACTGGTGGAGATCTGTTGGGCTCACTTCCAACTGAAAACACCATTTGTCTGCACGTACATTGTCATGTCTTGTCCTTGCTTTGTATTACCATACTTGAAGTCAGAATGCATAATGTGATTTTATTTATTGTGACCCCATTCACTGATGCTGTGACCCCATTTGGAGGATCTTACCCACAGTTTGGGCTCTGCTGGTATAGATTATGTTATGTTGCCTACATATATCTCTATAACTTTGGACATGGTTCAGTCAAAGGACTGAGGCATGCATACTTAAATACAAGTGCCCTCCCAGACAAAGTGCAGAAGGAGACATTATTAGGTCAGATACCCCACGGCATTGTCTGCCTATGATGGGGAAAATCAGTGCCACAATGGCGAAGCATCTGAGAGAAATGGCCATTTGGATAAATGGACTCTAGGTGTCTCAGGGAGCAAGAAATGTCTAGAGGTTTCTAGTGAATTATGAGTAATTAGAGTAATACTGGTGTGGGAGCGGAGGGGAGGGAAGCGGGGCTGGGGGGGTGCGGCTGACCTTGGAGGTTTCTTGGAGGTTTTTTGTAGTCCATTGCAAATGTGGGCAGCTGATCCCTCTATGATAAAAACTGAGGTCTTTTGAGCTATAATAAAATTGTGGTCTTTTGTGTCCCAGGCTTTGAAGTTAAATGGACCCAGTGATCAGGTCTGGCAGAATCAGTGGGAAGACTGAATTCTGGAGATATTGCTAAGACTCTCCGGAGGGCTAGTGTGCAGTCAGATAAGGAGGTAAGGCCTTTTACTTGTTTTTCTGTCTCCAAACCTATCGTCAGTTTCACTTATATAATTCTTTCCTTCTATCTAATAAAGCCTTTTGCTTTTTTGTCTTTTTACTGATTGTCCACGGGAAGAGTGATTTTTGGAGGAGTGATAATCTAGGTTAGCCCTTTTACATGTAACCCGGGTACACCCAAGGGTGCGTCCCATCCATAAATGGAAGGGATTAGGGGTCAGGTGGTAGTGCAGTGAGAGGGATCTGGTTGTCTCTGTGCGAGTTCCCTCTATTCTCTATATAGCCAGGCTAGGACAATATGACTTAATTATTTACAGATTTATTAACATACATACATATATACACATAATTATAGGTAAAACCTTCACTGATAATAAATATGTACAATACAACTTTACATACAATGCTATCTTGAATAATCAAAGGTAACTGTACCACCACCAGTAGCCTCGAACCGAACTCAGGGCAATAGTGAGTCCTGAAACAAATAAGCAAAACCAAATGCCAATAGTGCACACCCACCACAGTTGAGCAGATGGTTCCTACAACAGATAAGCGCAGGAAAATACAACAATATCACAAAATAAGCAACAGGTTACTATTTATAAATTATAAAACCCATTAACTAGAAATCATTAAATAACAGATGTATACTGTATAACTCATGTATAACTCATGCTCATAAAATAGTGAGATCATAACAACATAAATATAACAAAATATAAGATGCAGACTGACGGAATGTAAAGTGCTCTTACATCCCTTCAGAGTTCCAATGAGGAATGAAATACGTGGACTTCCCCATTCTTAATGGGAGACCTTGTTGCTACTTGTCAGGGAGATGTACAAGATCCCAGCTCCTCCTGCCTCTTGTGCGTTGGGTCGGGAACCTTGCCCGGCAGAGGCCCCCATTGGCTCCCCTGCTGTAGGTTCCTTCCTCTGTGGGAATCCCCTTTTCCCTGCAACTCGACTTCTGTCATCACAGGGCTCTGGCTGCAGCCAGGGTGGCCCTCCACTGCCTGGGCTCTCTCTCACCATGCAGCAGCTCATTCATGGCCCTGTGCACTGACCTGTGCACCGCAGGGCTCATCCTTCTTCCCAGATAGGTTGGAGGCCTGGGCCACCTTGTGTGGTGCTGGGGCTCAACCAGCTTTTGGGCACTGTGGCTCCACTCTGCCTGTGTCAGCTACCTGGCTGCCTACCAGGGGGATGAGGCTCAAACTGCCCAAAGTCGTTCCCAGAGACCTGACCCACCCCAGGATTCTCCATGCAGTGATCTCTGCACCGCACCCTCGGTCGCTTGCCAAGGGTTATGAACCTGGACTGCCTCGAGCAAGCCCTAGGATCTGAGCCCTGTGCAGCTGCTCTGCGCACTGATGGGGTAGTAGTGTTGGTCCCAATGAGGGAGTCTTTAGGGCTTTTCTGGGCATTGTTCTAGGCAGCACTTCTGCCTGCTTTTCTAGGCAGCTCTTCCCCGGCTCTTCTCTGCCCCTTCTTCTGTGTCCCCCAATGTGTGTGCTGTATGCTGGGCATGCAGCTCCTTTTATTCTCTTTGGAGGCTTCACCCCCCAAAGTTCTGCCAAACCTGCAGAGTGCAGTCTAGAATCAGGTCCGAGGATTTTCTTTTTTTCCTGTCTCTTGCCCTGAGCAGGGGTAGGGCAAAGCCCCTCCCAACAGTTACCTGATTGGTGGATGGGCTCCACCAATCACAAAGAGGATTCTCCGAGCCTGGCTGAGCTGGGCTGTATTGATAAGCCTGCCACATACAGAAAAGAGGACCTAACTTTTATTTCACATCCCAAAAGGGAGGCCAGAGATTACCTTGCTGTATTGGTGGGTTCTAGTTTAAGGGCACTGTTGCTGAAGCTTGCTGAGGTAAAGAGTTTTCCCAGGGTAACTTTGGCTTAGTCCATGGGGCATGTGGTAATACAATGGGGAGAAACACAGAGCTCTGTGGGCTCCCTGTGGGCAGGTTTGTGACACATGGGATAGATATTATCTAGAAATCTATAAATTATATAGATATAATTTAGTCAGGAAATATGTGAGTTTTGATTCAAACATCTCTTCTCTATAGTCTCCTTTTAAGGACAAGTTTTAAGGGAAAATCAAAATACTAAAGTAATTCATTCAAGGCCAGATAGCTGTATCAGACTGCTGTTTAGAAATGAAATAGGGATAGAGATGGTACATAGATGCATAGATACATAGATGCTAGGGTTGGAAGGGACCTCAACAGATCATCGAGTCCGACCCCCTGCCTAGGCAGGAAAGAGTACTGGGATCAGATGACCCCAGCCTAACCAGCCTTCTCTTAAAGACCCCCAAGGTAGGGGAGAACACCACCTCCCTTGGAAGACCATTCCAAATTTTGGCCACCCTTACCGTGAAGAAGTTTTTCCTGATATCTAGCCTAAATCTACCCTCTGTCAGTTTGTGACCATTGTTCCTTGTTACCCCAAGAAGTGCCGTGGTGAACAGAGCATCTCCGATCCCTTGCTGTGTCCCCCTAATTAATTTGTAGCCAGCCACAAGATCACCTCTCAGCCTTCTCTTGTGGAGACTGAAGAGGTCCAGGTCCCTCAGTCTCTCCTCATAGGGCTTGTCCTGTAAGTCCCTAAGCTTATGAGTGGCCCTTCTCTAGACCCTCTTGAGTCTATCAACATGCTTCTTGAAGTACAGCGTCCAAAACTGGACACAGTATTCAAACTGCCATCTGACCAATGCTGTGTAGAGGGGAAGTATCACCTCCTTGGTTCTATTTGTCATGCATCTGCTGATGCATGATAAAGTGTGGTTAGCTGTGCTGATGATTTCACCACACTGATGACTCATATCAATCTTGGAGTCCACTGTAACTCTGAGATCCCTTTCTTGTTCTGTGCTGCTGAGAGAGTCACTTCCTAGCCAGGAGGTGTGCTGGATATTTTTGCACCCTAGGTGCATCACTCTGCACTTGTCCTTGTTGTACTGCACTCTATTGTGTAGTGCCCACTTTTCTAAACTGTTCAGGTCTGTCTGCATCCATTCCCTACCCTCCAGAGTGTGCACTTCACCCCACAATTTAGTTTTGTCCACAAACTTGGACAGAGTACACTACACACCCACAGCCAAGTCATTGATGAAGATATTGAAGAGTACAGGTCCAAGGACCAAACCCTGTGGGACCGTGCTACCCACATCCTTCCAGGTCAATACAAAGGATCCATCAAACTAGTTTAATGATTTTTTTTTTAAATGGTGGAATCACTGCTATTCAAATCTCAGACTTTTGATCTAATTCTCCCCGGACTTCTCTTGTCTGGAAGTGCAAAATATAACTGTTCTTGCTTTCACTATTCTGTAGCCACAGTTCTTTAAAATGGTAATGGTGATCTGCTATATTTAATCTGTCAGTTTCTGCCAACTCATTTGCTGTTGAGACCAAAACAGCTGTATGTTTCTATCTTCAAGGGTTTTGGATTTAAATGTGTGTGTTAGAAACTGGCTCTACATAACACTAAACTCAGCTGACAGGAGGAGCTCAGGAGGAAAATGCTCTTCAGCTGTTGGTAAAGGAGGCTGCTGAGTCACTCTGTTCCACTCTAAATACCATATACTTCAGTCACTTCACAGTACAGTTATGTCAGTTAGGGTTACATATGGGATTCAAGAGCATGCATGTTACATAGAGTTGGAGTTCTTTCTGCTTTTTACTATTTAGTGGTCTTTACAGACACCATGCTCTATAATGGATTAAGGAGAATTTCTGGGATGTGAAATATCTCTGGCTGAAAATGCAACAGGGAGAACAAGCTCTTTTGAAGGTACAGCATTAGACTGTCTTAAGGTAACTTTTAGAGATGCAAGTTGTCAGGTGGACTATTTGCTACTTCTGAAAAGTGACTTTAACCTCTAGAAACTGTTGGAAGTGATCTGTCAGGAGACATGAGTTATAACTAAAAACAATGGCTATATTCCAAGGTGTAATTGCTACCACAGAGGGAAATAAAATTGGTTTGATTCAACTGGATCCTAACCATTTCTGAAAACAGCAGGTCAAAGCAGCTATGGCATTATCTTTGTTTCTTAGTATACCTTATCTGTCTATAGGAAACTTTTCAAAGCTGCAGAATAATTGGTGCCATCTCAAGTTCTGTAAAGGGCAGACTATAATGAGATTGTATTGAAGTGGTAGTGAACAGAGAATTGTTCTGGTGGTTTTTGTTGGGGTTTTTTTGGACACTGAGGAAGGATCTCAAAGCACTTCCTGTCTTCATGTTGCTATTACCTGACATTCATGATGTTGCTGTCTGGATAGGAATGTTCCATTTTCATTCTAATTGCTAATTGCTTGGTGAAAGGTTAAGATATAAACTATTATGAGTTGGGTTTAAATCTCATGAAAATCCAGGGTGAATTTACTGCCACGCTACATGTAAAATAGTTACAAGGCAGTATTTAGACTCCTTAATGAAACAACAAGACTTTTCCTGTCAAACATAAGCACTTGTCACTCATGAAAAAACTTGCATTAAAAGTATGTGTGAATGAAGGGGTTTCCATTGGCTCTTTAAAAAAAAAAAAGTTTCCCTCTATAGAAGAGTTAGAAAGAACAGGCAAAATAAGAAAGCACAAAGAAACTCTAGGCACAAAAGCAACTTGTACTGAAAACACCTGGGAGAAGACATTTTGCAAGAGGTTATTTCTGGCTTAAGTGCTAGATGAGAGGGTTTTGAGCTGTGAACAAACCCTTTTTTCTCCCCTTCGCTTGATTTATGCTGTGCTTAAAGAAGTGCATTTATGTGATTTTAGGGAGTCAGGTATCTGAATGTTCCTTGTTTAATTGTTTTCATTGGAATGACCTATGGACCTCTGCATTTTAGTTAACCAGTCAGGTCAAAAGGTATTTAGTAGAGTCAGAAGCTTATTTGTCAACCTGTTAAAGAAGCATCTTTATGCATTAGATATGTAGGTCACAATGTTGTAGTTTAAAAAGAAGCTTGCTTGCTCTGTCAATGCCAGCACTGCCTGGCAGTTCTGGGGAGAGAAAAAATCAAATGATTAAGAGTTGACATTACAGAATTTCCTCAGCTCATTCATGTGTGTGTACACTTGAAGGTTTTCATGGGAAGAGGGATATTTTTTTTTCATGTTGGGGCAGTACTTGACCAATCAGGGATCCAAGTTTCCATAATAAAGTGTTTACAACCTGTTGCTACAAGGACAAATACAAGATAAAAAACAGATCCCTTTTATTTCACACATTTTCTGAAGGTAAAAGTTCTTCATTGTGCCCTTTTAGAGTCAGATTTTGAGATTTTTGGGAGGTCTAAAGTTAAACTTGGAATTATTTACTTGAGGATTCTGGACTATGTACTTCTACTTCCTTCTGAAAATTTTTATAAGGATCAGGAAAAGCTGGCATCTCCCTACTATTTCCACCCTGAGGGCAGTTCAGTAATGTTTAGCAAGATGCTGATGAAAAGGAACTTCTGTGGCAAAGGTGACTAAACCAAGATTGTTTAAACCTTTGAAACAAAAGATCGCTATCAGGACCAAAGCTGCTTTATCAGGCCCATCAAGAGAAGACAGGGTTTTGTCTGCAGGGCCTGAAAGATTTTTGACCAACTCTAAATGAGTTCTGTCACCATGTTAGCTAGGAAGTTAGACTCCTACCATCAGGGAATTCCACAGGAAGATTAAAGCTGGTCTGGACTATTTTTAGCTACTGACTCTGCCCATTTGTATGTGGATCACTAAACCTAATTTTTGCTGTAGAAACTCTGCTGTTGATGCTGATGCAGTGGGGAAATATTAAGCTTTACTTCTGTATCCTATGCTACTGGTAAAGCTGGTAGCTTTGTTTGAAAAAAACCCAGCTCATCTTAATTGATATGGAAAAATTTTAAAGACAACACACAAACCCCTCTAATATTATTTTTACAAACACTTTTCTAAATGTGTCTGCCCTTCACTTTAGCAAGGAGAAGATACATTCTCAAGCTCAGGGTGTTTATCTGTAGCCATTTTTTAAATTGTTATGCTTTGCATTTGCTGTCAAAATAATTGACTTTCCTGTGCAGAAGCCAGAAGAAATAGTCGCCGTTTCTTTTGAAAAATGTATTCATTGCCACTTTCTTTTTACAGCATTGCTCAGAAAAGCACCTACATTCTTGCCACAGTAAAATTACAGCTTTACTACTAACCAGGTAGTATTGTCCTTCCCCCCCATTGTCCCCCCCATAAGAAAAACCTTGAGAAAAAATATTTATAATCACTTGCAGTCCCACATCCCTAAATTTTACCTAGAAAGGATGAAAAAGAAAAGTTAACTAATTCCCCTTTTTGCCTGCTTTTGCATAGTACAAAAGACACAAATAAGTTTCTGATGAACCTCCTGATGGGTTTATTTAGCTATTCTCCATGTATAGGAAGCTCTTTTTAGGGGTCAGGCCTGAGCAAAAACACCTTAGGAATTGCACAGTGTGTGAACAGAAAAGATTTGCTAATAACTATTATTAGAGGAGTAGATGAACTTTTAAAGTAATATGGAATGAAAAAAAAAATCAAGGTGGCTGTTTGTGGTTTGGTTATGCAGTGTATTTTTGTTTTTTATGCTAGCTCTGTTGTTGTAGTTTTCATTGGCAATAATAATATGCCTGATGGATGTGGAAAATAGATCTTTTTTCTTCCCTTACTTTATATACTTCATGTTCTTTACAGTAGATCCAATTAATTCACGATCCCTTAACTGGCTTATTTTGTTCTGTTTTTTTTTTTTAATCTATACACTCTGATGTAAATCCATTCTACTTGGGTTAGCAAAATGGAGATTAAGAGGGATATGGGCACTCTTTCCAAGTGCATTCATAGGGTCAGGCACAAACCTTGTTTTGGGAAGGCAGACTGTAGAAATAAGATTTTTCCAGTGCCATGGCTGAATTTTCATTGCATGGGCTGAGTCTAATTGTCAGCATCACTTGTCTTTCCTTTCTTGCTCACCCAAAAGCTAGAATTTTAATTCTGGCACAGTCACTGCTGGATGCTCAGCAGCTGTGACAGGGTTTACCCTCTAACCATTGGCCAAGCAGCATCAGCAACCTCCATGTGGTTGGGAGAGAGAAAGCCCCCAACAGTCATTCCAGCATCTCCATGCCTCCATTCTGTCATGGAAAAGTGTTTCCTTGCTTAAAATGTGCACCCCAGTTTTGGATAGCTAATATTTTGGGGGAGGGCGTGTGTGTGTTTGTTTTGTGAATAAATATGGTATGAAGGAAGGAGAATGCTGAAAACCAACCCCCAGAATAAGATCAAGCGGGTACAGACTTGCTCCATTCTCAATTCAGAATGGAGTTCAGAAGATCTGTCTGTCAGAGGAGTTCATATTTGAATGGTCTTCTGAGCCAAATATTGGTGCCAACCAAGGGCCTGAATTGTTTTAAAGACTAACTTGAATAAGTGCATCGAAGGGATAGTATGATATGACTGGGGAGCTACAATTCACCATCAGTGTATGGGATATGTGTTTGCAGTCCCCACATTGGAGGACAAGGTAGCTTTTGTAGAGTGGAAGATATGAGATAATCCTGTGCCTCAGGGTCACCATCTGGGGTTAGGAAGGAATTTATACACACAGCTGCTCAGGAATGGTACTGAGTTCAGAAGAGGGGAGAGCAGGGGGAAAAGGGAAATGGGAGAGGAGGCTTGACTTGAACACACTGATCCTTCTGCCAGAGCTTGGAAAAGACTGATTAAAGAACCTTAGTATTGCATTCAGGGTTGAACTAATCACCAAAAATGGTGTCAGAAAGGACATTATCCTCTAGGTCAGATTGTTATGGACCACTGCATGTTTTGCCTTCTGCATGGGATGTGGTAATTATCCTGGGAACTATTGAGCATATACTAGCTGCTGGGGCTGTGAGAAACAGCACCATTTCGCTTTGACTTGTTTCAACATTTCAATGGAACAGTGTTTTATTTGAGTTTAGTTTAGTTTCAAAAGCACTGTTCTGTTTAGTTTCATCAAAAGAGTTTTGAAGTTTTGACATTTCACCCAGGCTATAATATGGAAGCACGAAACTGGAGGAGGAGCAGCCTCCTCTGATTGCAGGCAGATCAGAGCCAGCACCCTGGGGCCGGCACCCTGGGGAGGAGTCTGACAGAGCTCCACAGCCCTCCTGGCTCCACAGCTCCACAGCACTCCCTGAGAGCTGAACCAGTGGAGGAAAGTGGAGCCCACTGGGCTCAATGCCATGGGGCCACAAGCAGCTGGGAACCAGGCCAGGTGGAGGTGAAGCGCAGCACCCAGGCTGAGCCCTGCCCACCTCCACCAGGCTGCAAGCCACTGGGAACCCAGCCCGGTGGAGGCAGGCACAGCTCAGCCCCCGGGCTGCACCCCGCCCACCTCCACTGGTCTTCAAGCTGCTGGGAACCCAGCAGTGGAGGTTTCCTAGCCTGGGTTCCCAGGCTGGGTTCTCAATGGCTCGCAGCCCGGTGGAGGTGGGCACAGCTGCACCCTGCCCTGTTCCCTGCCTGTGGGTTCCCAGTGATTTGCAACCTGGTGGAGGTGGGTGGGGCACAGCACGGGGGCTGTGCTGTACCCACCTTCATTGGGCTGGGGTCCTACCAACTTGAAGCCTGGCGGAGGTGGGTGGCTATGCCCACCTCCACCGGGCTGGGTTCCCAGCAGCTTGCAACCCAGTGGAGGTGGGCAGGGCACAGCCTGGGGGCTGTGCTTTGCCTCCACCTGGCTCAGTTCCCAGCTGCTTGCGGAAGCCAGCCTGCTGGAGGGCTCCCAGACTGGGTTCCCAGGCTGGTTCCCAGCAACTTGCACCCACCTCCACTGGGCTGGGTTTCTACCGGCTTGAAGCCCAGTGGAGGCAGGCAGGGCACAGGCCAGGGGCTGGGCTGTGCCTGCCTCCACTGGGCTGGGTTCCCAGCAGCTTGCAGCCCAGTGGAGGTGGGTGTAGCATAGCCTCCAGGCTGCTCCCCATGCGCCTCCACTGGGCTGGGTCCCCAGTGTCTTGCAGTCCAGTGGAGGGTGGAGGGGCACAGCTCTAGGGCTGCACTCTGCCTCCCTCCACCGGGCTTAGCACCCAGTGGCTCCAAGCCCCGTGGAACTCAGCCTGATGGTAGGAGGCAGAATGCAGCTCTGGCTCTGCCTGCCTCCCACCACCCAACTGAGTTCCATGAGGCTGGTGGAGCCAATCAGACTACAGCCTGGTGTCAGGAGGCAGAGAAAGCTGGCCCTGCATTCCAATCAGCTCCACCAACCCCAGGGAGTGCAGCCCGGCAGCGGGAGGTCGGGGATAGCCATGGCTGCACTCCCGACTGGGCAGGGCCACATGGGGCTGTGCAGAGACACTGGGAGTGCAGCCCTGGTTCTTCCCTGCCTCCCACCACCTGGCTGAGCTGCTGCTTCAAAAATCAAAATGTTTCAAAACTTTCAAAATGTTTTGATTGGCCTTGTTTCATTTGAAGGCTGTTTTGAAGCCCTCTGTTTCATTTCAATTTCACTGTTTTGAGCTTGAAATGAGTTGAAACAACATTGAAACAAAACAGTCTGTGAAATTTTGCACAGCCTTACTAGCTGACTACTTCTCTGTTGAAGTAACAGAACAGTGGCGGTTTTCTTGTCTCCCCTGCTTTTGTCTATGGTGTATTGTGCTGTAGAGTTTTGATATTACAGGTATGACTGAGGGTTTGCAGTCATGATTTAGGGAATTTCCTGGGTAAATGACTGATTGCAAATGCAAGGATCTGGAAGGAAGCCCTTGGTAATTTTGTGTACCAGGGAGGCTGTTTTCCTAGTACACCAGAAGATAGGTACTCTTAATTCTTTCAGTTTGACAGTCTTCCTACCAATTAGAGTGGTACAAAATTTTGACTGCTGTTTTGTTTTGATGGTGTTTTGAGCATGTCGACACTCAAAACTCCGAATCCAAAATTAAACGACAGACATGTTGAAACATTCTAAACGAAACAAAGCAAGTTGAAATGTTTCAAAGATGTTTCACTATTTTGAAGGTGTTTCAAAGCTGGGCTTGCAGGGAAAGATAAAGTAAGGAGTGGGAGGGGGAAGTGGGGGGGGAACAGTGTGACATCTGTAGCTGGTCAGTGTCTGCCAACTGTCCCTGCGATCCCTTCTAATCCCAGTACTTTGGGGGAGGGACCTAAAAAGTTTAACAGCATATAAGCCCATGAGTGCTTAAGTTGTCAGCCTTTCTCAGCCTGTCTCTTGCCAGAAAGCAGCAACTGAAAGGCAGTGACTCTGACTGCTTCCTAGTTGCTATTGTCTAGCTAGGGAGTGTGTCTTCTACTTGCAAAGGATTGGACAGGATACAGCTTAGTTATACTAGCCTAACATCAATACTACTATTGTTATCCCTATATTATTTCTTTTTTTTTCTATATCCATTCCTTTGAAGTTATTCTTTTTTTTTTTTACTTGAAGAAAAATACATCTATTTTGCCTTACAGTATGATCTCTGGCCACTGTTCAGGGACAGGCTGGCGG
>NW_005841860.1:4819737-4822159 GCF_000455745.1 Alligator sinensis | reverse complement strand
GGGGGGGATGTCTCAGGTAAAAGTGGAATCCCCTTTTCCCCTACCCCAGCATGTGTCTCACCCCCTGATGCCTCCATTTCTCTTTCAATGACTGGCTTTCTTGCCTGCATTGCATGCCAGCCTCTGTCTTCTTTACTATTCCTTCCATCCAGGAAAAGCACACACACCAACTGCAGGTGCTTCCTCAGCCTGACAAAGGGTTTTCAACCCAAAAGCTTGCTAAGATATATTTCTCCAACTATTCAGCTGGTCTACTAAAAGATATCAGATTCACCCAAAAAACCTTGTCTGCCACGTCCTTAGATCAACATGGCTACAACCTACATCCCTAGAACCTGTCCCCGGTCAGCTGACCAGAAGGAGGCAGGGCCCTGGGCACATCTAAGCCCCATGGCTGGGACTGGCAGGAAGAGTTCTCTGGCACCTGCTGGAGAAGAAGCTCCTGCAGAAAAGGAAAGAAAGGCTCGGTGACAGTTTGGCTGCCTGAGACGCTAGTGCTACTGGGATGCTTACCTGTTGTTATTTAAAGTGGTGGGCCAGACTGAGGCTGTAGGGGAGGAGGATGCCTCATTGGTGCACACTAGTGTGTCATTTAGAGGCCCCAGCACCAGTGAGGGCAGAGTGACAGGGGCATAGAGAGCCCAGAGACAACAGAAGGTAGAGTGAGACTGAGAACTCATTACAGGGGTGATATCAATATACTATCTGCAAGGCATGGGGTGTGTTTGGAGTCATGCATCTAGCCCATAAGACTTAGGGTGTCCCCTTGAGGCACCTACTTGGAGTGGGTCCCAGCAAGGGAGGGTGCAGGAGGGTTCAGATGAAGATGTTTCAAAACATAGTTTCTTTTGTAACTTTTATCTGTCTGCCTGCCAGCCTCCGAGCTGTTTTCAGAATGGGAGGGGGAAAAGGGAGGGGACAGAATTCAGGTGGTTTTTTTCAGCCCCCACTGAGGGTGGAACAGGTGTATTGACCCTCCCCCTGAGGTGGGGGGGTAGCTCCAACTCACTCACCCCACCCTTCAGAGCTGGCTGGGAACTCCTAGAATGAGCTGCCTCTGCTCCCTTTCCCCCTTCCCATTCTAAAACAGGGACAGGCTTAGAGAGTGGAGAGGCCATTGTTTGGGAAACCAGGTGTAGGCTTGCAGCCAGCAGCTAGATTCTGCTTCTCCTGGGACCAACAGTAAACTTCTGTTTGGTTCAAGGGATTGTTGAAACTCAGAATGCTTCCTGTGAAGTGGAGAGTTGCATTTCCATCTACGTCCTGAGAAACTTCACAGCAAAGTTGGGAGAAGTCAATAAGTACATATAAAGCATACTCTTATTACCTGAAAGGTCAGGAACTGTCCATCCATCATAGATTTGGTTCAAAGGATACAAAAGGAGATTGTATTCTCATTTACTGTCTTGGAAGATACTTGAACAGTTAGTATTAAATAGTTGAGGGTTAGTTCTCTAAGTATCCCCATAGCTACTAGAAAGGGGCTGGATTTTTCTGTTGTCCAGAAACTTAAGTAATCATTGGTATTTTGCCAAATATTTCCCAATGGGAAAGGCCAACATTACAATCATGTATGTTTTTCAGTAGTTGCTATAAAAGGGTTAGTGCTTGCCAACAGTTCTTACTTGAGAGGATCAGATTTATCCTCTTAGAATAATGGGGTTGTATGGAAACAGCTACTGAAAGAATTTATGGCCTCTCCAAGGTTAAATCATCATACTTCATTGTATAAATATAGTATAAATCTTTGAAATTTTTTTTTAATAAAAAATTACTCCCCACCCCCAATCTAGCCAGTATTAGATCATTCAACTAGGATCATAGAATATTATGGCTAGAAGGGACCTCACAAGTTTATCTAGTCCAGCCCCCTGCTCAAGGCAGGATCTTTCTTGACAAGACCATCCCAGTGAAGTGTCTGTCCAACCTACTTCTAAAAATTTCCAAGGATGAAGGTCCCAAAATTTCTCTACATAGCATGTTCTAATGCTTGACCACCCGCATAGTCAGGAAGTTCCACTTAATGTTAATTTCCTCTGCTTCCGCTTGAGAAAAAAACATTTCTGTCCTCTCTATAATCATCCCTGAGGTATTAGAAGATTGTAATCAAATTCTCCCTAAGCCTTCACTTCTCCAGGATTAATAACCCTAGCCTTTTCACCCTTTCCTCACAATTTACACTTCTCATACCTTCAATCATTTTTGTCACTCTCATTTGGATGCTGTCCAATCTGGTGTTCACCTTTCTGGAAGTGTGGGGCCCACTGGAAACAGTGCTATAGGCCTCATATCACATCTACTGCTCTCTTCCCATCCACAAAACCTGTCACTTTGTCATAGAAGGAAATCAGGTTGTTCAGGTGTGACTTATTTTTAGATTCAGAGAGAACAGATTCTTTACTATTGTCAAACAAAATTCTCT
>NW_005841860.1:4814457-4819727 GCF_000455745.1 Alligator sinensis | reverse complement strand
TTTTTTTTTTTTTTTTTTTTTTTCCTAAAAATGTACCTCTATTGTTTCTGCTTCACTCTTTGGCTTTTATCTAATCTCTTCTGCTAGGATTTCTGTTCTATCTAAGGCACAGGAAAGAAACATCCTGTACCTTAGTTGCAAAGTGTACTTCCTCTATGAAGAAATGTTTAAAACAAATTGTGGCTATGCAAAGTCTGTGTAACCCTTGAAAAAAAATGTGTTATGATTAGACAATTACTTTGATAAACTGTATGTGCCAAAATGACACTTTCATACCCCCAAAATATTTTAATTCTGTGTAAACCCTCTGAGGAGGCTGACACCAATAATACAATATCTTTTAACTGGGTCATTCAGTTCTGAATACATTTAAATGAAGGATTTAAATATGGTGGGGTTCCAAAATAAGTGAGGCCAGAAGATTGTATCCTTCCATATCCTTTTTTTATGGACTTTTCATGGAAAATAAGTTTGCACTTCTTTCAGATATGTAGCTTTTTTTCCATCTGTAGGTACATGACTTAAGCAAGAATATAAATCCTTGCAAATCATCACAATTGAGTACTGATATCTCATCATTCACTGATCTCATCTATGACTTGGGATGCCAAGAGTCCAGAATCTAATCTAAACATCCAAATAGTGTTAAACTTCAAAGATAAGAATAACTTGAGCCTAACATCTACATTTGAAAACTTGGCAAATAATGCTAGCAGTGCTGGTGCTTGCTCACTACCATGGAAAGTATCCAAAGTAGCACTGTGAGGTAAATGAATCTGTCAAATCAGCAGCTGAAAAAGAAACTAGAAGAGTTAAAACAATTTGACAGGTGGCCCACAGCACTGTTATTGTGACTACGGGGCTCCCGACAGATCCATAATTTTGGCAGCTGCCACGTGTCCACACCCATGGGGAGCCCCAAACCCTGCGTGCTGGATCCAGCACCTGATCACAGCATGTGAGGCCAAGAGAGGGTGGCACTAGCCTCTGAGACTCAATGGTGGTGCACAAGAGCAGGAGAGGGCAGAGAGGCTCAGTGCTGTTCCCTTGGGACCCAATCTTAGCATTTGGGGGAAGAAGAGGGCAGCACTGCTCCTCCTCCAAACTCTCTGGACTCCATCCCAGTGAGCAGAGCAGGGAGGGGGCAGTGCTGCCCTTTTGGACCCAGTAACCTGGCATGTGTGGGGAGGAGGGGGCAATGTTGTCTCTCCCCCAGGACCCAATGGGCCCCACACCATTGATTTTGCCCATGGGTTCAAATGGTTGAGAACCACTGTTATATTGGAAAATAAAAACTTAAGCCAGTCTGATTTGATGATGAAAATGGTGGCATTTCCCAAAAATCCAGCTTGTCTTCAATAATGTTGTATATCTTATCATAGAATCATAGTATCATAGATTCATAGATTCATAGATGTTAGGGTCGGAAGGGACCTCAATAGATCGTCGAGTCCGACCCCCTGCATAAGCAGGAAAGACTGCTGGGTCTAGATGACCCCAGCTAGATGCCTATCTAACCTCCTCTTGAAGACCCCCAGGGTTGGGGAGAGCACCACCTCCCTTGGGAGCCCGTTCCAGACCCTGGCCACTCTAACTGTGAAGAAGTTCTTCCTAATGTCCAATCTAAATCTGCTCTCTGCTAGCTTGTGGCCATTATTTCTTGTAACCCCCGGGGGTGCCTTGGTGAATAAAACCTCACCAATTCCCTTCTGTGCCCCCGTGATGAATTTATAGGCAGCCACAAGGTCGCCTCTCAACCTTCTCTTGCGGAGGCTGAATAGATCCAGCTTCTCTAGTCTCTCCTCGTAAGGCTTGGTCTGTAGGCCCTTAACCATACGAGTGGCCCTTCTCTGGACCCTCTCCAGGTTATCCGCATCCCTCTTGAAGTGCGGCGCCCAGAATTGCACGCAGTACTCCAACTGCGGTCTGACCAGCGCCCGATAGAGGGGAAGTATCACCTCCTTGGACCTATCATAGTACTTAGGGTTGGAAGGGACCTAAACAGATCATCAGGTCTGATCCCCTGTCCCGGGCTGTCTGATTAGGCACAAAAGTGCTCCAGAAACATTTTTAAAAAGAATTTACTTAGCACTGTGGTTCACCAAAGTTTTGATCCAGTGGGTCATTTGTCAACCCTTGAAATAGCTCCAACAGCTATGCACTGTTACTGAACCTCAATTGAGAAAGAGATTATGGCTCTGGGAATAGTGGACTACTTGACTGTAACCTCATGTATTACCAGTGCTCTGTTGACCACAGTTTGGGAAACACTGGTCTACATACATAACAGAGAGTGACCTCTACTGTAGACTTGACTGAATGGAAGAAGGAAGAAAAACAATTTATAAACTGAACCCAACCATATGTCTCTATTTAGAATACTTTTACCAACAACAATGACTACTACTTTTCTGAAGAAGACTAAATAAAGTTATTTAATAAAATGAACAGCAGAGCATGTAATATAACAGTATCCATTTTTCATAAAGAAATCGTGTGATTTGTCAGTGATCTGGAAATCAGATATGAAGTGTAGGATTGTCTAATATTTGGTACTAGTGTAACTCTATTCCTATTGAAATCAATGGACATTTTGCCATTAAATAAATTCTTATTTTTCCAATATGTCTGCACAAAGCAGAGAAATGCTTAATTTGTTGTATTACTTGGTCAAATACATTTCTTTGTGTATTACTGAGGCTTAATGAAGGGTTATTTTTTTTAAAGAAAAGATGAAAATGGTAAGAACAGATTGGTAAGAAGACTTCTTGTTCTGTGAGGTTAGGTACAGCTATTTAAAAAGCCCAGAGCAGAATTGATCTAAGTTACATGGTTTTCTATAAGCAGCGTAATTTAGATCAGTTCCTAAAAGATCACACATTGACCCTTTGGTGGGGGTGGCAAACCTTAGACTCTGATCTGCCATTTTTAAACCAGCCCATGTGCCGAACTTTTGTTTTATTATGTGTATAGACCAGCTTTGAGTGCTGAACTTCTGTTCTGTTATGGGTATAGACTGGCTTCAAACCACTTATAGGCTAGGAACATACATTACACATAAACTGGTTTAAGTGATAAGAAGCTGGTTTAAACCTGTAACAGAACAGACATTCAATGCACATAAACCAGTTTAAAAATGGACAAAACTGGTTTGAGAAACCTCACTGAATGTAGTATCAAACTTAACTGATTTGACTCAAAAAGGTTTAAGCAATATCCGTCCTAGACCCCTTCCTGGTTTAAGTTAAACCAGAGTCCCCCAGGACCCAGCATGCTCTCTGGACTGGACTCTCTTCTCCAGTAGAGCAGGGCTAGCCCCAAATCTTTGCTCCCTAGCTGGAGAAGGGACAGGCAGGGGTCTGGCTAGAGTGGGGTTTAATTCCCCCCTCCCTGTTCCACTGGCAGGGACCTGCTGGGTCTGGTGGGAGGTCTGTCCTTGCTACTGCAGAGGCGGGACGCCATGGCCCCTGAGGCAGAGGGGGCAGGGACGGGGGTTCTTCTTCCATCTACCCCCACTGCCTCCAGGGGACCACAGCTGGGTCTGCTTGCCCCAACTGCTGCGCTCACTGCCTGTGTGGGGCAAGTGGCAGAGTTCCCTCCACCAGACACTGGAGGGAGGGGGAATAACCCCTGGCCCTGGCCCCCTGCAGGTCCCCTGCCAGCCAGCATCTGGCTGCTCCCCCACTTGGTTGCTGCAGTGGGAGGGGGAAGGACAGGGAAGGATGGGGGCAGCAGCCCCTGCCAGTGTCGGGAAGTACAATTCCTTCCCAGCAGGGGGCCCCCACTGTGGGGCATGCAGAGCTATGTCAGGCTCTGTGTGGCAGCACCAGGGCCTGGAGTGGCCCAGAGCCCTTCAAGCCTCCCCCCTCCCCCGCCCCCGCTCTGTGGTCCACAGCAGCTTTTCCCAACCCATAGCTCAATTCCCACCCAACCCCTCACCAGGACGGGGCTCATGCTCTGGGAAACTGTGACGGGGCATCAGCACACATAGTTCAGGGTGGTGGGGAGGGAAGCTTCTGCTCCAATGCGTGGAGCTCTGACTCCAGCTCTCAGATTCATTGGAAGGCAGAAGGCACCCAAGTGGAAGGCGTCCAGAGGCTGCAGCTGGAGTTCTACATGCAGGGCAGAAGCCATGGGTCTGAAGCTTCCGAGCCCCCAACCAAAGCGGTGCAGTGTGGCTGTGGCAGTGGTAACAGCAGCTTGAAGTGAAGGGGGCAGAACAGCCCTCGACTCTGGCCAGCCCACAGCTGCTTGTGAGTTGCAGCCCTGGGTGCTGCACAGGGCAGGGGGTGCAGCAGTGATGCCAACACATCTGAGCTAGCCTGGGAAGCCCACTCCTCAGCCAGCCACCACCTGGCAGGGCCCCTTGCGGGGAGGGGGGGCCAAGGAGCATGGGAAAGCAGTGGAATAAGCCCCCTCTGTTGGACACCAGAGGAAGAGGGTCTGGAGGGGTTTTATTCCATTGCTTGCCCCGGGTACACAGTGAGCAGTGGTCAGGGAAGGCAGACCCCAGTGTGGTGCCCCAGGGGCACTGGGGTAGAAGGGAGAATAACCCCTCTCTCTACCCCCTCTGCCTCAGGGGCCATGGCAGTCCACCACTGCAGCAGTGAGGAGGGAGTGCCCAGCAGATCTGCTGGGTCCCTGCCACCTCTCTGCCCCCACAACACAGATTCTCTGCAGCCAAGGGTGTTCTCTAGCACTCCATGGCTCCTGGCCTGAGCAACTGCAGGCATGTGCCTGCATTTTCTCAGTCCAGCGGGAAGGTCTGTGCTGTTACAAACCAATTCAACTTAAGCAGGTAGACTAATCTGCAAAAGTTTAATCAATTCAGGGTCTGACTTTTTGAATGGCTGTCCCTAGCCATACTGGTAAAAGTGTAAAAAAAAAAAAATTAAATAAAAGTTTAAAAGCCAGAGTCTCCAAGGTTGGTGTGATCAATATCGGAGAGAATTATTTTTCTTACACAAGCTTCTATGGACATTTTTTTTCTCTGTGTGTGTGTGTGTGCATGTGGGTTTTCTTTTTTTTAAGTTTAAACTTTTTTTTCTCCCCATAATGAAAGACATTGTACACTAGGACCGTGTGAAGCTTCAGGTGGTGATTCAATTCAGAGGAGATTCAGCCTGATTCATTGGCTGAATCTCCAAATCCAAATCAAATCAGGAGACCAATTTAGAGGTCCAAATCTATTCAAAGCTATCCAAATCTTTGGCAAAGATTCGGAGAGCTTTGATCATTCGGGCAGTCCCTGGTGGCTGCAGCAGGGAGCT
>NW_005841860.1:4796501-4814330 GCF_000455745.1 Alligator sinensis | reverse complement strand
TGGGGGGGGTGATCCCCACTGCCTCATGCTGCATGGGGGACTCTGCATGAGCACCCTTGACCCGCTCTGCTCCCCCAGGCCCCCCACGGTTGCCCTGCCTGCCGGGGCTCTGGCCCTTTGGGAAAAAAAATGCCGAGAAAAGTCCTGGGACTCACTGCTCCTGGTGCAGCCTTGGGGCTTTGGTGGCTTCTGGAGAGCCCCCCACATGATGGGGAGCAGTGGGGATCACCACCCGCCAGAAGAAGCAGAGAGTCCCAGGGTTTCCTCTGTTTTTTTTTGTTGTTGTTCTGAAAGGGCTGGAGCTGAAGGGGCTGGGAGAGCAGGTACAGTTCAGGGGCTTGTGCAGAGCCCCTCATGCAGCATGGGGCAGCGGGGATCGCTCCCCACCCAGCAGCACCTGCTGAGCCAGGGATTTTTTCCCCCCAAGTGCTGGGAGCTAGGGCAGGTAGGGTGGCCATTGCTGGGCTGGGAGAGGGGCGGGGGATGGGCCTGGCTGATTCAGAGATTTGGAGATTCGGCTGCTGCTGAATATCTGGATCAGATTTGGCTGAATTGAATCAGGACAGTGATTCAAATCACCGAATTGAATCGCTTTCCCTTGAATCGGCTGAATCCGAATCCAAAGCGAATACTAGTCGCTTCACACAGGTGTATTGTACACCAACTAACATGGGATAAATTTTAGTAAGGAACTTCAGTTTCAAATTTCAAAGGCCTTTGTATTTTCTAACATTTTAATGTTTTTGTTCTGTTTTTTTATAAAAGTTGCTTTGATTAATAAAATAATTAAATAAATTAGTATAGCATTTCCCCGTTTTGCTTTTTAGACTAAAAAAATCAATTAATTGGCTCTTCTAGTGGTGCTATAAGGAAAAGAAAACCAAAAAGCTTTGAAGCATAGGGCAGTGATGACCAAATAATAGCCACAAGCTAGCAGAGAGCAGTTTTAGACTGGACATTAGGAAGAACTTCTTCACAGTTAGAGTGGCCAAGGTCTGGAATGGGCTCACAAAGGAGGTGGTGCTCTCCCCTACCCTGGGGGTCTTCAAGAGGAGGTTGGATATGCATCTAGCTGGGGTCATCTAGACTCTAGCTGAGGTCATCTGAACCCAGCGCTCATTCCTGTCTATGCAGGGGGTCGGACTCGATGATCTATCGAGGTCCCTTCAGACCCTAACATCTATGAATCTATGAAATTTTGTTTGGTTTTTGATATAGATGTGGGAGTGTTACAGTATGTAAGATTGTTCTCCTTTTTTGTTCTTTCCATTGCCTTAAAAAAAGAATAATACATATTTGATAGTGAAGTCTATTTTTTTAACTCTGGTCCTTAACTTCCCTTTTGCCTGGGTAGCTGTCAAGTTGACATAAAGACACAATATAAATAACGGCCATCCTAATAAAAAAAATAGAAGATAAAATATTACAGATTAATTGACTGAAGCTTAACCTTTGCTAAAAGCTCTAGTCCCAATGTTGCTGTTCTGGCTCTGGCATTACCCCACTGAATTTAATGGGATTACTCAATGTAATCGGGTGTGGGGTAGGGGATATCTGTATTTGAGAGTACTGAAGGTCTGGACTTGTGTACTTTTTAGTAGCAAAAAAAAAAAAAAAAATCTGAATGCTTCATAAACCATTTTAAGACTACAAATTCCAAGACAGTTATAGCTTTACAAAGCTCTTAGTTGCATTTTATTCTTCAGGTTTTTTATTAATTCTTGGCCATAAAACAGCAAGGTTTGTTTAGATCAGTCTTCACCTAACCTTTATTTTATTGCAAATGGCTACTTCTAATTTAAATGCAATTTTATATACAGCATATCATAACACATCTTTGTTTTATGTGGCCCCTCTTACTGGATTCAAAAAGCATTGTACAGGGTTACATACAACAATTTTTTTTTCTGATAAATTATAGAAATGCTTGAATAAAAACGATGGTGGATTAATTAAAGCATTAAATCATAAGTCCAGTAATAGAGAAATAGATACAGAGGTATAGGAAAACAAAAAGATATTCTGTGAAAGGGAATGAAGAAAGGCAGGTGCTTTTCCAGACAGGAGGCACTGCTGAGGAAATGGTTCTGCACTACAGATATGGTGATGCTGACCCATACTCTTCAGTTCATGATGGAGTACCCAACAATTTCTACCTGTCACACCTTTGTTGTAATATAAAATGGTGTTACAATAAGCAGGAGGTTGCCCATTTAAGACCCCGATGCCTAGGGGTTTGTACATGACTCCAACCTTCCCTTATCATGTCCCATGCCTTGCAGATGTCATCACAGAGTTGCTGTTTGCTGCAAACTCAGCCCCAGCCCTGCTGGTGCCCTTCATTCCCCACCCCTCTGCAACCTCCCCAGCCCTGCTTGTGCCCCTCATTCCCCCTCACAGACCCTTAGCCCTGCTGGCATCCCTCCCCCCGCCCCCCCACAGCCTCCCCACCCTGCCTCCTGGCAGGAGGTGGTGGTTGTTGCAGTGGAGCACAGCACCCCCCCCGCCCCGACCTGCCTGCTGTGGACTTGGGTGAGTGAGGGGAGGAGGGAAGCTTCACACTGCTACGTGCACTGCCAGAGGGGCAGAGGGGACCCATGCCTCCAGATGTGTCCAGGGTAGGAACGGGCCCTGGCACAGGTTGCCCACTCCGGAGGTTGGGCTCCTGCCCTCCCCTGGGGCCTCTGCAGCCCAGCAGGTGTGACCCAGCATTGCAGGGCACAGCTCCTTCCCACTGTGAGCTCTGCAATGCCCTGGTGACATGTCCCCTGAGTGTGTGGCAGCAGTCAGGGGCACAACGCTGCGCTGCTTCACCTACTGGTGCCACACAAGCAGGGGACACATTGCAAGGAGCTCGCAATGGCAAACAGTTTCCTGTGTGGCCCTGCTGTGCCCTGCTGTGCTGGGTCACTTTCACTGGGCTGCGGAGGCCCTGGGGGCAGGGCAGCAAGGTAGGAGCCCAAGCCTACAGCATGCAGCCCATCCCAACACATGGCCCACCCTGTGCATAGATCTGGGGTCACAGACCCGCTTTGCCCCCTAGGAGTGCTCACAGCAGCAGGGTGCTGGTCTCTCCTCCCCAGCCCCTAATTAGCCACCTGTGCTCTCATATCACTCCCCACTGGGGCCCTTAAGCTGTGCATTGCAGCCCTGGGCTCCAAGCCCCATGCTCCACCTGGCTGGGCAGCAACCCTAGCCCCAGCCCTTCCCAATTCCCCTCCCTCTCTTCCTCCCTACCTATGGCAGCCTCAATTCTCTCCGCTACAACTTACCTGCAGGAGCTGCTCTTCAGGCTGCCTGGCAGCCACATGCATATACATGCACATGGCACCCCCTGCTTGTCTGCTATCCTCCTGGTTCCTCCCAGCCTCTTGCAGGCTGGAACTCTGTTAGTCTGCAGAGGGCTTGTAGCAAAACCCCCAGTTTTTCTTTTTTTAAAAATACATTCCCTTCCCTTTCCCAACCATTTCTGACTTCCTCTCTGCCCTCTCTATCCCTTATAAGTAATTATAAGTAGTCATAGGTAAGCTAAGTTCTTGTATGCTATTATTGTAATAAGCCCCCTTTATATCGTAAATAGTGTTCTATTATGTTCATATTGATTTTTACTGTTTTACATTGAATTTATATGATTTAGGTCTGTGTCTGTAAAGTAATGTCAAGTAATTTCAAGTTTTCATCTTGTATGTCAAGCTCCATCTTGAGTCCCCTGCCCGGGCATAACCTATTGTATAGTATGTTGTAACTGTGACTTAAGTCTAACCAGTGTCATGTAAATTGGTTCCTGAATGAATAACCAGTAATGAACAGACCATTGCCTTGCATTGACTCACCCAGGATTCACAGACCTCACCCAGGAACAGAGACAAAACCCTGCATTTGAAAGATAAAGAACCTACAGGAACCCAACATTTGAACATATGCATCTGAGCAGGACTGGCCCTTGCCTGGGCATGTCCTTCCCATAGGTGATACAGGTAGCCCACCCCTATAAAAGGGGTGGCAGAGTGTGACCTCCTTGGAGTCCTCTCCATCTGTATGTGTCCTCCCTGGGGTCCTCTCCATCTGGCCCAGCACTACACCATGCCAACTATCCACCCAGAGGCCCTGCCAGCAACCCCCACTGGCCAGCAGCTGGCTGGAGAAGACCCCAACTGGCCATCAAGGATCAACTCACAGCCCAGGATAGGTAGATATCACCCACCTTTGTTCCCCAAAGGACCTGGACTCTGTCCCCACACACCTTGACTTCAATCCCTCCACCAAGCCTTTCCTCTCCTACTACCATTATGTGGGTGTGTGTATGTGTGAGTGTTTCTATATGTGTGTGGGAACCAGTAACTTTGTGGGGCTGGGTAGTGTGTTGTGTGTTTAATAAACCTGTTATTTTGGAACCCCAAGTTGGGTTTTTGTCTTGCTGATCTTCTGGCCCTGCTCAAATTTTGGTTCTTTGCCCCTCTGACTTTTGTTCTGTCTCCCTTTCTCTCTCTTCCATCTTGGCTCTTTCCCTGACACCTCCAAAGCCCCCATATCTCCCTCTATGACCTCCATCCCACCTTAAACCTTGACTTTCACCACCTCTCACCTCTGCTCCACTGCCTCTTGGTCCTGACTTCTGGCCTTTTATTTTCTAGCTAGCTGCTTTCCAGGCCCCAGCTGTCTCCCCCAGTTACTTCTGGCTGGCTGCTTTCCCAGTCCCCACCTCCTCCAGGCTTGCTTTCCCAGACAGCTTTCACTCCCTGGCCCCACCTCTCCAGCTGCTCCTCCACTTTCTCTCTCCTCCACTCCCTGAGTTGCCAGCTTCTCCCTGATCCAGCTCCTGGTTTCCCCTGGCACCTGCAGCTTCCTTGGCTTCCCAGCTTGCTCTCCAACCCAGCTCCCAGTTTTTCCTGGCACCCGCAGCTTCCCCAAGCTCTCTGGATTTCTCCCTGACCCAGAACCCACAGCTTCCCCTGGCACCTGCAGCCTCCCTGGAGTTTTCCTGGTTGGTTCCCTGACCTGGCTTTAACCCCTGGCATCCCACACACCATCCCAGCCCCTTCTCCCACTTCTGCTGCTTTTCCCAGCACCCGCAGCTCCCCCCCAATTTGCACCTGCAGCTCCCCCTGGCACCCACAGCATCCTCCTGGCCCTGTCTCTTGCTCCTGCTGCTTTTCCTGGCCGTAGCCTTCTCTGCCTGACTTTCTCCACCCATTCCTGGCTTCCCCAGCTCCACCCATAGCCGCCCCACAGCCTCCCAACTCTCAGACAGTTTCCTGACCCGGCCCCCAGCACCTGCAGCCTCCCTGACCCAACTCCTGGCTTATCTTGCTCCACTGGCTTCCTTGCCAGCTTCTCCAGTCTCAGCTCCACTGCTTCTCCCAGCACCAGTCCTCTGCTCTACTGGCTCTCCCCAATTAACCTAAAGTAACCTCGAGCCCCAAGTGACCCTGAGTAACACCAGGACTTTACCTCAAGTAACCCTGAACCCCAGTGACCCCAAGTAACCCCAAAGGCAGCTTGACCTCAAGTAACTCTGAACACCAAATTACCCAAAACGCCCCCTAGTGTTAACACACAGGCACAGAAGTGTGTGTTTGTGTGTTTGTGTATGTGTGTGTGAACTCATAGTTTTGTATGTGTAGTGTGTGTATAATTTGAATCATGCCCTCCTATCTAACAGCATAATATTGAGTTCCCAAGTGTTAATCTGGTGTGTATCAAGTCAATATGATCCTATGACCCCAGCTGACATCCTGCCCTTTGGGCATGGGGCTGGACTCGATGATCTTCTGAGGTCCCTTCCAGCCCTAATGTCTATGAAATCTATGAAATCTGCTCATTGCAAAACTGCAAAATCTGTGGGTTTCTCTGCTAAAAAGGAAAAACCCACATTTTTCTCTGCTAAAGGGGGAAATCCACTTTTTACTCTGTTTTCCATGGAAAATGGAAAGAGTGGATCCTTGCTCATCACCCACACTTTATTCCAGATTCAGGACAGAAATGGTCAGGAGTGGAGCAATATTCCTGCATTTAGTTTAGAGCCCCTTCCTATGCATGGCATGGACTACCCAATCACAGATGAATTAGCCATTTGTTATATTATGATAGGCAACTGTAATTATATTGGGATTCTTCTCACAAAAGCTCTAATTGATTAAACCAAATAAGGTGTACTGTCCCAAAGACAGATTTATTATGTCTTCATTCAAATTGGTACTGTCAAAGCAAATCCAGCACTATATTATGCAGCTATTACAGAATTCTAGGACATGCCCCTGTCTGTTTAAATGATGCCACCAGCTAGTATTTACTTTTGTATATAATAGCCTTGGCTATGGTTGTAATAAATTAGCATGTATCTTGATGCTCTGTGACCAATTTCTTAATCCTGAATTTCTGGTTAGATTCCAGCAACTTTTGCAGAAGAATCTCCTTCTGTCCTTTTGCTCCTTTAAAAATATATGTCACTGATGCATCAGGAAGAAGATGGCATCTATGCTTGTACCTCCCCAAGATTAAAGGAACCTAGCCTAAGACAAAGCAAGTAACTTTTCAGAGATGAGAATTAAAAAAATATACATTACCATTTTTTCTGCTTTGCTTGAGAGGTCAAGCTAATAGTAAAAGGAGAATTTCATGAGACCTCTGAAAAAATTGTGAATGACCTTTGAAATGAGGTGTAAATATCTCAAATCAATCTTGTTGAAGACAATATGCTCACCTTCTGAACACTGAATACCACCCATTGATGGTAATGGAAGTCAATTGTTTATATACTGAGTGTTGTATATAGTGTGTGTATGTATGTGCACATCCATTCCTGCGAGTAAGTGTATTTATTCCATATCATATTTAACTCCTGTTGCTGCCTGCTGTTTTGCTTGAAAAGCATTAGCCCTTGTTTGTTCAATAAAGATTCCTATCTGATCTCATGCAATACACAGAATCTACCATGACCATAAGGAGTGATTGGGTATGTTGTTTCTCATCAGCTGTGAAAACATTTCCAGAAGGGAAAGCAAAGAGATTTTCAGAGGAATGACTCTAAGAAAACCACCTCCATAAATTCAAGAGTGTGTAAGAACTCAGTGTGGAGAGAAGAACATGAAACTATCTTGGATTACTGTAGCTCAGGTACACCCAGGGGTGTGCCCTGTCTGCCAGTGGAAGAGATGGGGTGGTCAGGCAAGAGTATGGGAGAGGGGCCCGCCACCTGGGAGCAGTCCCCTCTCTTCTCTATAGAGCCCAGGCCAAGACAAAGTGCTTAACTATATACAGATGTATTGCTACATAAAATAAATATAAATAACAGACATTAAATATGTACCATAAAATTAGTATGTGACACCATATAAAATAACCTGCAGGCAACATATTGCACCACTTCGAGGGACTGCAAAAACATAAACCGGGTAATTCACAGCGTAGAAAATAATTAACCCTCCTTCACAGAATAACCATTAACACTTTGGAACAGGTAACTCAAGGCATCAGCACAATAAACACATATAAGAATCAACCTAGATAAACCCAGATAAGTTTGAGGTAGCAATACCATAGACATACACAGACAATAATACAGGTAAGTTCCAATAATAGGCAGCAAACACATATGGGCAATGAAGACAGATAAACCTATATAAACTCCCTTAAGGAGTACCCATAACTATATTAACCTGTACATTACGAAGCACCATCGATCACAAAATATGGCGGTGCACTCAGCATCCCATGGGGTGTTCCCTTCAGCCCCTCCCCTTTAGGGCCCCGGGATGTGGACACACCCTTCCCACAATGGAGAAGGGTGGAGGCTGCAAACCCTTCTCTCCCATGCCCACCTCCCCTGTGGGAACTGCTTCCCCAGCAATTCACGCTCCTGCTCTGAAGCAGTAAAGGTTCATCTGCTGGTGGCCAGTCCCACAAGGGCCTCTCTCTGGTGTCACCTCTGGCTCCTCTTGATGGCCTGGTGCCCCACAGTGGGCACCCAGGGTGCTCCTATGGGAGCTGAGCGGGTTCCCCAGCCTCACACTGGGGGTCCTTCCCTTTCTTGCTCTGGCACTGGGGATCTTTTAGTTTAATGCAAAGCCACACTCCAGGGCTCTGGTTACTTGGCATAGAGCTGGGGCTAACCTGAGTGGCCTCAAGCTGCTCCCAGGGCCAGCTCTCCATGTGCCAATCTGTGCACCATGTGGGGCCCAAGCAGCCTCAAGCTGCTCCCAGGGCTGGCTCTTCATGAGCCGTCCCACGCACCACCTACCTGTCATGACCCAGTGATTTTGGTGCCTCGGCACTATGGAATTTCCTGGCCACATGAGAGCTCCTTTGCATGGCAGAGTGTTCTGCTGCAATTGAGAGCCCACGTGTAGGAGAGAGTTCCCACCAATTTGCAGTTTCCTTTGCAGGATTCATTTCTTCTTTGCAGCACAGAAATGCACGGTGCAAAGAGTTCGTGCTATTCGGATGCTATTGGCCAGTGCTAAATTATTCACACGTGGCAGCTAGTAATTGGCTCACTAGCTGTTTAAAATTCCACGCGACTTCCGCCCAAGTCGAAGAGCTTTGAGCACGTTGCAGAGTGCCTCTGAAGTTATCGGACTTGCGGCTGCTGATCGATAGACTGATCACCTATCGATCTTTCTTCCCGTCACCGAGCGCAACCCCAGACATACCCCTTTCCCCGCTGGCTTCGAATTGCGGACGGATTAACTGGCTTGGGCCCCGCCAGCTGGAACAACTCGTGTGGTTATTCAGACGACCGGACCACCTGCGTCGTGATTGCAAGCGGTGTTAGTAAATTTTTTTGCAACCGATAAGTTGTGTCTGCCTCTCCATTCACCAGCCCGCCCTAACGTACGACCAATTTCTAACGCAACTGGAGTCGGCTCTGGCCGTCCGAGACACTACCCAGCCGCTTGCCAGGTTCACAGGCTCAAGCCACCTCGAGCAGCTCCTAGAGCCTGAGCGCCATGTGCTGATCCTCAGGCAGGGTCCAGAGGACGGTCATCTCTGGAGCTCCTTTCTCCTCGCAGTCCATCATCGCATCTCTCTTTCTCCAGTGTGCTGAACACACTTTACTTTGCCCCTGAAGTCTGGTGGACCTGCTGTGTTGCAGTCCACAATCTGGTCGGGGAGCTCTTCTCCCCTTCCCTTCAGGAAAGGGGTGGTGCTCGCTTTCCCCCAGCTTGTTTCTCAGGGATTCAGAATTGAGGATTCTCGAGCCCCTAGACACATTGGAGCTCGATCAGTTAAGTCTGTCACATTACTTATCTGTTACATTTCATCATAGTTTCATAGTTTCATAGTTGGTAGGGTCAGAAGGTACCTGAGCTGATCATCAAGTCTGACCCCCTGCCATGTGAGGAAAGAGCACTGGGGTCAAAAAACTCCAGCAAGGTGTTTGTCTAATCTCCTCTTAAAGACCCCCAGGGTAGGAGCCAGCACCTCTTCTCTTGGAAGTTAGTTCCAGATCCTAGCCACCCTGACTGTGAAGTAGCGCCTTCTGATGTCTAGTCTGAATCAGCCAGCTTGTGACTGTTATTTCTAGTCACTCCTGGTAGTGCTCGGGGGAACAGGGACTCCCCCAATGCCTGCTGGTCCCCCCTGACTAGTTTGTAAATGGCCACTAGATCCCCCCTCAGCCTTCTCTTGTGGAGGCTGAACAGGTTCAGGTCCCTCAGCCTCTCCTCGTAAGGCCTGCCCTGCTGACCCCTGATCATGCAGTTGTCCCTCCTCTGGACCCTCTCAATGCTCTCCACATCCTTCCTGAAGTGCGGCACCCAGAACTGGACACAGTACTCCAACTGCGGCCTGACCAGTGCTGCATAGAGGGGGAGGATCACCTCCTTGGACCTGCTCAAGATCCATCTGTGGATGCATGACAAGGTGTGGTTGGCCTTCCTGACCGCATCCCCACACTGTCGCCCCATGTTCATTTTGGCATCTATAATGATTCCACGATCCTTTTTCTGCCTCTGCCCTGACAAGAAGGGAGTTCCCCAGCCTGTAGGTATGCTGCTGGTTCTTTCTCCCCAGGTGCAGCACCTTGCACTTGTCAGTGTTGAAACCCATCCTGTTCTCATCCGCCCACCCCTGTAACCTGTCTAGGTCCAATTGTAGCCTATTCCTCCCTTGTAGTGTGCCCACATCCCCCCACATGCTAACTTCTATGTGAAATCCAAAATCATGTAATTTATCCTCGTGCCATTTCATTTATTTTTTAAAAGAAAATATTGCTACATTTATTAAAATGAACTGATGTATATTCTGCAATTTTGGGAAAGTGATAATTCACAGTAATACCTAATGCGTTTACGTTTTTTTTTGTTCTTTTTTGCTGGATTTTTTGCTTTTTTTTTTTTGCTTTTCCTTTCTATGCTTATTCTTTGGAGTAAGTTCCCATAGCCTTGAAACTTTTTGGAAGTCCTTTACTTTATGCTAAGTGGGTAGAATATGGTAGCATTCTATATGCAGATAGTACAGTGCTTGCACCTCCTCACAAAGCAAACTGAAGAATTCATACATCAGATGTGTTCAGTATGATGTTGACTGCTCCATATCCTCATTTTATTTGACCTAGCCAAAAGACACTTACATAATTGCTCAATGTCATGGATTGACTGGGAATATATTCATCTGGTCAGGGGAACAACTTCAGAATAGCTGGGGATAGTAATCCTTCTGGCCATAAATTGCTGTAAAACTGCAAAAACCTCTAAATTATTGGGATACCTGGGAGACGATAGCAACCAGTTAAAGGGTATGACATAAAGAATAATCTAGTGTTTAATATGAACACGTCTGGCTGGAAAACAACCTTTGGGGTCCTGAACTGGGTTTCATTGGAGTGATGAATCCTTGCATTTTCACCCCACAGAAGATCTTTAAAACCCTGTACTGGCTTAAATGAGCTGTAAGGGAAAATGGCCTTTTTTCCAGTGTCTAGCCTTGGAGGAAAAATTTCAGTCTCCTTTTTTTGCTGTTAGAAGGTCACAAAATTTAGAGTATCTCCTTTAAGTACTTATGTATAGCACAGAGTTTGCTTGTTTGTGTCTCTTGGGTGTGAACTGCAGCTTGCATAGGTGCTTTTTATTTTAAAAATGAGAGTATTAAAATGTGCTCTGCTTTGCTTTCAAATCTCCTGATCTGTGTTCATCTTCTAAACTTTGTGTGTTGAGATTTGAAGTCTAGGATCTTTCCTGATTGTCTGTGCTATAAAACCCAAATCAAAGAGGCTTTTAATTTTATAAACTAAATGTTAGTACCTCAACATCAAGAGGTGAAGTGTATGAAGAAAACCTTTACTTTCTGTTAAGATTGCCTGCTATATTCATCTCTGCCTTACTGGTCAGAGGGGTTGAGGACCAGACCCTGCAAAACACCAAACTTAGGAGCAGTATTTGGCTCAACAAATCTGTTTCAATTGAAATGCAGTTGCGCATCTTGCTTGATTCACACCTAATAAAGGGTTCTTATGGTATATCCTGGGTTAATTTGCAACCACATAAAATAATCTTGTGCTGATAGAAGGGAATTATTTTTAGTGTAAAAGTAAACTATTTCCAAAAGTAGGTTGATATACTAAGGTAAAGGGAATGATGGAAGTGGCAATCCCTTGATTCAAGGATGTTCTTTACCATGGATGGGCCTTGAGGTGGCTTAAGAGTCCAGTCCTTGAGTGACAGACCTATCTGCAGAAGTTGCAAATCTTTTTTGCTGGGGAGAGTAGGTCATAAGGTAGGAGTTCTCTCCTTTTCCTTCCTCCGTTCTCTCTTCTCTGCTTCAAAAGCAATGCACCTTACCTTTAAACAGGCTGCCTTTTGGCTGAGGTTGCAATGCCATTGGAGTTGGTCAGCAGCCAGCTCCTCCCACATCTTGATGTTAGCATCCGTTTTCTTGAGGTGTGCCTTCAACATGTCCCTGTAGCATTTCCTCTGGTCACTGCAAGATCTCAGGCCATTACTAAGCTGGGAGTAGAGAGCTTGTTTGGGGATTTGAGAGATGGGCATCTACATGCATGTCTAGACCAGATAAGTTAGTGCTTGAGGATAATTGACTCAGTGCTGGTATCATTGGTTTTGATAATGATGCTGGCATTTATGTTGTGATCTTCCTATTTGATGAGAATTTTCTGAAGCCATCATTGGTGATACCCCTCTGGGTTCCTGAGATGACAACATTGGGTTATCCACATTTCACATACATAGAGGAGAGAGTGGGGGTGATGACTGCATTGCAGACCTGGATCTTGGTGTCTTTCCAGAGATCATGATGAAAAAAGAAATGCCAAAGCAATTTGCCAAAGGAGGAAGTTGTGCAACAGATCCTGTGCTGGATCTTTTTATCAAAGTTCAGTCTCTGAGAAAGGTAGCTATGGAGATAGAAGTACTGAACTACCTCCAGGGTCTTTCCCTTGATTGTAATGTGGGAGCGGAGGGGTGGAGGTGGTCCTGGCTCAGGGAAGTCTTTTCAATGTTGAGAGAGAGGCCTAAAGTTTGGTAATTTTCTCTGAAAAGATCTAGTGTGGTCTGGAGATTTTCCTTAGTGTGTGCAAAGATTGCACAGTTGTCAGCATACTGAAAGTCAGGGATGATTGTTTTGAATATTTTGGTCTTTGAGCAAAAATGTCCCAGATTGAGGAGCCCTCCATTTGTTCAGTATTCAATGTCAATTCCAGAAGGAAGGCAGTCCTTAATAAGATCCAGGATGATCTTATTGTGCCTCAAAATGCTCTTTCCATATAGCTTGGATAGAATCACTGTCTTTGAGGAGCTTTGAGTCATCCTGTGCTTGCAGGAAAGTAGGACCATGGAAAGTTGAGCTGTAGATGCCTCTTACTGCCTGGAAAAATCCAAGCATGTCATGTTTGTCAGCATAGAGTTAGAGTTAGAGATCTTCTTGGTTTTATCTTCTAGCACTAATTTTTTATTTTCCAGATCTTCCTTTGAACTTTGGCTTTGAGGAGCTTATATGTCTCTTTCTTCTGCTGAGATGAAGTGTCATTTTGCCAAGCAGAATTTGCACTTCCCTCCCAGCTGAGGAGGGTTTGGATCTCAGTCACTCTCATCAAGCCAAACTTGGTGTCAACAGGTGGTATAAGCCAATGGTTTCAGCACAAGCCATATGGAGGGTGGTTTTATACCCCTTCCAGTGTTCCTCAATGTTGCTTTCATTTATGGACAGAGCAGAGAGCTTTCCATGGAGATACTTTTGGAAATCCTTACAGACCTTCATGGCTCATGACCTTCCTCATTACTTTTGGCTGTTTTTGGTGTTTTGGAGCAAGCCAGATGTTTGTAATGGGTCTGACAAGATGGTGATATGTCCAGCAGTTGTCAGTTCCTTGCATGGCTCATGTGATACAGACATCCATTTGATTACAGACCTTAACATAGTTAAGGAGGTGTCAGTGCTTACAGTGAGGGTTTCTTCATGTGTTCTTCTGTCTGTCACTCTGAAGATGGCGTTCATGGTGACAAAACCATGCTACATGTATTTTCTCAGAAGGATGCCATTGGAGTTGCCTTTCCCTACTACTTCCTTCCCAGTGATGCCACTCCAGAGTTCCAGGTCATGTTTGACTCCAGCATTGAAGTCACCAAGGTGAATGATCTTGTCCTCCTTGCAAATTTTAGTCAGAATATGGTTAAGATTGAAGTAAAACTGACCTTTGACATTTACATCATCACCCTAAACATTGGAGCATAAAAGTCATAGAATCATAGAAAATTAGGGTTGGAAGGGACCTCAGGAGGTGATCTGGTCCAAGCCTCTGCTCAAAGCAGGATCAGCTCCAAATAGATCACCCCAGCCGAGGCTTAAAAAACCACCAAAGATGGAGATTCCACAACCTCTGGGTAACCTGTTCCAGTGTTTTACTACCCTCCTAGTGACAGTTTTTCCTAATATCTAACCTAAACTTCCCTTGCTGCAACTTGAAATCACTGCTCCTTGTTCTGTCATCTGCCACCACTGAGAAAAGTCTAGTTCCATCCTCTTTGGAACCACTCTTCACACAAATACCATCTTAGTCTTCTGTTCTCTAGATAATGTGCTGATGATGGTGGCATGCTGATTATAAGAAGTTTGTTTATGCCCACAGGGAGCTCTGTAACTTGACTGAGCTGATTCTTGATCATGAAGCAAATGCTGTGAACTCATCTCTCCTGGGTCAGTTTCTCCTTCCAGAAGGAGGTGTAGCCTCTTCTCTCAACTGACCCTCATCTGGTCATCTTGTCATCAGCATCAATGTTGATGTTGTGTCTTACTAGTTCCCTCCAGACGATGGCCATTTTTTTTTCTGGTAATTTGTTGACTTGGTGCAAACGTTCCACATTGTGAAAATTATTTTCTTAGGATGTTTTTGACTGCAGAGTGAGTGATCTCACTGGATGCAGTTATCCACCCAGGAGCAAGTAAGAGAGCTTAGTTTAGGGCACCTTTTCTAGCTCCTTCTCATTGTGGGGTGAGCAAAGGGGATCCTGATTAGGAATGCTCAATCATGCTAGCAGCTGCCAAATTGAGGTTGCTAGATGACCATTAGCCACCTGGATGAAGATTTATCTGCATGCAGATGCAGATTCCATCACCACAGAGCTTTTGGAGGTTGGTACAGAACAGCATATTATTTCCTATGTAAAAGCCTGTGCATGACTTAGTTTAATGTGATGAACCTTGTGCACAGAAACAGCAACCACAAATTCTTGAAAAGGTGGAGATCTGAGCCCAGTGGTAAGGGAGAACCCTAGATAACAGGAGACTTACATCTTGCAACAGTTTTCTTCCATCTTTACAGCCACTGAGATCTTATTATGTTCTTCTGCCTGATCCACAATTGAGGACTTGGGGTTGGGCCGTGGTTTGTCTGGAACCTTCCCTCAGGCCTGACCCTGCCAGGAGTGTAAGACTCCAGGTGACATAGCTCTGAGCATCATTGGAACACACAAGCCAATCCCACCACAAGGTCTCAGTCCATGTAGAGGATTGAAATGGAATGTTTTTGGTAAATATTCTTTTTTCTATTTTGAATATTAATAAAATTACACAAAATGGGAACGGCAATTAATGATCAGTCTCTTTTTACCAGGCTTCTGAATGACTTTCTTGCATCAAGACAGCTGCTGAAGAAGAAAGATTTTTACCATTCTGACCCACAAAGTTCAATACTTAGAAATGTAGACTTTTTGGAGTCAGTGTTAAATTCTGCAATTCTGGCAGTGAAACTGTACCATTTGGGACTCCTAAATGTGTTAAATCTAGTTATACTTTAGTGACAACAATACAAATATTGTTAGAAACAGAATTCTCATCTTGGAGGTTTTAGTATACAGATTAATAAGAAAATGTTATTGTGGAAGAAGGCATTTCAAGGTATCATGCGATAGCTCTCTCATATTTCTGGTCATTACTAAACTGTCTCAGACAGAGAATGTATGCTATTGGTTCACAATTTATTCAACAGTACATTCTTTGTTAGAATAGCTTGACATATTTTGCTTAAGTGGGACTTCTTTTTCCAAAAATTTTGGTCTGAGAAGGAAACTAAACACTTTCCACTGTGGCAGTATTCAAACCAAGTAATTTAGGATAGTATCTTCCTGTAATGCTTAGATCACTAGAAATGGTAGGACCATGTATGCAGCATACTCAAAATGAAAAAAATGGTGTCCAATGTACTTTAAGGCATAGTATTAAACACTTGGAAAGGAATATCCATTCCTTGGGCCAATGATGGGGAATCTCTTCTTGAATTACTGCTTCTAAACAGGGAGGAAATGGTTGAGAATGTGAAGGTGGATGATCACTCTGGTGATACCAAAATGAGCTAGATATACTTTAAGGAGGTTCTTTTAAGGGTGCAGGAGCAAGGTATCCCAACTTGATAGAAAAATGGGAAGTGTAACAGGAGACTAACCTGGCTAGACAGAAATATTTTCAATTAATTGAAACTCAGAAATAAATCCTACAGAAACTGGAAACTTGGTCACAGTACTAGGGAAGAGTATAGAAGTAATGCCCAGGCATGTAGAGAGAAAATTAGGAAGGCACAGTTTGAGATGCAGCTAGAAAGGCAATAAAAAGAGGTTATACAAGGATGCCAGAAGTAAAAGGAACACCAGAGAAACCATCAGTACCTTTTGGAAGGTGATATTGTTACGGATGATGCAAAGAAGGTTGAAGTATTTAAGTACTTTCTACTTCAGTCTTCACAAAAAGAGGTAGCTCCTGAATTACAACTGTGGTTGCAGCAAAGATAAGGAAGGAGACAAACATGCTAGAGTAATGACAGAACAATTTAGGGATTACTTAGAGAAGGCAGATGCTTTCAAGTCTTCATGACCAGATGAGATGCATCCTAGGGCACTGAAGGAATTTGCTGAGGTAATTTCAAAGCTATTAGCTATCCTCTTGGGAATTCATGGATCTTGGGCAAGGCCCCAGATAACTGGAAAAGAGCAAATATACTTCACATCTTTAAGAAAGGAAAACAGGAGGATCCGAGGAAGCTATAGATCAGGCAGCCTGACATCAGTACTTGGACAGATCATGGACCATGTCCTCAAATAATCCATTGTGAATTAATAAGAGAATAACAAGGCAATCAGGGCCAGCCAGGGTGGATTCTCCAAGAGCAAGTCATGCCTAACCTTCCTGATTTTCTTCTGTGATAAGGTGACAGGCTGTGTGGATGGGGGAGACCAGTAGAATTGATAAACCTTGAATTTAGCAAGGCTTTTAACACTATCTCCCATGATATTCTTCCTAACAAGACAAGGGTATATGGACTAGACTAAAGGATTGTAGGGTGGATACATAATTGGTTGGGTCATTGTACTCAGTGAGTAGTCTTCTTTGGTTTTGATGCCTAGTTGGGAGGATCAACTGGGGCTCTCAAGGGCTCTGTACTGGGTCCAATGTTGTTTAATATCTTCATTATTGATTTGCATGATGGGATCAAATGCTCACTTTATAAATTTACAAACATCACTAAGTTGGGTGATATTGCAGACACTCGGAAGGATACGGAAATTATACCTTGAAGTGAGACAGATTTACAGAATTAAGTTCTATAGGTATAGGTTGGCAATAGGGTACAATTTAACGATCTGTTGTATGTGGGAGATCAGATTTAATAATCATACAAAAGTAGGGCTGGAAGGGACCTCAGAATGTTATTTGATCCAGCCTTCAGGTCAAGACTATATCACATCTGTCTAAACCAAGGTTGATCAACTACTGGCCTGCAGACCAAATCTGATGCCAGGTCATCCAGTTAACAGTGCTCCACATGGCATTGCTTCTCAACTGCAAAATGTGTGTACCTTCAGGGAGCTTTACCTGGCCCTGTGCACTGGATCTGACATGCAGGGCAGCACGGGTCCTGATTCCAGCAGGCAGGGGCAGTATGGGACCCCATGGTCTGACCCCAGTGTATGGGTGGGGGGCATGGGACCTAATTCAGCACATGGACCAGGCCTAGGCTGCTTATCTGGCTCATGGGGACATAAAATTGAGCACCATTGCTGTAAACCATTCCAGTCAAGTGTCATTTAACCTGTTTTTAAAAATTCCAAGAATGGAGATTCCATAGCATCTATGCTTTAATAGCCTTCAATGCTTAACCACTCTTGTAGTGAGGAAATTGCTTCTTTTATCTAACTTAAATTTTCCTTGTAAATTTAAAACCATTTCTCTTAGTCCTGTCTCTTGTGGCCACAGAAAATAGTTTGTGACCATTGTCTAGAGAACTGTTCCTCAGGAATTTGAATACTGTTATCAAATCCCACCTTTCATAGTTTCATAGTAGCTAGGGTCAGGAGGGATCTGAACAGATCATCTAGCCTGACCCCC
>NW_005841860.1:4789616-4796073 GCF_000455745.1 Alligator sinensis | reverse complement strand
GGTATGGCTGGCCTTGCTGGCTGCGGTCTGGCATTGGCGGCTCATGTTCATCTTGGAGTCAATAATGACTCCAAGATCCTGTTCTGCCTCTGTGCTTTCAAGAGGGGAACTCCTCAGCCTGTATATATGCTGTGGATTCCTTCTCCCAAGGTGCAGCACCCTGCATTTATCTATGTTGAACCCCATCCTATTCTCATCTGCCCACTTTTGTAGTCTGTCTAAATCTATTTGCATCCTCTCTCTCCCTTCAAGTGTGTCCACCTCGCCTCACATCTTAGTGACATCAGCAAACTTGGACAGCGAGCTTTCCACCCCCTCGTCCAAGTTGCTGATGAAGATGTTAAACAGTGTGGGCCTGAGGACTGAGCCCTGGGGTACCCCACTGCTCACATCTTGCCAGGTTGAGTACAACCTGTCCACCACTACTCTCTGGATGCACCCCTTCAGGCAATTTTTTACCCATCCAACTGTGCAGGCATCAATGCCACAGTCACTTAATTTATTGATGAGGATGGGGTGAGAGACAGTGTCAAAGGCCATCTTAAAATCTAGAAAGACTACATCCATGGTGACACCATCATCCAAGGATTTAGATACTTGGTCATAAAAGGCATCAGGTTGGTCAGGCAGGACCTGCCTTTAATGAACCCATGCTGATTACCCCTGAGCATGCTCTCCCCTGCAGGCCCCCCATGGATGTGCTCCTTGATGATTCTCTCCAAGATCTTCCACAGCACCGAGGTGAGGCTTATAGGTCTATAGTTACTTGGGTCCTCCTTCCTCCCTTCCTTGAAAATTGGGACCACATTAGCCAGTTTCCAATCCCCTGGCACCTGGCCAGATGAAGACCTTAGTCTTCTCTTCTCTGTAGTAAATAATCCTTGTTCTTTCAGTCTATCTTCATAAGCTATGTTTCTCAGGCTTTGAATAGATTTTGTTGTCCTATGCTGGATTCTTTCTAATTTGTCTTTATCTTTTTTAAGCAAGGGACCCAAAACTTCATGCAGTACTCAGAAGGAAACTTCACCAATTTTGAATAGAGCAGGATAATCACTACCCCTGATTTGCAAGTGATACTCCTACTAATGCAGACCAGAATGCATTGTCCATTTTTTTGCAACAAGTACACCATTAGCTCATATTCAGTGTATGGTCCTTTGTGACCTGTAGGTCCTTTTCTGCAACAGTGCAGCCTTGCAAGTCCTTCCCCGGTCTGTATTTGTGCATGTGGTTTTGTTTTTCCTCCACTCCAGTCTAGTAGTCCTTCTTGGGCTTAAACATGAGTAAACAGTGGTGGGTCAAATCTTCACACTGTCAGGTCCAAATATGTGCCAGATGCTGTAAAAACACAAAAGACCTTGCTTAATCTAAGAAGCTATAATAGGCCAAGATAAGGGAGATTGAGAGAGGAAAAATTATTATTCATATGTTATGAATGAGGAACTGAGTTGGATGGTGAAATCTGTCAAAACTCTCAGAATCTTTGGGTTCAGTTCACAGACTTCAATGGCAAGACCATGTTTTCTTTCATATATGAAAGATATTATTTGTTCACAACATCATCAAGATTGCTCTTGCACATAATTAAACTGTATTCATCACAAAGAAAACCCTGAAGAAAGAAACATATCAGATGTAGTTAATGGGAAGATTTTTTTGTGTGTGTTGTCACTAAAGCTGTAGAAACATTTGATATTCCCAAAGTGTTAGCTAAAGCTGGCCTGTCAGAAACAGAAGGTGCAATAGACAGTGACAACTACCTTAAGGTAACTTTGCAAAAATAAGTGAAATTCATAATTCTCTAATATGCTTTTGATGTAGAATATATTGACCTTTCCTGTCCAATTAGGGAGGGGAATAAAATAACAAAAGGGAGTTAAAAATTGTGGGAAGGAAGAAAGGATATTGGAGTGGGAAAGGAGAAGGAATATTGGCATGCTAAGAATGTTCTTTTTCTGTGTTGTTTAGTTCATTTATTAAATCTGGGAGAAATGAACATACTATTTTTTTCTCCCAATATTTAAGGTCCAATGGTTTTATATCATATTTTCACCAACAAAAGCAAATAATAGAAAACAGGCTCTGATTCCAAATGGAGTGTTGCCAACAAATATAAACAAAGATGTCTGAAGTAAAAAGAGGTAGGGTTTTTATTTTCATAGGATTACTTATCTTGAAGTTCATACTGTGAGAAATATTTTTGAAATGGTTATGTATATGTATGATGTTTGACTTGATTTGCATTGCCAGCAATTTTCCATATAAATAAATAAGCTTTACCACTGAAAATAAAGCTGAACGAATGTCAGAAACCCTAATTAACTCCTTCTCTCTTTCACCCCCAGTGCTTTGAATTTCCATTTTTGCTACATAGACTATTGTTAAGAATACAAATAGTAATGTGGTTGAGAACACATGCTGTGGCTGGCCACCCATGCCCATTTGCTGATAAATATCAGAAAACCAACTTGTGATTGTGCGTGTCTGATTTGACAACCAGGAATAGAAAGAGTCATTGCTTTAACATCAATAGTTTCTATGGCTCAACTTTTAAATTGAAAAGGAGCGTTTGCCTGGACCACCAACACAGCCATCCCTGACAGCTGTTTCTATTTCTCTCCTTTTAGCTAATTTTGTCATGTATTTATCTATGTTGGGATCATTGCATAAGGCTTTACTCTCCCTCCTGCCTAATCAATTTTAAGAAAAGTAAAGCTCATATACTAATATTCTGTCTTAGTGTCTGCCTGTCCAACATGCTTATTTAAGGTCTTCACTGAATGGTTCTTGAATGTATTTTGTTAATGAATGATAGATCCTGTATGTTTACTGTTTGTTTGACATCAGTGGGCGCATCTATACAAGGTGCTACATCACCATAGCAATGAGCTACAGTGACTAGTGTTAGTGGACATGAACTGTAATGCCAATGCTATTGTATAGTAGCAATGAGCTACTGCACAGTAGCAATGAGCTACTGCAGAATAGCTCATTGCCACTGCACAGTAGGGTTAGAAATGACCCTTGCACCACTGGGACTGCTCACTTTGTACTTTCTAAAATAACAACTGCACAATTGAGTGAACATGTAGATGCACCCAGTGGGCATGTCCACACATGCCCCTATGGCATTGTTGTTATTGTGCCATCATTTAGTACTTCCTTTTGGAACTACTAAATGATGGTGCAGTAATAGCCCATACTGCACCATGCCGGCAGCACATGGTTATTTTAAGCTACTACATTGCCATAGCAAAGCACTAAACCAAGGAAGTGTGTTGCTATGTTGATGTAGCTACAATGTCATGGTTTGTGCCTGCTAACTCTCTGTCACCATAGAGCATTGTAGACATGCCCAGTGAGTTTTAAGTCAAAAGCAGTAAATCATTCCAGCAGGGAACATGAAAAAGCCCAAATGAAGATTTTTATCATTTGACCATTCCAGTTGTATTTCCCCATATATGATCTCTCATTTTGTTTCCAGGAGAGAAATCATAAGCAGAGACAAGGTAAACCAAGAAAGCATAAGGGTTATTGTTGTCTGGCAATTCATGCCAGGAGCTTAGCTGTTTTCACTGAATGGTTGGGTAGAAGGGTATTACATCAGAGTAAATAGAAGTAAAAAAACCAAAATATTGTGTTGGGAAAGTATAGATGGAGAAGTTAGATGACAAAGAACACAACAAACTCAAACAATAGCCAAGTATGCATAGTCAAAACTCACATTTAAAATAGAAATGAAGCTGTGTACAAATGCAGAAGTTAATAAAAATGCCTGTTTTCAAATTAAGTTTCCTGAAGACAGATAAAGACTACTGATGCATTCCACTATAATGATTTTGCTTCACTTCATGTTGGCTTATTTTATGTGCAGTACTCTTGTTAAAATAGGATCCTAAGGTTTTAGCTTTGCTGGCATGATGCTCCATAAAGTCACATGAAACTCCTGTGCGTAACATCGTCTGATGCTTTGTGATACAACATACAGAGCCAGAAGGTAGTTAGGGGGTTCATCTACATGCACAGTTAATGCAATGTGATTAATGTGATGCTCCCGGATGCAGCGTTTACATGTGATCCTGGGATACCAGAAATTTGAGCTGGGGCAAAGCAGGCTGGCAGGGGTCATGGGTTCTAGGTGGTGCTGTTAGGCAGAAGAGGGGCTGGCAGGAGCCAGGTATCTGTCCCTTGGCTGACTGGGCAAAATTGGCACCCATTGGTTACTGTCTACATGTGCGTTTGATAACACTTAATGAGTCCACCTTAAGAGTCTGTTCCTGATGGAACTATATTGCAGTGGAGTTAATTAGTTTACTCTGCCCTAATATCAGTGCATGTGTAGACAGTGATGCTTTACTGCAAAGCTAATTAGTCAACTCAGCAGTAAAGTGCACATGTAGATACTACACCCTGGTTGTAATCACTGCTTACCCTGAGGAAGACCAGACGACTGCTATTTGGTTGAACCTAGGAATTCAAATAAAAATATTTGTTTGCAAGCTTTTTAATCCATCCCTGTTTAGTGAATCTAAACTCTGACATTTTACTACATTTCATGCTTTTGTACAAGACATATATATATGAAAGTTGTAGTTCAAAAGTGTAAGCTGAACTTTCTACTTCACTATACCATGGCAGTGGATGCTTGTATTAAAGAGACTGAGCCAGTGGGTGGAAAAGAAAGAAATGTCTTTATGATTCATTACCTTGGCAATTGCTACTATGGATAAAGCTGGAACTTGAAGTTCAAGGCTTACATTTTAAATCTGTCACCTTTAACCCTTTAACCTATTTTTCCATGTATGGCTCCACCAGCATTTGCTATTGGGATGCACTATTAAAGCACATTACAAGTACAATCCCATTTACTTCAACCCAATTATCTTTCACAGCTTTGTAATTACTTTGTTATCAAGGATGGCTTTTAATGAGCAGAACACTGAACTGAGAGTTGATACCCTTGTACTGTTCTGTTGTGGCACACATTGTTCTGCTTCCATAGGCTGAGTGATCGTGCAAAATGCTTCCATTTTCCATTTTAAAAAATGAGCCTACTAGTGATAGGTGTGAGAGAGATAGTGGAGATTGAGTAGCACAAGAGGAAAAACAATTCATGTCTGGGTGCTTGCTCACCTGCAATTTGAAAGCTAATAAAAATTTGATCATATTTTTGTAACTAAAAATATGCTGTGTAAAGGCAATAACAAAAACAATTCTCTTTTATTTAAAATTAAATTTCATTAATTTTGAAAGATGCTAGATTGACAGAATTAGGCTTTGAAGTTCTCTGCTTTATCCAAAGTGATGATAGCCTAAATTGTGATGTGTGGGTTTTCTATGGTTAGTGTTGACTACTTATTATCTGTTGCCTTTAGGAGCTGTGTGAAATCTACATTGTTAGAAGGTTTAGACATGTGGCAGGTTACCTGGAGATGCTGATGCTCAAATCTTATGCTTTGTGGAAGTTAATATTAACTTTTATCGAACTATTCATCTTCCCCAATAAATGGATAGTAAGTTAAATAATTAGTAGTTTACATTCAGCCCTGGTTTTCAATACTCTACCTAATTTTCTTTCCACTGTAAAGATAAGTATCAGTATGGGAGCTATTATGGTAGAATGAGACTGAAGTATGTAACACTTACCAAAAGGTCAAGAGCTTTAAGGCAAGGAATTACAGTAAATTTTACCTCTTCATCATAACATTTCTGTATTAGTACTGTATGGGTTGAGTGGTAAGAACTGAAATTTACATTCCTACTGTGGAATAAGAGGGTGGAACTCCTTCTCTTTGACTGATACTTCTGACAGTGGACTAGAATAATGGCTTGAAGCTTTCCAGGATGAATGTGAAAGACCTTGTACCCTCTCTCCTTTTATAATTTTCATCTCCTGTCCTCTGTCTGTTGGTGTACAGATCCATTCTATGATAGATACCTGTGGCAGAACACCTTTGGGGTGCTCGCCACATGGCAGGGGCTACAGTAGGCTGGGGCAGAGCCCAGTAGGGAAGGCAGCCAAGTTGAGCCCCCCAGATCTCATTCTAAGGGGGGAGGTGTGTGGCGGAGTACCTTTGGGGGTGCTCACCACTTGCAGGCTCTCACAGGCTCTGAGGGGAGCCTGCTTTGAAGGAGCAGCAAGGGAAAACTCCCCCATGTACCATTCTAAGGGAGGAGGTATGTGGCAGGGCACTGTTGGTACTTGCCACTTTAAGACCTAAGCCAAGCAGCCAGGAGCTGCTTGACTGCAACAGCCATTTTAGATCCCTGGCTGCCTATATAAACAGGTCAGTTCCCTGCTGGTGGGTGAGGCAGCAACATTGCCTGGCTGCAAGGCTTCACATATCATCCTGGAGGTTAGGGCAGGAGCTGTAGGGGATGGATTGGAGGCTCCTGGTCCTGGGCATGACCTAAAACTGCACCCTACCAGGAGTGGGTGGCCTGGTGGGGCTCTCAG
>NW_005841860.1:4761591-4789443 GCF_000455745.1 Alligator sinensis | reverse complement strand
GGCCAGGCATGGCTATGGCCACCTGAGCCCTGTGGGGTGCAAGACCTTGTAGAAAAGTAGTTGGGGCCAGGCACAGCTAAGGTCACTTGAGCCCTGTGGGGTGCAAGACCCTGCAGTTAAGTAGTTGGGGCCAGGCATGGCTATGGCCACCTGAGCCCTGTGGGGTGCAGGACCCCAAAAGACCCCGAAGAGGGAGAGTAGGAGCCAGGCACAACTGCGGCCACCTGATCCCACTGAGGAGGGAAGCCCCATGGCCCCAAGTGAGGGGCCGGTGTGGAGCCCCAAGTAAGGGGGGAGAGATGAGTAGCCCCAAGTGAAGGGGGAAGTGTGGAGCCCCGAGTGAAGGGGGGCAGAATATAGAGAGCACAATGACATGCTGCTCTGGGGGGCGGGGGCAGGGAGTGAGAGTCCCCGTGAGACCCTGGAACACCAGTCATGGTGTGAGTTACCCCAGCTCCCACAACCAGATGGGTAATCCCTAGTAGGGGCCAGAAAGCCGACCCAAGAGAGTGAAGGGGCTAGTGGCAGAGGCCTGATGTAGAATACCCTTGACTGGTCCAATGCTGGGGCCAGGATCAAAATGGTCAAAAGGGCCAGGTGCCCAACATGAGGGATGCCCAGAGCTGAGGGCCTGGGGTCCCAACTGGCCTTGGAGGTGAGGCCAGGGCCTGTGCGGCCAAAGGTCCTGGGGGGACCATGCCTGAGAGGGGAAATGGTTTCAGGGAGCTAGACAGCCTGAATGAAGGTGGGGTAGGCCGCCTGAATGGATGAATCTTAGAGGGGTCCTGATTGGAGGATTGTGGGGCCCAGTGTGGGGCTTGTGAGATTAACATCAGTGGATGCCATCTGCGAGGCATGGACTGTAGTGTAGGGGAGGTACAGAGCCGCAGATAGTGCCCCCTAGCATCGGGGCACGAATGGGCAGTCTCCCACCTTAATTAACATCTTATTTATGAATAAGGCATGGCAGGTGAGTCACATGGGTGGTGTGCCCAAAGGCAAGTGGGAAACTAGCACTGTGGCTAGGCAGGGAGCCCCACTTTGCCACAATACCCCTATGTGAAAACTCAGGAAACAAACTGAATCAACGCCATAGTCTTTAGGTGGTGTTAGAATAGTTAGGGTTTTTGTCAGCCCTCCACTCCATAGTTCATGTTTGTGTAGGAACTACCTGGATTTGTTTGCTTCCATTATTTAAAGATATGTGATGTATATATACCCACATTCATATATTCATAGCATCCAAGTGAAGTCTAAGGTCCTCCTAAACCTAATGACCAATTGCACTAGTGTAGTTAACCCGCTTCTGTAGCCGGAGGCTTACAAGACTAACATCAGATCTCATGACTTTTATCTATAGAAATGATAGCCAGCTAAGTGGCTTGTCATGCTGCCAAGAGTCACGTTGCCTCCCAGCTGGAATAGTAATGTCTTGTCATTGTATATCTCCTGCCACACCTTTGATGTTATGGGAGATGTGCTTAGACACTTCTCAGAGACAGCTGAGAATGGCTATGGACTCATCCCCTGCCCTCACCACACCTGATGTTCTGGGCATTGTTGATAGTCTCTAAGATCAATATTCCTATTCCTGCTTGAAGGACCCTCAACTAGGGCCCTTGTCTAAGTAGCTGCTTGCCCCATTCTTCCCTGCATGGGACCCAAGACAGCTGTCTCTCTTTCTTCTGGTTCCCCCATGCTACATCTCAGCTCTGTATTCTTGGGCAACCCTGGCACAGGATGCAGTCTGTCTGACTCACAAAGGACTCGCCCCCCCCACCCGTCTACCTAAATGAAACTGATTCAGATGCAGTGAGAGACACACCTAAGACCCTCCAGAAAAGGGTGATAAGAGTGAAACAACTGCCCTAGGTCTCATTTACATCCGAGATGGAACCAGATGACCATTCATTTACATGAGAGATGGAAAACAGAAAGCCTGAAGCAGAGACTGCAGTGAATTCTGGGACCAGAGAAGCAGGAGAGCGCTGCATGATGGGGAATCTGTGCTTCCAATGTTAATCAACCCATGTTCACACACACCCAGCTCAGCATTTATCAGACCAGTTCTAATCTGGATTTGCTAAGGACTTTTCCCCCCCAGACACACACACAGAGCTCTAAGTTTAATAGGCATCTCGGGCCGTACATTCCCCGGTCCCACTATGGGAGGCCTGTTTAAACTTGATTGACTAAAACTCGGTTGCCGGGTTAGGGAATGCTGAGGCAAGAGACCGAGTCAGAGCGGGTATGGGCAACATTTGAACAATGGTTAAGGGTTCATCACAGCATCCAGCCTGCTGGAGCCCTAATCCCAGGTGTTGTCATATCTTTCCCGAGACGACTGGTGGGAGTCCTCTCCACAAAAGGTTATGAGCACCCCAATAATTGCTTTAAGTCTGTTAAAAGACTATAGTAAGCCAGTCCACCACTGTAAATATGGCAGGTCAAAATAACTTAGCTGGCTCAACATTGATAGCACCAGCAGCAACAAAGGTACCCAGATGGAACTGTGACAAAGCCTTGATTTTTATAAAGGAATTGACAGCAAGAAATAAAGTTTTGGATATATGTTACTCATGGTGTGTGATGGCTTATCTTGTGTTTTTATGTTTATTATGAAAAAATGAAATAGAAAAATATAACTTGGGAAGCTTTTGGGTTGAAAAACCCTTTGTCAGGCTGAGGAAGTATGGGCAGTTGGTGTGTCTCCTGGTCCTGGATGGAAGGAATAGTAAAGAAGCCAGAGGCTGGTCTGGCACTGCTTAACACACACGCGTGACTTGAGTTTTGCTTTCAGGACTTTGAGGTGCAGTTTCCCAGAAGCTCCTGCACCTATCACCTTGAAACTTGGCATGTGGCATGCCCATGGCATAGGCTACCATCCCTGTAAGTTTCATCCAAAGCAGCCAAAAAACAACAAAGTTATAGATATTTCATTGATTCCACATTATACCCTATGGCCAAATCTCCAAATTGCCAAATGTTTTCTGAATCAACTCAGAATGCTTAAAGCTTCTAGAGATTCAATTCAGATTTGTAGATTCAGCCTCTGAATCACCTGAATCATCTCCAAATCCAAATAGCGATCCGAAGCTTTGCACAGCCATATTGAATTGACCAAAGCTCCTATTATATAAGGCTGTGGTAACTCCAACTCTTTTCTATGTCTTTGAAGCTTGGGTGACCTACAGGAACCATCTGAAAGGCCTGGAATGTTTTTACCAGTGCTACCTCCGGAAGATCCTTGGCATAAAGTGGGAGGATTGTTGCACAAATGCCAGTGTCCTCACTGACACTAACACCACCAGTATGGAAGTCTTGATTAGTCAACACCAGCTACGGTGGACAGGGCATTTTGTGTTCATGCCTGATGTACCAAAACAACTGCTATACTCCCAATTCAGTCAAGGACAAAGGACATGCAGGGGCCAGAGGAAATGTTTCAAGGACATCCTCAAGGTTGTTACGTCTCAGCTCTGTATTCTTGGGGAACCCTGGTACAGGATGCAGTCTGTCTGACTCACAAAGGACTCACCCCCCTCCCCTCCTCTACCTAAACGAAACTGATTAAGATGCAGTGAGAGACGCACCTAAGACCCTCACCAGATAAGGGTGACGAGTGAATCAACTGCCCTAGGTCTCATTTACATGAGAGATGGAAAACAGAAAGCCTGAAGCAGAGACTGCAGTGAATTCTGGGACCAGAGAAGCAGGAGAGCGCTGCATGATGGGGAATCTGTGCTTCCAATGTTAATCAACCCATGTTCACACACACCCAGCTCAGCATTTATCAGACCAGTTCTAATCTGGATTTACTAAGGACTTTTCCCCCCCAGACACACACACACAGCTCTAAGTTTAATAGGCATCTCGGGCCGTACATTCCCCGGTCCCACTATGGGAGGCCTATTTAAACTTGATTGACTAAAACTCGGTTGCCGGGTTAGGGAATGCTGAGGCAAGAGACCGAGTCAGAGGGGGTATGGGCAACATTTGAACAATGGTTAAGGGTTCATCACAGCATCCAGCCTGCTGGAGCCCTAATCCCAGGTGTTGTCATATCTTTCCCGAGACGACTGGTGGGAGTCCTCTCCACAAAAGGTTATGAGCACCCCAATAATTGTTTTAAGTCTGTTAAAAGACTATAGTAAGATCTGGAAAAGTCATGCTAAGCTGAGGCTTGTGCACAACAAGTAAAAATCCAAAATCCTGATGCTGCAAGCTATCTATTGTTCCTGAAGAAACCATGAGATATCCCATCAGTATATCTGCCACCCATAGGAATTTCAAGCTGGCTCCCAAGTATTTGGGTTACTCCCTAATCTTAAGTGTTTCCTGATTATCAATCAGTTTCCTGAGATGGTCCAAACCAGATAACCCCTTGTCAATAGAAAAGACAATGATTTACACTACTGAGGGTGCTTCGAAGCAGCTGAACTGAGGGTATAAAAATCTGTAAGTGTGTGTGCTGCAAGAGGAAGAACAGGAAGAGGAAAAGGAAGGAAAAGAAGTATAAGCAGGAGGAAAGAAGGAGAAGAAGAAAACCCCTGTGCTGACACCATCCCCTGTCGTTCTTGGGATGCTGGAAGAACAGATCATCTCTCTCTTCAAGGATTGTGCTACGGACTGTGCCTGTCAGCTTTGCAGCCTGAGTACCGTGGACTAGGTGAGATCCCAGCGTTCTCTGTCTTCTTTCTAGGCATAAACTTCTGAACCTGAACTGTATCAGTTAAGCTTGAGCTAAGTTTCCCCAAATACTTAGTGAAACCAGGGTAGTATTGTCATTGTTGGTGTTTGTTTTTCTTTTGCATGTCTATTACTACTAGTACTATTATATATTTCATATGCTTAGCAATAAATAACTTTTATAGTCAAACTGGTAATAGTTGTGTATATTTTTCCTTCTCTGCTTCTCTTTCTTCCCGTGCTCTGCAGCAACGCTTCTTTTACCTAAGCTAAAGATCCCTGTGAAGCCCAAAAATATTGTGGGGTCTGCTTATCAAGAGGCCAAAGATTGGGACGTGCTGAGTTTGAAACACATAAGGGGATCAGCTTGTACAGGCTGAATGACCCAGTTTGACTCCGACGTGCCCTAATGAACTGAATGCTGGCCCATGAGGTTTGCCAGCTGGACACCCAGCCAGATTCAGCGGGATTCTGTTTACCTGTGTGCTTGTGTCTGACTGCATTTTATTCTTGCTCTTATGAACTGATTCTTGGCATATGAGGGTGTCAGCCTGTCCATGCTGATCAGCCCGGCCAGGTCAGGCATGTCATGTTAATCTGTGTGTGTTGGTGTGTATGACTGATTTGGGGACTGGAGGAACCCAGCCCCATTGAGATTGAGTCCTGCAAGATAGCTCCACTGGGGGTGAGGGCTTGCAGAAGGGAGAAATACAGCTCCATATAGTAACACAAGCAGCACATTGACAGAATCACCAAGACCCTAGAAACTATCCCTAATAAATGAGCACACCCCAAAGTAATGGGCAAATTTGAATACACCCATCACCCTCCTGTGACTGGGACCTACTCTCTCTTCTTCCTCCCCTCCCTGGGGAGTAACTTCGCCTATGTCTTCTTCTTCCCCTAGGTCCCTGGAGTGGCTCTCTTTATTCCCTGGTTCCAGACTCACTGGTCATTCAAGCCTCTCCATTGACTCCAATTTCCCACTGGGAACTGGCCTTTGACCTGCCACAGCCCCAGCTGACTCCCATGGTTGTTTTGAGCATGGTGTTTGATGTCTCCAGGTTTGCCAGAGTTCCTCCTACTCCTCAGGGTAATTTATTTTATTTTATTTTTTTGTTTCTTTCTCATTTTGTCCATGACAGGGTGCTTCAGGCACTCTGTCACACACCTCCCTTCCTAGTGGAAAGTCCTCACGGGATCTCTTAGTCATCATCTTTTGTCCAGGTCCACTCTCTTTGTCTGTCGGCATTGCCTCTGGTCTGTTGCCATCTATCAGTTAGGATAGGAAGTCATCTGCAATGTTCAGTCACCCCAGCCAGAGCTCTATAGAAAAGGAAAAAGGTTACAGGGCCAACACCCATCTCATTAATCTGAGGTTTTCTGTCTTGGAGGTCTGGAGCCACTGGAGCAGAGCATGGTCAGTAATAAGGAGTAACTTTCTCCCATATAAATAATATCTAAACAGTTTGATTCCACATTTTATGAACAGACATTCTCTTTTGATAGTAGAATATTGTGCCTCTGCTTTAGATAATTTTTACTAGCAAAAGCTACAGGCCTTTCTTCCCCTTGGATGTGTTGTGACAGTACCTCCCCAAAAGCCACAACTGAGGCATCTGTGTGCAACTGAAATGTTTGTGAGAAATCTGGAGTAAACTGCGACAGGGTGTTACATACGGCCTCCTTTACCTTGGTTAATGCCTTCTAGGCCCCTGGGGTCCAGTCTAAGTCACCCCCTGTTCAGCCTTATAGCAGGTCTGTAAGAGGGGTGGCTATTTCTGAGAACCAGGATATGAACTGTCTGTAATAGTTCACCCACCCCAGGAAGGACCTTAGTTGTTTCTTTTATTGAGATAATATGGGCCTACAGGTTGCCTCCACTTTGTCTGAGAGGGGTGCTATTCTTCTATGCCCTACTTTATCTTGTTATCGGTGCTATCCTCCCCTGCCCCAAGTACCTCATTTTTGATTTGCCTAGGACACACTTCTAGGGGTTGGCTGTTAACCCATTGCATCTCAGTTCTTTGAGAACATTTTGTATATGTCTCATATGTTGGTGCCAGTTTCTGGAGAAGATTACTATATCATTGATATAACCACAGCATACTCTTGGTGTGTTGCTAAGACCCTGCCCATTAGCCTCTGGAAAGAAGCCACTGCCCTGTGTAGGCCAAAAGGCATCTGAGTGAACTGGTACAAATCCCAGGGTGTTCCAAAGGCAGTCTTTATCTTGTCGTCTGGTGCCATGGGGATTTGCCAGTACCCTTTTGTTAGATCTATGGTTGAGATAAACTTGGCCTGCCCTATCTTTTCTAGCATCTCCTGTATGTTAGGCATCAGGAAAGCATCAAAGGAGGAGATACTATTTACCTTATGGAAATTGATGCAGAGCCTGATAGCCCCACCAGGTACCACCACCAGAGGGTTTCTCCAAGGGCTCCGAGATTCCTTGATGATATCCCAAGCCAGCATCTATTCTAATTCCTTTCGTACTAGGGAGTATAGTACCTGGGGTAGCCTTCTCCAGTGTTCTCAGACCACCTGCCCTGGGCTCATCTGGATCCAATGGCATACCCCTTTGGCCTGGCCTGGCACCTCTATGAAGACATCGTTATATTCTTGTGCCAGGTGTTCAAGCTGTTCCCGCCTTCCATGGGGTAGCTGCTCCCTTATCACCTGGGTTGGCTTGGGGCCATCTCGGTCCCCCACCTACTCGGGTCCCCACTTCTCCGTTACCTCTGGAGGGTCCATGAGGTAAATCTCCTGGGTTTCCCGCCATTTTTACATTTTCACATGGTACACTTCTCTACTTTTCCTCATGCCGAGTTGCTCTACTTCATATTTGGTGGAGCCTATTTTCCTTTTTTTCTTAAAAGGACCTTGCCACCTAGCCTTCAGTTTACTGGTGTGATCCAGTAGCATTACCAACATGAGCTCTCCCTCTTGAAATCCTTGCATCTGAGCCCCTAAGTTGTACCGGCATTTCTGATTTGTTTGGGCTTCCTCCAGGTTATTTTTGGCGATATTTTTCATCTTCTCTAGCTGCTTTCAGATCTCCTGTACCCAGTGGTAATTCTTACTACCCCCGGTGCCTCTTCCTCCCACCCTTCTTGGACTATGTTTACCAATCCCTGAGGCTTATGCCCAAAAATCAATTCAAAAGGAGAGCACCCAAGGGAGGCATGGGGTACCTCTGGGATTGCAAACAAGAGCAGAGATATACACAGTTCCCATCTTTTGGTGTCTCCCTGAATGCATTTTCATATCATGGACTTCAGAGTCTGATTGAACCATTCAACCAGGCCATCAGTTTGTGGGTGGTATACCGAAGTCCTTAAGTGTCGGATTCTAAAAATCTCACACATCACCTTCAATACTCTGGACATAAAACTGGTACCCTGGTCCATAAGTATCTCCTTTTGAGATCCCCACCCATGAGATCCGTCTGATCAACTATTCTGCCACCTTAAGGGATGTCATTGTTCTCATAGATATTGCATCAGGATACCATGTGGCGTAACCCATGATGACAAGGGTGAATTGGTACCCTGTGTCGCTCTTAGGGAGCAGAATGATTATACGTAGGGTGATTTTATCAAATGGTCTAGATACTACCCCTAAAGGCTGCAAAGGGGCCTGAGGTGGTAGACGGTCTGTATACCACTGACATTTGGAGCAGTGTCTACAGAACTGGTCCACCTGCTTATGGAGCCCTGGCCAATATGCCCACATTGTAAGCCATGCTACTGTCTTATCCCTTCCTAAATGTCCCCCCAAAAGTAGGGCATGTGTTATTTGAATTAAAGCCCTTTAATATCACTGTGGAACAACTATTTGTTCTACTTCTTCCCCAGTGACCTTCCCTTTATTGATCCTATAGAGGATACGTCCTCTTACCTTGAAGTGTGGATAGGTGGTCAGTGGTTCGGGTTTCTTGACCACACCCTGTCTTTTGGCAATGTTTTCCTTGAGCGCCCACTGGAGGGCTAGCTCGGTGGCCTGTTCACCTCAAAAGTCTTCCCTGATGATCTCACCCAGGTTGATGTCAGGGTACCTCTTTTTTTTTTTCTTTTGTGGGATCCTTGTCTTCCTCCCCTTGGAACCCATCTCCTGGGTCCTCTCCATATCCTGCTGCTGGTAATTCCCCTTTTTCTTGGACCTGGTCTAGCATTTCATAAAAGTAGGGCCAATCTTGTCCTACTAGCATGGGGCATGGCAATGTACGGGTGAAACCCACCAATATTTCTTCTGTCTGGCCCATTATAGTTAACCTCAACCTCTGCCAAGGGTAAATGAAAGATTCCCCATAGATACAAACTATGCTGATGCTGGTGTCCAGCTCACTGTCTAGTGGATCAATTACCCCCTTCTTGGACCATAGTCTGAGCACAACCTGAATCAAGAAGGGCAGGTACAAGTATCTCCCCTACCTTGGCTTGTACCATTGGCTTTGGGGTCTTGCCTCCTTGATGGAGTCATCCAAAGCTTCAATCCATCTGTTCTTTATGATCTGATTCCTTGCTCTTGTGCTGATCCCTTTCAGGTATTGTATCTATGATCTTCATTCAGCTAGCCACTTGGGACACTGTTGAGCAATATGTCCCCTGCCTCCACACCTGAAACATATCACACCCTGCTTGGTGGGCTGTTTCTGAACCCAGTGTGCATTCCAGCAACTCTCCCATCTTTTGACTAGCCTCACCAACTTGGGTTGCCTGTCCCTGGGTATCACTTTCTCAGCTTCAGTTAAGAAAGGCTGTAGCTGGTGTAGAGCTTTTTCCATGTCTTTGGGCTGGTGCCGCCTCATCCAGCAGCATGTCTCCTCTTCTAGGCCTCTAGGAACTGCTCCAGTATGAGTATTTCCACAACCTCCCATGCTGTCTTGGCTGGATCCATCTTTCCTCAGTGTCCCTGAGGATCTGGGCAAGTATCCATGGCCTCTTCTTCTTGCCTCTTGGGCCCCCTAAATTGTTGCCAGTAGGATTTGGGGGAAAATTTTGCACCGGTACAGGATGCAACGTTTCACCTTTTGGTAATAGTTTCATAGTTGGTAGGGTCAGAAGGGACCTAAGCAGATCTTCAAGTCTGACCCCCTGCCATGGGCAGAAAAGAATGCTGGGGTCAAACAACCCCAGCTAGGTGATAATCTAGCCTCCTTTTGAAGACTTTTGGCCTCCTTTTAAAGATCATCAGCCTCATCTTGGGCCAGAGCTCAGTAAGCAGCTTGTGCTGGCCCAATCAGTAAGGGGCCCAATAGTGAAGCCCACTTCCCTCTGTCCCTGCCTGCTGCAATCACCGTTCATTCAAACACTTCCAGATAGATGATGTGGAGGTCTCTGATGGTTATCTTGGGGATCCTAAACTTGTCAGAGGCTCCTAGCACTGCGGCCAGTTGAGTCTTCATCTTTTCATTCAAGTCCTTCTGTTGGGTAAGCACAGCTACCTGGGCATCTATTTTTTGGGACCAAGCCTGGATCAACTGTTCTAACTGTTCCTGTTGAGTTTACATAATTCAAACCACCACCTGATGGGTGTGTTGCCAGTCTCATGGGACGAGTATCCAAGAGCCAGCAAAGTGGTCCTCCATCTCTCAGGGCTGGAAAGTCAGGACTTATGGCTATGTAGTGTCTCTTTTCCTTTCCTGGACAATACACCACTATAAGGGGGTTGTTGAGCCACCCAGAGTCACATAGCCTCCCAGCTCGAATAGTAGTGTCTCATCATTGTAGATCACTTTCCATACCTTCAGTGTTATGGGAGATATGCTTAGACACTTCTGGGAGACAACTGAGAATGGCTATGGACTCAAGATGTTGGTGGTTCTTTGCAGGGCTCCCCCATCCCCTGCCCTCACCACACCTGGTGTTCTGGGCATTGATGTTCTTCCCTGCATGTGACCCAAGACAGCTGTCTCTCTCTCTTCTGGTTCCCCCAACACCCTCCTGTGACTGGGACCTACTCTCTCTTCTTCCTCCCCTCCCCAGGGAGTAACTTTGCCTATGTCATCTTCTTCCCCTAGGTCCCTAGAGTGGTTCTCCTCACCCCCCAGTACTGGACTCACCAGTTGTTTCAAGCTTCTGTTGGCTCCAATTCCCTGCTGGATCTTGTCAGGTAAGTCATGAGGCCAGAGTTTCACTTTGGCTCCTCAGTCAATCTCCTCCCCTCACATGTTTTTTTCTCTTCTCTTCTACTCTTCTCAGTTTCCTCTGTTCCTCCAACACGGGGACACTCTCTAGGCATCCCTTAAATCTCCCTCTCTGCAGCTGGGTCCATCATGGCAGTTTCCTATTCACTGCCTGTCCGATCCAGCTGTTCCTCCTTTGCTTTCCAGCATGGTTTGTCTCTTTTTTTTCTCTTTGTTCTCTTCCCATGCCACTTTCCTGTTCTCGGGTTTGACCCTTGGTGGCTGGGTTTTCCATGGCAGCCTTTGATCTTCCATGGCCCCAACTGACTCCCCCAGTTGTTTTGAGCACTGCATTTGATGTCTCCGGGTTTGCCACGTCTCCTTCTGCTCCTCAGGGTAAGTTGTTTTTTTTTTTTTCTCTTTTGTTTCTTTCTCATTCTGTCCATGACAGGGTGCTTCAGGCACCCTGTCATACAGCCCATTTTACCACGTATCCAGTAGTTTAACTGAGGAACAGTAACAAGGGCAGCAGCCCTGGGTGCTGCCTTGGTGAGAGGCACAAAGTCAGCCATTTCTGTAGTGGTTTCTGCAATCAGCACAGCAGAAGCTGGTGCCATGCATCACATGGCTATCCTGGGTCCTGAGTTGCACTGCTACACCTTTGCAGGTGCCCATTGATAGCTAGGTAAACTGGGGGCAGCCACTGAGATCGAAGATTTGAAGCCATAGAAAGATTCTGTCACTGTGCCCCAAGTGCCAATGTAGTGGTAAGGACTGTAGAAGAAACTGCTTCAGAAAAAAATATTTACTATTACCTTTTTATTTCCTGCTCAACCTTAGCAGATACTAAGGTGGACAAAGAGAGGCAAAAATTCACATAGGACATAAACCTGTTCAGTTTTGTGTTCCTGGTTCTGTCTTGTTTTTTGGGAAGATAGGACATCAGATAGGACTCTGGTCTTCAGCTCACTTTGCAGAGTTAAGTTAAACACTCAAACACCAAAAAAATAACCACTGTCCATGACTTAACAAGGTATCAGGCTCATAATATGACATGTATAACCCAGACCTTACTAGATGTATAGTGTTCACATTGTTGGAGCCTGGTAGGTATTACAATAGTGTGATGTGAAGGGGAGCAGGTGAGGGAAGTGATTATTTTATATCCAAATGAAAATTGATGGTCTCTTCTCTTCTATGAATGACCAAATTCCTCAGTGTTGAGATAATATGTCCAAAATATTGTTTTCTGTCTGCATTCTGATCCTGTTTTGGGGAAAAAAATTATATGTGGGAAGATCTGTTTCTATATCCATATCGTGTTCAGTTCATTGATTCATGCAGTGGTTGTTGAAGTAAGAACCTATTTTCCTTGGAATGGCAAGGAACCCCCAAAAATGATCAAATCTAGGTATTTCTAAAAGGCTTGACATGAGAGAACTGTGCCACAAAACCACTCTTATAGCACAATAAGATGATGTTTATGCATTGACTCTTAATGGGCCTTAATCTTATGTTACCCTACAAAGCATAATAGTTTATGGCCTACCTGGAATAAGCAAAAGAGAATACTAGGCTTAATCTTGTGTGGAAAGTGCTCATGTGTATCTTCAGAACTGTCTAGTTCTGCTGAACTTGTGAAACTGGCAACCTCTTTCACCTGCCATACAACTTTTACAAAGCTTACTTGACTTGGCCTAGAAGCAAGGTAGCATCTCTAGTACTATGCTGATTTTCATTACCTGTGAAATTAATTCCTCTTATTTTGATGTAATGTCTGCTTATTGTGCTGCTTTCTCAAATTTATAAAACTGGATTTTGCAGGGAGAGTAGGAGTCGTATATCAATATTTTAACACAATATGAGCAAGTTTATGTTGTCATAGTTTGTCTGCCATCTGAATTTGAAAATCTAGCATTGATTTGGAGGCACCTGTGTCTTTGCTGGAGTTGCTGTCTTCTATAACTTGAGCAAATGAAGGCAACATGGTGCATAGATTATATTATTGTCAAGATAATCCATTTAGTTAATTCTGTGCTTGTGTTAGTCTCAGCTATATGCAGCTTTGCATATTTCAGATCTCTTCTGGGAACAGTATAACTGAGAAAAGCCCATGTTATTTTTGACAGGCAATGTGTAACCTATTTCAGAAGATGTATTTTAGTGATTGTTTATATTTTTTGAAAATTATCAAGATTTTACAGATAACATTGAGAGGGACCTGCTCAGAGTCTCTGGAAATGGCTGTACATGAAGGTCATTGTAAGCTGGCATCTCTTGCTCTTTTTATAGTGAGGATTTATTCCAAGGGTGTGTCAAGGACTGTGGGGAACTCGAATGCTGTAATATTGTACCTCAATAAACCTTAGCTTGTGTATTACAAGAAATCCCCATAAAGCATCAAAACCAACACGTAAGTGACACTTCACCTGGCACCTCATTACTGAGCAATTTCCCAGAACTGGAGGTGATGCTGATTTTGAGGTCTTGTTATAACATGCTCTTCACCGTTATTAGTTTTTAAGTGAGAAAGAGGATTGTTTCAGTTGTTAAGATAATTAAAAAATATAACTAGTAAAAATGGAGTGGCTCAAATTCATAAATGAGGAGTGGAAACACATAAACTAAGCCTCAAAGAATGAATGTGAATATATCCATCTTCCTCCAAATTCAGTAGAAAAGAATGGTAGACTTCAAAGACAAGAAATCTGGTCTGTGAATATAAAGGGATTCATGTGAGATTGAGTAGGTTTGTGCTTCTGTTCTCATTAACACCAAGGTAAGTTAGGAACAACTATTGAACTGAATGGAATTCAAGGAAGCCAAGTGAGTGTGAGAGTAAAATTGGGGCCAGAGAGTTCAAGCTAATGTCTAATAGTCTGGCTCAAGAGCCAAGTTAAATCAATAAAGTAAACTCAATCTCAGTTGCACTTGCGAATAGAATTTTCATCCAAAAATAGTTTTTGGCCTTAAATCAGATTCTAAGTGAAATATAAAATTGTTAAAAGGAAGTTGATTGCTTACAATAATCTAGTGATCAAAATGTGATTTGGATTTGTTTAATTTCTCAAGTGTCAAATTGCAAACAACAGTTCCTTACTTCTGTTAGAACCATGGTGTGTAATTTGGAATATACAAGGGTACATGCACATCCACAGCCAGATCCTCTTTGACTTTAGCATAAATGTAAGAACCTTCCTGATTCCTACCCTGAACCATACATCATTTCCATGCTCTGTGTAAAATGCCTCATTCTACTCAGATTCTTGATTTTGTGGAGCGTAATGACTATGGTCTCAGTTTCAGTACTTAAAAATAGGCGCATCTTTCAGGAGTGATCTAACCTGCTCTTGCTTTTAGAGCTAAACATATAGATTTACAGGTGCTGGAAAACAATTATCATCTTTTTACAACCATGTTACACCAAGAAAAACGTTAAACTGTTGAAAAGTGACCCATATATTTGAATCTTAAAGTCAATTTTGGGCTTTACAGGTACAAATTCTATTTTAATCCTCAATAATATTAATGTCTAAATTTAAGTTTCTAGGTCTCAAAGCCTGATTTGCCCAGTTTAAGCCTTTATTTTTTGACAGAATAGCTACTGTATTATGGAGTGGGTTCTTAACCTGACCAAATGAAATGCTAAGGACCTACTTTCCATTTACTTCTTCCCTAGTTTTGTAGTAGTCCAAGTGAAGTATTGAAGTTAGCAGTCAGAACATGGCAGAAATTAAGCAGAATTGTGGACTGGTGACACACAATGATACTGACAAGGTGCTGTGATTAGGAAGGCAATATTAGTACTAAAGGGTAATTTTCAATTACTTACAAGAACAGCTTCTATGCTCCTTCTCTCAAATGTAGTTGGTGAATGAGTCAAATGTGATAATATACCATGTGAGGTACTCATACAGGTGATCAAAATAAAATTATCTGTGCCTTTATAATGTCTAATGTTTCCATCTTGATTTATGTAGGACAGGTGCCCCACCTCCTGGTCACCATGTTAGGACCAGAAGTCCAAACCCTTAACCTCTGACCTTTGCTACCAGAAGTCCCTCCCATTGCCCCCAAAAGTACTTCTTTTGGGAAGGGGTTTGCCTTCTTCGAACTGGAAAAAACAAACCAAATTATAGACTAAAAATCAAACATTGACAATAACATATTTTAATTTTATTTTTTAAAATGTTTTTGTCCTGATTTTTGAGTGTTTGTGTCGTGTGTATATAGAGGTGATTGCATAATAGCTCAAAATAAGGTCTTATTCTTGTATATTGTAGGGGAGTGTGGGGGGTATGGAGGTGTGGGTATGGGGTTTGTGAGGAGCTATGGATGGAAGTGTGTGTATATGGGGTGTGGGGGAGGGTGTGTGAGGTTATGGGGGTCTGTGGGGGAGTGTATGTGGGGATGTGTGTATGGGTATGGGGTGTGTGGGGGAGGGTGTGAGAGGTGCATGGTGGGTGTATGTGTGGTGGGGTGTGTGCTCAAAGCAGTGAATGGGGCTTCCTACAGAGGTGTGAAGATGTGCGTGTGCAGGGGTATATGTGAGGGAGGGTGTGGGGTTTGTGTGGAGTGTGGGGAAGGGTGTGGGTGGGTGCAGTGTATGTGGAGAAGGGTGTGGTTGTGGGGTTTTTGGGGAAGGTTTGTGGGTATTGTGGGTTGTGCATGGGAACTCCTCTGTGTGTGCCCCCTAAGCCAGTCGGCACCTACCCTGTCCAGCAACAGCCCAGAGCCTGTGTGCCCTGTGGCACCTCCCCACCACTGTCAACTTCATGTAGCCCCTACTCTATCCTGTGCACTCCCTGACTCACCCTTGCCAGAGCAGATCAGCTGGAACCCACACACAGTTCCACCCTGGCTCCCCACCCCCTCATGGCTGCTCTGCACTGCCCGCCTGTGGCACATCCTGCCACCCACTAGGCATGCAGTGGGGCTGGGGTGGCTCAGCAGCTGGAATGCCTTTCTAGGTAGCCCAGGTGACAGGTGGTTCCTTCCAGATGCCACCGTCACCACCCCCAGCCCTAGCCCCAGCACTTCTCTCTTCCACTGCTGGCAGTTCCCTGCTGCAGCCACCTGGAGCCTGTCATGGCCTGTCCTGTGTCTCTTCTGCACTACAAACACATTATGTACTTATACTTCCTTTGTGTATATTTAAATGAACCCATTAATTAAAAATAAAAAAGCAACAATATGTACTTTTTCTTGCTATTGATCTCTTGTTGTCTTGCAACGTATTGTGGTTGCTTTTTGGTATGATAAAACAATGAGGTTAGTTCAGAATTTTCAGACTCAGATTTTTTTTTTCAATGAAATTACCAGTAGTTACATAATGTCTAAGTGTTGTGGACAAGTAAATATTGCAAAACATTTGGAATGTCCTTATTCCAAAACCAGGTACCTGGTATATTTGTTTTCAATTTCTATAAACAAACCAGTTTCTTGTGTTTGGTCAGTCTGTTGCTTAAATCCAGAAACAAGCTTTGAGCTCTCTGGCAAAATATTAGCTTAGAGTGTTGGATGGAAGACTGCAAAACATTCTCATCCTTATGAAGCATCCTACACTGACAAATAATTTTGTAACAAGATTTTGAGACTCCACAAGTGAAAGAAATAAGAGGCAGGGCCTGTCTGTTTTTGTCAGTGCAAATTCCAAGGAACACTATTCAGTCTGCTCATAATCTCTGACCATGTCTTAGAAAAGCAGCCCCAGGCAAATGGTTGACATGAGAATTCATATATATATTTTCATTTTTAATACATTTTTGGATTTCATATTGGAAAATATCATCTAATTTGTGTCCTCATTTTGACCTAGTCTTATATACATCTATGTTCAAAATACTCTTCTTTCATAAGGATTTGTTGGTTCTAAAGAAATCAATTACATTTAATTGGTTAAAAGCCAGTCCTCTCACCTCCAGGCACTGATTACAGCTTTTCACAGCCCTGATAAAATAGTGTGAAAAGCAGAAATTTGGTGTATATAATCAAATACATTCATTTAATTCAAAATATGTTTACTTTTAAGTATGCTTCACACTTAAGGAGTACAACAGAACTTGAAAAAAAAAGTATAAAATGTTAAGCGTGATGTGACAGACTACCTTTAAACTGTCATAAAGGCACTTAAAATGGGAGTATAAACCTGTGCTAAGTACCCTCTAAGGCTGCATCCAGATGTGTGTGGATGTTTGGTTCCCCGGGGACAACTAGCAGTGGTGCACCTTGTGCCACTGCTAGTTGTCTTTGCAGAATGCCTGTGCCATGTGTGCTCTGGCACGCAGCAAGTCACTCAGGGTGGGGGGTGTATGGGAGGCTGGGTCCAGCCCAGTGCTGGCTCCAGCAGACTTACCTGGATTCCCAGGGGCCTCCTGGGGCAGCAGCATTGGCAATCCTGCTATGTGGAGCCTGTCTGGCAGTGGAACACCGCTCCAGCTGTCCAAGCTTTGGCTTTGGGCGGTGCATGCTGCCACCACCTGTATCATTCTGCATTTTTTTCCATGAGTATTTTTGACCCCTGGATATCCAGGGATCCCACCCCCCACAAGCTGCTCCCATGTAGCACAGGGAACTACTGAACATGTGGTATGGGGAACTACAAACGTGTCTGTGGTGCCCCATATTGCATGACTGTGCTTATCTGGATGCAGCCTAAATGTTTTAATGTTATGCCATTTCAGATGAGGGTTATTTTTCACCCATTTTACCCAGGTCATTCCAGGGTATTGTTAGTCTTCTCTGGGGAGATAAAACACTATTTTCATTTCTCTATCATACTAGGAGGGGTTTAGGTTGTAGCCGTGTTGGTCTAAGGATATAGGCAGACAAGGTTCCTTGGGTGAATTTGATATCTTTTATTAGACCAACCCAAATGGTTGGAGAATAGTTATTAAGCAAGCTTTCGGGTTCAAAAACCCTTCGTCAGGCTCAGGAAGCTGCAGCAGTTGGTGTGTGCTCTTCCTGGATGGGTTTTTGAACCCGAAAGCTGAGTGTTAGCCTTACCCCTGCCCTGTTGCAGCATGCAACAAGTATGCTGAGTCTCGGATCTGCCTTGGTGTGAGTACTAATCCAATACTTCCACCTTCCCCTGCCCCACCCCCAACACAATCCTAATTTAGTGAAAAACACACAAGATTGTGGTCCTTGATTTATTTTTTCATTCCTTTCTCTTTCTCTTTACTTCTCCTCCCTCCACATTCATTTCAAACTTTTTTTTTCAAGACTTCCCCCCTCCCACCTGCAGTTCTGGCTGGCACCTGCTAGCGGTGGAGTGAGGAAAGCCACAGCCTCCAGGGTGGTTTCTTTGCCTCCAAGCTACATGCCACCCTCTCACATCATGTCCCATCCCAGAAGAAGCATGGTCCTGGCTCCTGTCCATGGCTCTGCTCCTCAGGCCTTCTAGTGACAAGTCACAGCTATGCAGGTCATTAAGCCTTAACAAGTCAGTGACCATTCCATAACTGTTCTAACCTTATGATGCTATAATATTCCACAGATTTAAAATGTTTTAAAGATAGATTGTAACTGCATGCTAATATACTACTTATTTTTTTTAAAGAAATGCCTTATCTATTCATATTCCCTTTAAAACTTAAACTGCAAGCAAAATGGTTCCTATTATGGAGGGATAAACAGTAAGTCTTTCAGCACCAGGGGGTAGGCCTGAAGAATAAGGGTAACTACTGATACCAATATTTCAGCTTTTATTTCCTGAAGCAGATTCCAGGTGTCTATTACACTAAATTTAATTTTATAGCAATTTTCTTGAGATAGCAAATTTGATTATAAATGATCCCCATTCAGCTGTATCAAACCACAGGTATCTGTACTTGTTGTCCTTTGACCCAAAGGAAGAAATACAAAGGGTGGTGTCACATATTCACTTGTACCAGTTGCAAATCATTGAAAAGTAGTGACCTATTAAGTTAATGTGTTAGGAGATGACCCTTACCTGAAAAGGAATGACTTTGCAATGCCACAAGGCACTTAACATATGATAAACTGCTTGAATGTGTGTCTGCACTTAGTGGGTGTGTCTATACTAGACGCTTTACTCAAGATTAGATCAAATTACTGCACACTGCCTCCACATGCCGGTGCTTACTGCACAGTTATTTACTAGTACATTTACTACCTTTAAATACAAGTAACAAATTTACACTCGATTACTTGCTGTGCAATATAGCATGTATAGATTGTTGACTGGGAGCAAACGTGCTCACAGTCAGCCAGGCAGCAGGGGTGGGAGATTGCTCCCTGCCCCCTGGAGCTGCCTGTTGCTGGGGTGGGCTCTGCCACTGAAGCCTAGGTGGGGACAGTGTCCCCCTGCCTTGGCAGCAGGGAACTCCCAGCTCCTATTTCAGGATTGTGGAGCAGGGGCTAGGAGATGCTTATCTCTCAGCATCAGCTCCATGACCTGGGAGATTCTTATCCAAGGTCATGGAGCTGAGGCTGGGAGATAAGACCCTGCTTCATGACTGCAATCTCAGAGTTGGGGCTGGGACATTGTCCCTGACCAGGCTCTGATGGTGGAGCCCACTCCAGCAGCAGGTAGCTGCTGGGTGCAGGGAGCAATGTCCCAGCCCCCACCAGGAGACAGCTATCTCTTGTCCATTTGCTCCCTGGCAGCCCTTGGGCTAGCACCCAGGGGGATCCTTGCGGTCCCCCCAGCTGCTGCAGGAGGCTGGTGCAGGGCCAGCAGCGATGGGAGCAGACTGCTCACATGAGCAGCAAATCTGCTCCTGCTTCCCTGCATGTGTAGATGACTGTCTGGGGTGGGTTTACTCTAGAGTGTAGATACACCCAGTAAGTGTTAAGTTGAACATGTGACAGTAACCAAACATAGCTTGAGAGGAACATTTATGTAATGTCTGGGCAAGCCTTAACAATGGAGATAGCATGGCTATTTTATATAATTTACCAGTTTGAATCCAAGACTTACAAAATACAAAACTCTTCAGACTGAAGATTACCATATTAGACAAACCTCTCAGGATTCCAAAATACTTATACATATTATTTACCCTTGTGGCTCATTTTTGTCTAATTTTCAGAATATAGAGGTAGGAAAATGGAACCATTTATGACCCAAAGAGAACTGAAGTGCTGGAAATATTTCAGGTATTTATATTGCTGCTAGATTTTCAGTATATTTTTATATGTCCATGTATTTGGGTGCTTATTAGTGTTCGTCTTCTTCTCCTCATGTTCTTGTCATAAACTGGATTTTTTTTTTTTAGAATTGTGCACAAACAATGGTTCTTCCTGTTGCTGCAATGAGGTCCTCCTCATACAAGTCTCACCAAGGAGTTCGCAAACAAGCTCCATAGCCTGTACTTCACTGAAGTGGCATATATTCATGTTGTTAGAGTATCCCTATTTGATTATGTTAGTGTGAAGTCTACTGAATGTCTCTCTCAGCTTTGTATGTTACTCATTCCTTCCTTTCTAGATGAGTAAATATTCCTCCAAATCTTATTGTTCCAATTAATCAATGACCCTGGGTGATCTATTTTGTTGGTGGCATCTGTTCTGGTCTCACATGGGACTGCCAAGTTGTTGTCCTGAGGTCTAAAATATCAGTGATCAAAAAAGGCATGTTTTCAAGTCTTTGGCTTGTTGCCTTCCTCTGAGCTTGAGCCAGTTTTGTTGATACTTTTGGCTAGGGACAGATATTCAAAAAGCCAGAGCTTCAATTGCTTCAATTTTTGCAGGTTAATCTAACCGAACTAGGCTAGATCACTTTGTAACTGCACAGGCATCCCAGACATGCAGACACATGTCTGCAGTGGCTCAGGCTAGAAGCCAGGGGGTACTAGAGCAGCTCTCCCCTCCCTTGCACAGTGTTGAGCATGGCCAGGCCCCAGCAGGATGCTTTCATTAGAGAGGGGTTCCCCCCATTCTGACCTGCCCAGCAGGGAATTGATATCAGTGTTTATCACTCCTAACTCAGTGTTTATCACCTCATTAAGAAAACAACAGAGGGACGTTACCAGCTACCTGTTGATTCTCCCCTTTGCCCACAGCAGGACTGTAGCCAGCATGTGGTCTTCTAGCTAATGCTAAGAGGTGTTTGTAAGGCACAGGGGATGGGGAGGGTGGGGGGATCAGGGACACCTGCAGTCTGTGCTGAACTGTAGACAAGGAGCAGAGGGAAGGGGCCAGCTCTGCTGTGGAGCAGAGTGCCCCACTCAGCGCATAGAGAATGCCGGGATGCTGGGGGTATCTGATTTAACTTAAACCAGCAAGGAATCTGGGTCAGACATTGCATAAACTGGCTTGACCCAAATCCATTAAGTCTGATACTACATTCAAACAGGTTTATCTCAAACTGGTTTCAGCCATTTTCAAACTTGTTTATGTGCACTGAACAGGTTTAAACCAGTTTCTGATTGCTTAAATCAATTTATGTGTAATGTCTGTCCCTAGCCTTTGAGCCTTTCCTTGTCTACTTCTGCCTAGGAATAAATTTGAAGTTCAATGCCTATTTAATAACATTTAATGAAGCCTGTACCTTGTATCATATTTCAAATATTCTGAATACCTGATTTTAAAGGGGGAGATGTGCTGATGTGATGTAAGATCTAATTTTCATTGTGCCACATGAACCTGAAAACTAAAGCACAATTATCTGGAACTATTAAATGATGATCCCTTTGTTGCTTTAAGGGCTCAAAACCATTCAAGAAATTATACTGATTTCAGGTACTTCTTCACTTTCAGACCCCCTACATCTTTCTGTGCAGTTAGAGGCACCACTAAACAAGCTCATTCTGATGGACAAGCTCAAACATTCTCTGAAGCAACAATTTTCTGTCTTGGCTTCTGTATTGTAACTAAAATAGTGCAGCAGTCTAGCTGTAGATAAAGCCAGCATGCAGTGAGCATCAAAAAAATGGGTGTGTATAGGAGTGAGTAGGTTTGAAAGTCAACTATTGTTATTAAAAAGGGTAGTAAATATGGGTCTGGTTTGATACAAGGGGAATATTAGAACAGGGATGACCAACCTGAAGCATGAATGACACAGGCGGCACAGGCAATCTTTGTGTAACATGCAGCAGATAAGGAAGGGGACAGGAAGCACAGTGGCAAATAAGGCAGGGAGCAGAAAACAGAACACCAGATCAGGCAGGAGAAGTAGATCAGAGTGTCACTCAGGGAGGGTGCAAGGCTAATTTATGGCACTCCTGCCAAAAAAAGGTTAGCCTCCATTGGACTAAAGCATTAATCCAGCCATTTTCTATTTCTTGGAAATCTTGGAGTTGAACTTATTATATAGCATGACATTTCCTGAAGATATAACCACTAATATCATCACTTGGAGAAATAAACTTTATGATTCCTTTCTCTGTAGGTGCAGTAATCTGACCTAAAACATAATGCATGCTGTCTAACAATAATAAAGGTAATGGGCCAGTGATGATACAGTCAAACCCATTTAATGTCAGATTGCTACGCTGACATTACCCAGGATTTCCTGATAAGTGACTTGAGCTTCCTCAGGCTGATTCTGGAATTGCCAGAGTAGAAGCACTTCCTTTCCACTTAATTAAATGTGAAATGTGAACATCTTTCTAGTTTGCTGTTGTTTATCTTGCTAGTAGCTGTAGAATATACAACTATATGGGAAACAAAACTATATACTTTGGTTAATTAAAAAATGCTTGCACCACACGATGTTGCTTACAATAACTGACATTAAATACTGTTTATGGCAGGAAATCAGTAAGTTTCAATTGCCACTAAGAAAACCCAATTATGTTAACAGCAAATTGTTGGGTGAAAGAGCAACATTTTTCTTCTTTATCTGTCATGATTTAGGCAGTAAGTCCCAAAAACCTATGATTGAATCAGGGATACTTGCTTGTCCTCTGTACATGCAGGGAAAGGAAACATTTAGCTGAACACTTTCAGGGAGTATACTTTAGATTTTAACCTTTTTTTAATACATCTTTAAGTGGATTTTGCTTACAGACTTTATGCTATTTACTAAAGAGGTGATGTGATGAGTCAGCAAAGTCAGAATCTGGCCTGCATTTTGGGAATTCCTATTCTAGGTAAGATGCAGAACTCATACAGCCTTTTAGTCCACATTTAAATTGTGTCCTTAACCAAAGCTTCTCTAGAAAAATCAGTTGTTAGTGGCAACAGCTGAGAATAATTTTATATGGGTGTGAATAAGCAAAGATACCACTGATTGACAACAGAACAAATTAGTATCTCTTTCTGAAAGGAGGTAATGTACTAGAAAGGAGGAAACAACTGGCTAGTAGTTTCCATGCACTATTGGAAGAGCAGCTATCCTGCAGCACATATACCACAATTGACACAAGCAGCCTCTGTGGCTCAGGGCAGGTCAAGTAGGGAGCAGGCAACATGGTGGAAGGCAGAGCAGAAGATTGGAGGGAGTGGAAAACAGAGCAGCAGATCAGGCAGGTGGAGATCTCAGTGGCACTAGATGAGGATGTGAGGCCTCATTTGTCATGTCTATCACAAATGTTGGCTCCCACTGCACTACTGAACTCTACCATAAGTAATGTCACACCTATTCAGCAAGTGTGATGTTAGCGTCCACTGGAAAATGTGCCCAGTTGTATTCATACAGAAGCAAATGACAACCTCAGTAAGAAAAAAGTTCAGTTCTTTAATCCTGAAGAATTCAAATGGTCCAATTTCCCCCTTGGCTAAAGTGGACAGGATCTATAATCTGGAAACAGGTCTTGTGGTCTCTCTTTCCTACCTCCCCTTCTCCCTGAATTCCTCTTTCCCCCTGCAAGATGACTGCATTCAACTGGAATCCACTATTCAGCAAACTGTATCTATCTCTGAAAAAAACAGTCTTAGTAACATGATTTATGACTTTGGATATAGACTTTCAGTACTCAATTTCAGACACCCGTTGCTTTAGCTTTTATCTTTCAACACTGTATTTCTGAGAAGCTATAAATTCATTTTAGTGCTTGTGGTGTCTGGCAGTGAAAGCTTAAGGTTCTTTGGGGTTTTTTTAAAGGTGTCACTAATTCTGTCAATTCACCTACTGTTTCTTGATAATAGGTAAAAAATTCAACCAACACTTGGTTACAGATTGTTGGGGTTTTTTAAGGGGGAATACAAAATAAGCATTTTTTATATCTAATATGTAACTCCATTTTATGTCCCTTTGGTTTCTCCTAAACTATAAACAATTTCTTGGTCATTTTGATTATGTCTAGCCCACGAGATTTTTGTTGAATCTTCTTTCTCTCTCTTGTTCTTTCTTTCTAAGCAGATTCTCACACCTGTTACCAGACTGTTATGCTTGTCAAAAACAATAAAAGGGAATGGTTTTAACGGCTGGGAACAGACCTCAAGGCAGGACCATGGGGGAATCCTAGACATCAGCCAGCTGGTCTTTTAAAAATCTATTTGCTGCTACAGTCTGTGAGCAAGAGGTTCTCTTGTATGCAATGTTTATAATGTTGTGTTTTTATTTTGGAACATAAAAATCCGATGTCATATTTTCAACGTGAAACTTACTACCCAATAGTCAGAAGCTCTATTTTGGATTGATGGCTTACAAATGTTGAAAGAGAATGAAATGCAACCTTTGCAAAGTCAATTTACTATTTCAGTTTCTGTTTGTCCAAAATATTTAAAATTGCTTGCAAAATGAAAGGCCTGCCTCAAGTGTACAGCCAAAGGTTTTTCTCCTTTGGCAAAATATTTGTTCTCATAGGTGCATCCAGTTGGCAAAACCAATAAGACAATTATCCTTATTGTTCCTGATAACTTATTTAGAACCCAACTATAAATGATGAGAATAGGCAATAAGTGAAAAAAAAATGTTTAATACACTTTCAGAGGTTATTGATTAACAAGTTCTGTAGATCACACCTATTTCAATCTAATGAGCAGCTCATAATGTTTCTTGACTTTTACATTATAAAACACAACACAATAGCAGAGAAATTTACTGTCGATACAGGAATTAGAGTAGTGTTTTTGGCTGCCTGGCACACCTGCTGCCACATTGTGTGGGTGTGGCCTGGCTTGGCAGGGTACTGTACGCTGTCTCAGAGCTCTGGCCACTCAGACTGAGTGGTGCTGAGCCCTGGGTGACAGACGCAGGACCCCCAAGCTGCTGGACAGTGCATGGCACCCTCCTGAGCCAGGCCACACACATATGAGCCCTGCTGCCCCCCGCCATGCATGGGGACTGTGCCACTGCTGCTGCTGGTAAGCAGTGCTGGCAGTGCAGGAGGCTGAAGCCAGGTGGGTGAGCTGATAGGGGGAGTGATCAGGAGGCTGGAGCTGACTGAGGGATTCTCTGAATTATCTCCAACCTCCTGATCACTCCTCAACTCGACTCCAGCCTCCTGCTCATTCTCCCGCTTGTCTCCAGCTACTGGAGGCCTGGAGACAAGCAGCAGAACATCTTCAGATCATCTCCAGGGGCTTGTCTCCAGCCTCCTACTCACTCTCCTGCTTGTCTCCAGCCTCCCAAGGCTAGAGATGAGCAGGAGCCTGGAAACAAGCAGGAAAATGAGCAGGGGCCTGGATACAAGTCCTTGGAGATGAGCTGGAGACTTCTCCTGCTGTCTCCAGCCTCTTGCTTGTTCTCCTGCTTTCTCCAGCCTCCCAAGACTGGAGATGAGCAGGGGAATGAGCAGAGTGCTGGAGACAAGCAAGGGGCTGGAGCCATGGAAAGAATTGGGGGGATGTATTCCCAGGGGGTGCTGGGACCCTGCAGGCAGGGCAGTCCATGTGCTGTGTGTGCAGGCTCTGCCCTGTGGGGGGCAAGGGACCCACCCATCCTAATCAGCCCCCATACCTACAGTACCCCCACACCCACAATCCCCCCATACCTACTCACACACTGAGCCTGCCACCCACCATGAGGCCAAAGCTCCTGATCCAGTTGACCTGGGTAGAGAAGGCTACTGAGTACAATGGCTGGCAGGCCTCCACCTGCACCAGGTCACCTGGGTCCTGGAACATGAGGAGTATGTTGTCAGCATAGGCTGACAGGACCAGCCACACCACTGGCTCCCGGAGCATCCACCCCACCACCCACTTCTGCAGGAGAATGAGGAAGGGCTCCAAGGCCAAGGTGTACAGATGGCCTGACAGTGGGAAGCCTTGACACACCCCTCTCATGAACGGGATGGATTCCATCAGGGTCCAGTTGAGCATTACCTAACACTGCAGAGGTGTACAGCACCTGGAGAGCCCACATGAAGCAGGGCCCAAAGCCAAAGGCCCACAGCATGCCTGTGAGGCACCTGTGATCCACTCTTACAAACACCTTCCCCTGGTGCAGGGACAGGCAGGAAAAAGACAGGCCCTCCTGGCTTGCTAGCTCCAGGAGCTCCTGAACCAGGTATAGGTGGTTGAAGATGGAACATCTGGGCACTATGTATGTCTAGTCAGGATCAATCATGTCCATCAGCACGAACCACAGGTGTAGTGAGAGGGCCTTCACTGCCACCTTGTAGTCCACGAAGAGGAGGGACATGGGGCGCCAATTCCTCAGGTTATGGGGATCCCTCTTCTTTGGCAGGAGGGTCAGCACAGCCCTCCAGCATGACAGGGGGAGCTCCCCACTTCCCTCAGATTCAGCCCAAACTGCTGCAAGTTCCAGGCTGAGGACTTCCCAGAAGACCTAGTAAAACTCCACAGTCAGCCCATTGATGGCCAGCACCTTGTTGCCAGGGATCAAGCTGAGGGTGGCTGAAGACTGAGCCAGAGTGAGAGGAGCTTTCATCCAGTCCCAGCCCACATTGTGCTGCGGGATTCTGTCCCACAGGGCCTGACAGGCCTTGGCATTGGTCAGATCCAGGGAGAAGAGCTCTTCATAGAACGCCCATGTGCACTGGCAGATCTCACCTGGATCCGTGAGGGGGTGCCAGCACCCACCAGAAGAGAGGTGATGTACTTATTGGCCCCCTGCCTCCTCTCCAGGGAATAGAAGAAGCAGGATCCACAGTCCATCTGCTGAAGGGAAGGAGCTGGATGCACAAGTGGACGAATGCACTGCAGGCACGGTGGTCGTCCAGAGCATGAATCTTTTCCCCCATCTCTCCTGACACTCTCCACAGAGGGACAGGTTGGTTGGGTCGGTGGCCAGGTGCCTCTCCAGCTCTAACACTTCCCACTCAAGGTGCTCCTGGACCACCGCCCTCTGCCAGGTGTGCCCCCGAAGTGTAGCCGAGGCAAAAAAGTCAGATGTGCACCTTCCGCACATCCCACCATCTCTGAGCTGAGGAGAAAGCTGCCCATTGCTCCTGCCAGGCCAGCCAGTCCTCCTGGATGGCCTCCCTGAAGCCCACATCCTCCAGCAGACTGGCACTGAAATGCCAGTAGGGTGACCCCAGATGCCCAGGCCCCAATGTGGCCTAAGACAAGGTGGTGATTGCTGAGAGGCATTGGCCAGAGGAGTGGGCCTGGGCAAAGTGCAACAAAGAAAGCTGCCCATTGCTCCTGCCAGGCCAGCCAGTCCTCCTGGATGGCCTCCCTGAAGCCCACATCCTCCAGCAGACTGGCACTGAAATGCCAGTAGGGTGACCCCAGATGCCCAGGCCCCAATGTGGCCTAAGACAAGGTGGTGATTGCTGAGAGGCATTGGCCAGAGGAGTGGGCCTGGGCAAAGTGCAACAAAGAAATATAAACCTGTTCCAACCAGGAGTGGCATGCCTGCTCCTCTCCCAACCTCACATAGGTAAAGGCAGTGAGGTCAGTATGCTGACAGGTATGCCAGACATCCATCAAGGAGTAGTGTATCAGGATCTCCCCAAAGATGCCCATGGTGGCCAGGTTCCGCTCCCTGCCTGACTGGTCTCGCATGTCTAGGGTGACATTAGAGTCCCCAGCAAGGACCAGGCACTTGCAAGGGTTAAAGGTCCCAATTTATATGTCCATCTGACAGAAAAATATCTGCCAAGTCTGGGTCCCTCAAAGGGGAGTACACATTCAGAAGGTTCAGGACCACCCCTGCACCTGGACCCGGAGGTACAGCAGGCAGCCCGGCACCACCTCCATGTCCTGGAGAACCTCCA
>NW_005841860.1:4751602-4761311 GCF_000455745.1 Alligator sinensis | reverse complement strand
TTTCAACACCCAGTGTGAGTCCTGCCAGGCCACGTAGCACCGTAGAGGTGTATATGAAACTGTGGGCCTGCCTACAGATCTGCGTGTTGCAGCTTTTGGACCCCTTGTCTTCCCCCACCAATGCCTTTGCAGTAGTGAGGACACAGTCAACATCTCCCCAGCAGTCCAAGGTGAACTGTACCTTGCTGGCAGACCAATGGGTGTAGTAATGGTCAAGAACTGCAAGTAACTCATACCTGGGGACCACCGGGACTGAGAGGTCTGCAGGCACCATGGAGCCTGCTGGTTCTTGGATGTCCTCCTCTTGGTCTTGGGGCTCAGCAGACTCCTTAGGCACCATCTGAACCTCCTGGTCTGCTAAGATCACAGAATTTGGTTGGGATTGGAGAGCTCTGCAGCCCCTTGGGACAGAGGAGGGGGTAAGGGTGGGGTTGGGGCTCCTTCACAAGATAGTGGGGCAGAGATGGAGCCTGGGTGGGGGGAGGGTCTGTGCAGGGTCCCTGACAAGATGGGTCTGTTGATTAGGGGACCCCACTGCAACCCCATCTGGTGCAGGACTATGGGGCAGGCTAGAGGTGAGGTTTTTTTTTCTGGGAGGGGGAGGGAAGCGACTCATCAGGCACTGGGGTAGTTTCGGCATCTGCCTCGGGGTCCTGTGAAAGTGGGCCCCTTCCCTCATGACTCACCGGGATGAACCCCAGGGCCTCTGTATCCCCCAGATCAGAAGGAGAAGGCTTCTGTGCTGGGCCTTTCCTTGGGTGGGCCTTAGCCTCAGGGGGTAGGCCCTGGTCAGCAGAATGAGGGGCTTCCTCCATGGGCTCCTGTTTGGGACCCTCTAGAGGCCCCAAAACCTCCTCCATGGGAATCACCCATTTGATCTTTCCTGGGGGTGGGGTGTCAGGCACAGCTGGAAGAGGCCCAGCCCTTGGAGGCTGGGCCACTCCTTCCCCCTGTGTGGCGGTCTTGAGAGGAGAGGAGCCCTCCACATCAGAGGTTTCCAGCTGTGCCTGGGCCTTTATGCCTGGAGGGGATCTGCATGCACTCAGCCATGGGGTGGTCCTCAGGTGGACAGGCTCTAGCAAGAGAAGGTGAGGGTTGGGGAGGCTGGGGAAGCCATGACAGAGGTATGACTAGGAGCAGGGGAGCCCTGCTCCCTCTTTCCCCCCAGTTGCTGGTGTTCTCCGTGGGACTTGGCTAAACTTGGTTGGGGGGCGGGGTCCCTTGAGCTCATGGGGGGGGGGGCTGAGGGGACTGGGGCACCAGTGGTAGGGGCAACCCTCTTTCCAATGGGACCCACAGATGCCCTCCCCACCTGACCCATGGGGCACTCACCTGGGCCCCTGATAAGGAATTGCCAAGCACCCCTCAGCCTCCAACCATGGTCTTGCCACCAGCTGGATCATAACCTGGTGATAGGAAGAACACATGTGCCGGAAGCTGGGGTCTCAGCACCCCAGCAAAAGGGCCACCAGCAGGGAGACAATATTCCCCAGGGTTTGGAGCTGGGGGAGCAGGTCCCAATTGGGGATATATGAGGGATGAGTCTGAGGACCACCCTGGTTCCCAGTTCTTCTAGAGGCTCAAGGGGATGTACTCACCCTCTACCATGAGCACCCTCTCCACCGCCTATTGTGCAGCAGCCTTCGAGGCAAGGAAAAAGACCCCCTTGCCATGACAGCAGGAGGCCGCCACAATTTTGGCTGGCCCCACTACCCAAGCCAGGACATGCACCCAGGTCTCAAAGTGCAAGTTATTCTGCTTGAGCAGTTGGTACTTCACCCTGTGCCTGTGGGTGAGTGCTGGAAAGGGGGCCCTGCCACCTGAGCTAGAAAGGCCATTGGTGGAATGTCCAGGCCCCCTGGCTTCAGGTCTTCCCACAGCTGCCTGTGCATAGCTGTGGTTCCCCCCTGGCTGGCCTTGTTTCTGGGGCTGAGGCTAGGGCCAGGGACAGGCTGAGCTGGTATGCTGACTGGAGTAGTGCACCTGGTCCCATCAGGCACTTGTAGTCAAGGTTTGAGGGCAGAGCCCTTCCCCTTCACACCCCCAGCTGTGGAGGAGCCTGAAGAGGAGCCCTTCCCACTGCCCTTACCCTTGGTCCCTTATGATGGAAGAGGAGGCCCCTCTGGGTGGGGTAGCCAGAGGAGACCCCCTGGCCCTCTTGACTACCTACTGGAGTCCTGCCTGCCCCTGCACCAGAGGTTGCAGGCTTCTCCATCCCCAAAGGAGGTTGGTCAGACTCTTCCTCTGGGGTTGAGGCTGAAGGGGCATGCATCCCACTGGGGACGTGGCTGGGATCCGTCCCCATAGTTGGGGCTGCAGGAAGCTCTGCAGGGGGTCTGTCCCCCCAGAAGGTTCCTGCCCTGCCATTTTTTTTACATGAGGGCAGGGAAGACAATAAATATAAAACTAAATATCCAGTGTGGCTGGTGAATCTAGTAGGGCAGGCTGGGGTTGTGGAGGAGAAGGGGGATAAGGAAGGAGGAGGCCAAAGCTCACTGAGCTACATTCCCACAGGAAAAAAAACCAAACAAACTGCGAGGGATATGCTTGGAGAATGTGGGGGAGGAGTAAATACACACACACACACAAGGGCTGGGAGATCTCAAGCTGGCTTACTCAGCAACACAAGAAAGACCAGGGCAGGGGGAGTGGACCACGGGACTTACCACATAAGGGCAAGAACACACAGGGAATGCTGCTGAGGCAAATGCAAAAGATCGCTGGAGCAGTGGAGGGACTCTGTTTGTTGAAGATCTGTCCAGGATCCCCACAAAGCTCCAGCCAGGTGCTCAGCAGCAAAGCAGTAGGCAGGAAGACAAAGAAGGATCAGATGCAGTGAGGTAGCTGTGGGGGAGGGCAGGAGCAGTCAGTCAATTAGGGAGTAATCCAGTGCAGGTGTGGTACCAGGTAGTGTAGCAAGGAATCTCCCTCTCTCCTGAGAGGGGGCAGCAGCAGAAACAACAACAGCATCAGCATCAGCATCAAAAGCAGCAGTGATGGTAGGAGCTGTCCATTTCAGCCACTCAGGGTGTGCTTTTGGTGAAAGTGAAGGGGGGTTGTCCTGCTAAGGCATCTGAGGCAGGCAAAGCAACTTTAGGCTCCAGCAGTGATGGTGGGGAGGGGCCCACAGGCAGTGCAGGCTCCCTCCCCAAGCTGTTCCCTGGCTGCGGTTTGGCAGTGGGTTGGGCAGCAGGCTGGAACAGGGGTGCAGAAGCTGGGGTGTGGTTCTGGGGTGCAGTGCAATGCAGTGGGCCCCCTCCTGAGGGGGGGGGGGAAGCAGTGTGCAGCAGAGGCCCGCCCCCATGTCAGGGGGGAAGCAGCAGCAGCAGCCCAAGGCAGGAAGCAGTGTGGCCAACTTACTTCAAAAGCTCTGAGACCAAGCCAGCAGTTAACAGTGGTCAGAGGCAGGAAAGGGGCTGGTCATCTTCTCAACAGAAGCTCCTGAGAACAAGCCTGTATCAACAGCAGCAGTAGCCTGGGACAGAAAGGGGTGTGGCTAACTTCCTCCCAGAGGCTCCTTTCCCAGAAGCTCCTGCCTATTTTTGTCTTCCAGGGGTTGTGAGCCTTAAGGCTCACCTAGCTATGTTATAGCCCCCTCTACTGTGTGGTTTGAAAGTTTGAAAGATACAACTATTATTTTTTTGTGGGACAACTAAGGAAGAAAAGGGTAGGAGTGATGTGGGGGTTATAGCTTTAAAATGTGAAAAGAAGTTCACCGGAAGGGGGACACCAAGCAGAGCCCCCCCCGGCCACACCCACCGTTCCTCAAAGGTATCAAAGGAGCTCGTGGATGCTGCCCACTGGTACTCTGCCTGAAAACATGCATGGACAAGGGAGAGGAAAGCAGCCTCACAGTCTCCAGGCACCTTCCTGGCCAGAGCCTCCCTCATGGTCAAGTACAGGGCCCACTTGGCCAGGGCCAGGAGGAGGTTCGTTAACAGGCATGGCCGGGTCTTTGTGACCCCCCCCCCCCCGTTTCTAGGGTAAATGGAGGCTTTTTCCCGTATTTTTTTCTGTTTGTTTTTTTTAAAGTGACGGTGCCTGGGGTTGGGGGGGGCAGCAATGGGGGACTGGGGAGTGCAAGTGGGAGGTGGGGCTGGGGGGAGCCCATTTGGCCCCCGTTGGGGGCCGTAGCCCCTGTGTGGCCATAGCCCCCCAACAGCCAGTGCTTTAACACTGTAGATATATCAATAAAACATGGCCCAACTGATCGCTGTCTCTCTGTCTTTCTCTCTCTCTTTATAGTGGTCTTTTGTTTTAATTGTGGAGGAACATGGATTTTGGGGTATTTTACACAGTGACTTTGGGATTTTTTTTATCAGGAATTTTTCAGTTTTCCAATAGGGAACACCAGAATTCCTGCTAAGGAGGTCAGTAGCAGGACCCTGCCTGCTCAGAGCTGGTGCCTTGGACCCTGCTGGCTGTAGCAGACCTCCTGGCCAAATGGGGCTAAGAGGACATGCTTTGACAGTTCAAAGCAGGCCACCACACCCAGAACATCATCTGGGCAATAGCTGCCCAGGTGTCTGGGCAAGGGGCACATGTAGCAGTAGTGCCACACAGAGGCCAACCCTGCAGCCACAGCCCACTGGCAGCTGGCCCAGAGGGGCAGATGCCTCATCCAGGTCTGGCAGGTTCACGGCAGGTCAAAGACAGGCAGCAGCCCCCACTGCCAGACTGCTGCAGTGGGTAAAGAGTACAAAGAGCTCTCAGGGCTGCTTCAGCAGTCCGGCTGGCACAAGGGGTAATGTCCACAGGTACCAATTGGCTGGGCCCCAGAAGCTCCTGAGAGTGAGTAGCCCTGACCTACTTGCCAGGGCAGCTTTTTGTACTGCTGGCGCCAGGACAGGGCAACTTTTTATATTTCTGGGGACAGCACAGGTGCTTGCCCCAGGCTTTAGCGCCCCCTGGCTGCAGATCCAGGAGGAGCCAGGCAGGGTTATTTTGCCCCAAGTGGTACAATTTGCTCTCAACAAAGTGCATGTCCTATTACCTGTGAGCTCTGTGTTCCTGAGGGAGCCCTGGCACCCAGCTTGCTGGACTTACAAAGGACTTCTTCTATTTCCCCCTCCTCCACCCCCCACCCCTCCATCTAACCAGAACTAAGCAGAAGAAAAAATTAATAGGCATCTTGGGCTGTACATTCCCCAGTCCCAGTATGGGAGCCCTATTTAAACTTTATTGACTAAAACTCAGTTGCTGGGCTAGGGAATGGTGAGGCAAGAGACTGAGTCAGAGTGGGTATGGGCAACAGTTGAACAATGGTTAAGGGTTCATCACAGCATCCAGCCTGTTGCGGTCAGGGCTCCAAATGCTGTTCTACTTTTCCTAGGATGACTGGTGGAAGTCCTCCCCACAAAGTTTATGAACACCCCAAGTAATCTCCTTAAGTCTGTTAAAAGACTACAATAAAATCTGAGAGTCATACTAAGCGGAGGTTTATTCACAACAGGTAAAATAAAAAACACTGATGCTGACTTCACAGTGCAAGCATAGATGGGCCATCTGAGAAGATCCCTTCCAGTATATTCATAATAATTTCAAGCTGGCTCCTAGGTGTCTGGTACTCCTTCAAACATGTTAGTCCTTGTTGTTAATCAGTTTCATGAGATGTTCCAAACCAGATAACCCCTCATCACTGAAAAAGGTAATTCGTTTAAATTTAAACTGTTTATAGAACAGGATTTTCCCTGTCAATTATGGCTTGGGACCCTCTTGATTTACAGAATTAAAAGAATGCTTTGAAGAGGCTAGACTAAGGGTATAAGAAAGCTATAGAGCAGCAGTGTGCTTCAAGAGAGAAAAATCTCTCTGACACCATCCACTGTTGTTCTCAAGAAGCTGGGAGAAACAAATCATCTTCCTTCAAGGATCATGTTGAGAACTTTGCTTGTCAACAAATCACCTGAGTGTCTTGGAATGGTGAGATCCCAGCTCTCACTCTCTCTCTTTTTCTCTCTAGGCATAGCTTTCTGACCCTGAATTTTATTAATTAAGCTTGATCTAGGTTGCCCCAAATACTCAGTGAAACCAGGGTAATATTGTTTATTTTTACTGGCATGTCTATTACTACTAGTACCATTATACATTTCATATACTTAGCAATAAATAACTTTTATAGTTAAACTGGTGGTAACCGGGTATATTTTTCCTTCTCTACTTCCCTTCCCCACTTACTCTGCAGCAACGCTTTTTTACCTAATCCAAAGATCGCTGTGAAGCCCAGAAATAATGTGGGGTATACTTATCAAGAGGCTATGACTACTAGGACAGTTAAGGCAAAATATTGGGATGTGCTGAGTTTGAGACACATAAGGGGATCACCTTGTATAGGCTGATTGACCCAGTTTGGCTCAGACATGCCTAAATTAACTGAATTCTGGCCCATCAGGGTGTCAGCTGGACATCCACCTGGATTCAGAGGCCTTTTGTTCACCTGTGTGCTTGTCTGACTGCATGTTATTGTTACCTTAATGAAATGATTCTTGGCATATGAGTATGTCAGCCTGTACATGCTAATCAACCCACCTGGGTCAGGGGCTGATTGACCCAGTTTGGCTCAGACATGCCTAAATTAACTGAATTCTGGCCCATCAGGGTGTCAGCTGGACATCCACCTGGATTCAGAGGCCTTTTGTTCACCTGTGTGCTTGTCTGACTGCATGTTATTGTTACCTTAATGAAATGATTCTTGGCATATGAGTATGTCAGCCTGTACATGCTAATCAACCCACCTGGGTCAGGTGTGTCACGTGTGTGTGTGTGTGTGTGTGTGTGTGTGTGTGTGTGTGTATTTGACTGATTTGGTGGCTGGAGGAACCCAGCCCCACTGAAACTGAGTCTTGCAAGATAGCTTCATGGGGGGTGAGGACTTGCAGAAGGGAAAGATACAGCGCCATATAGAAACACAAGTAACACAAGCAGCACATTGATAGAATTACACAGACCCTAGACATGTATCCCTAATAAATGAGCACACTCCAAAGTGATGGGCAAATCTAGTAACAGTCCAAACATGTGCTCTGAGGCAAAAAGCCCCGGCTCAAATTTGCACCACTTCTATTTGAGCTTCTGCAAGCACACATGCTTGCATGTGTAGATGTGCTATAAGAGCATTTGCTAAGATAGTCAGTAGCAATGGTGAAGGAAGAGGGCTATGTGTCAAATTGTCTGTCTGTCTCTATAATTTGAAACCTTGGATTATGGTATAAACAAATTAATGTATTTAACATTATTTAAAAGGGTGAAGAGGAGAAACAGGCTTATTGAATTTCATCTGTTGAACAGGCCACCAATTAGGCTACTCTGCTAAAATGTACATTCAAGTATTTTTCTTGTATTCAATTTTGAGGGCCAAAAATAAATGAGTAAGTATTTATATTGCAGTATTACTGCAAAGCACTCAAAATTCTAAACTGAATACACAATGGTAATGCACATCTTAGTCCAGTTGTCATGTAGGAATGGAAATAGCCATGGCTGCTGTGCTTTATGCTGAGCTCTGCTCTCAAGGTGTGTGTGGGGCAAAGTTTGAGCCTGTCTCCTGGATGAGACCATTTAGGCACAGGGTACTGTGGCAGGGCACTGTTTGTGCCTGCCACTTTAAGGGCTTGGAGCTGGCAGCTGCCAGGTGCCTGATGAGGGCAGCCATTTTGAATCTGGGGCTGCCCATATAAACAGGGCAGTTCTTGCTAGAGGCCAAGCAACAACTTTGCATGGCTGGAGGGCTGCTGAGATCATCTGGAGGTAAGGTAAAAGATGTAGGGGATGGTAAGGAGGCTCCTGGGCATGACCTAAAACTGTACCCTGCCGGGAGTGGGTGGCCTGGTGGGGCTCTCAGTGGTGCAGGAGCCCCCAGGGAATGCTGGGCCAGTTACCACCTCAGTGAAGGGTGGGTTGGGGTGTCTTAACCCCTAGCCCCCACAACCAGGTGGGTTAACCCTTGTTGGAGTGTCTGGAAGGTGGACCCCATGGAGAATGAGTGAGGCCATAGACTCACACCTATCTGAACTTCTCCTGACTAGTCCATGTTGGGGTCAGGACTGGAAGGGTCAAAGAGCCAGGGGCCCACCACAAAGAACGCCCAAGAGCTGCGTGCCTGGAATTCCGGCCAGCCTGGAGGTGGGCCAGGGCTAGTGAGTCGAAGGTCTCGGGGGGGCACCATACCCAAAGAGGAAGCAGTTCAGGGAGCTATGCTGCCTGGTATGAAGGTGGAAAAGACTGCCTGAGGAGAGGAATCCAGGTGGGGTTCAATTAGAAGGATTCTGGGGCCCAGTGTGGGGGCCGGTTATAATGATAACATTGAGATGCCATCAGCAAGGCTTGGGCTGCAGTGTAGAGGAGAAATGGAGCTGCAGATAGCATCTTCTGGCATCAGGGCAGGAAGTGGGCAGCCTCCCTCTTAATTACATAGTTAATTAATTACCAACAAGGCGTGGCAGAAGAGAAGGCAGGCGGTTAGCCCAGAAACAGGTTGGCGGGCCACAGTTAAATTGGTCCCGAGAAGGCCCCCTGTTACAGGTACCTACTGTAGTTTGTTAATCCCAAATGGATTTAGGTGTGAGATGGGTACTGAGTTACTCCATTCTCCCAAGAATGGATGGTAGTTCTGGGTTTTCCCATAGCAAAACTTAAGGTGCCATATTTGTTTTGAGTTTTCCAAAATTGTAGGTGTTTACACTCTCAGAGCTCTTAATTAGTAGGTGGGGATTCTGGTGATAACATGATCTTATTCAGTGCTTGTTGCAGCTGTAGTACTATGCCCAGATTTAACCATTACATTACAAAATGTGCTTACAGAAGTTCAAGGATTGCAAGGTGAGTAATAGAGAAAATAAAGGAGCTGGAAGGCAAGTAGTGTAAGAAAACAGAATAAATTAGGTAATATCTCATTTGGAGAAAAGAAATCAAAGAAGGGACAAAATAGCAGTTTTCAAATATTTGCAAATCTTCCATGTGCAAGATGGAGAAGGGCTGTTGCAATGGATTTTTAAATGAAAACGCAGGAAAACTTCCAAGGGAGAGTTCTCTGTGATTATCTGACTTAAGTGTCTAAATTCTACCTAAGGTGCACTTGAAGCAACTGGTCCTTATCTGTTTTTGTCTGTTTCCCTATCTATAAAATGGAATTAATTTTTGTGTTCTTCGCTAGGGCATATGTATGTCATAGCATGTTTAGAATGTGCAGTGTTGAGCTTTGTCTGGCTGAAGCATGTATTGGGGTAGAAGTGAAGGCAGGAATCTGATGCTTTGGGAAGACACACACTCCTACCTGTATAGCAGTTGAGGTCCATGAGCCCGTAAGGTGGAGCAGGTCTCTCCACACAACACCCCAGTAGGAGAAGGTCCAAGAAGGAACACATGCTGCTTTCCCCCTCTATAAGATACTAGGTGGAGGGCCGGTTTTCTGATCTGTCCTTTCTAGCTAGACAGTGGCTAAATAGGGGGAAGGTTTACTACTATTTTTATTCATTTGTGGCTGTTGTTCCAGAAGAGGGTTGTGTATTACATAAGTGAGGGAGAACGTAAAAAAATTTTGAATATTCAATCAAAATGGGAGGCATGCTGGTGTTCAGTCAATTATTTTTAATACCTAAGTAAGAAATGAAAGTGGGTGTGTAGGGGCCCAACTGAGATCATGAGGAGGTCCTCTTTGCTGGCATTTGTCTACATTATCTTTAGAAAGGGAGAACTTTTCTGTAGATATCTT
>NW_005841860.1:4739882-4751571 GCF_000455745.1 Alligator sinensis | reverse complement strand
GAATATAGGTGTGTGTGTGTGGTAGCTGTAATACAAGTGGAAACTGTGGAGGGTTCTAGATATAACCTTTCTGTTGAAGCAGAGAGAGAGTTGCTTTAGGAATAAAACAATATTTAGAAGAAACAATCATTTTTGGTCTGGTGTACCATTTTCACTATTTACTACTGTGAATAAAAATGGACAATAAATCAAATACTCACTGCAGGGAACAAGATACAGCAGGGGGGAGAAGAGAAGATGGAGGGGGAGTGATGCTTCCAGAGCAGATGCTCCATTAAGCTAGAACAGCCCCAGGAGGGGAGAGGCATAGTGGGAAAAGAACAGAGTGGAGGATATCTCTGAGAGAGAGGCCTGAGAATGCTGGGGGGAAGGAAGAAAAAAAAAAATGGGCCTGGTTTCAAGCAGGGAAGAGAGCTTGACTGGATCCTGTTAAGCTGGGAGTCACTGGCAAAGCAAATTCTTCTAAACAAAATACCCGAGTGAGAAAGGAATTCTAGCAGAGACAGCCACGTGGTGAAGAAAGCAGTTGTCATTCAGGTTATAGTGAAAGCTGGTTTTGTTGTTTTTTTAAATTGCATTTGGACTTTAAATTGATCCAATCAGGCTCTAGAGAGGTTTATGAGTGAGAGAGACTGTGTGACAGTTACTCACTGAAACCCTTAAAGAGGCAGGAGTACCTTGAGAACTGAGGCAGGAACATGACAGGAGACAGGGTGACCTGTAAGAAGAAGCTTGGGATGGGATGAAGTAGGAATTCCCAGTTTTCATTTGGAATGTTAATTTATTGTCCATTACTGTACACCTAATGAGATTGGATCTAACTGAATCCTCTCAAAGTTAAAATTAAGACTTAGCTGATGCGGTGTGAATTAACAGCCGTCCGTCAAACTATGGGTTGATTGTAGATGAAAAAATTCATTTCTTCATTTTTTTTTCTTTACTTTACTTTTCAGGATTTATAATAAAGAAAATTGTTTAACCCAAATAAGATTGTGATTTCAATCAATGACATGAACTTTGGGGTGCCTCTTGGGTGTGATATAGGGGAAGGTGTAACCTGAGAAAATCCCTAAGTAGGTTGCTGGGGTCTGACTGCAGTAGAAAACAAGAAACACCTCCTGACTAATAACATCATAAAACATTCAAGATGTGGCAGGCGAGAGTCAGAACATATCACAGGGAGACCAAGACCAAGCAATCTCAGTAAGGAAGGGTTAGACTAAGACACTAGGCCATAAGTGGAACAATCACAACTACAAATACAAAGAGTGTTTATTCAAGTTAACGGAATTATCACTAGCAATGAAAAGTATTTTCCCCATCCATTTATGATCTACTTAAACTAAATGTTTTTTGTTCTTTTTAAGTTGAAGGTGAACTGAATGCCATTGGGTTTGTTTTTCACATAAATGATGTGATAAGAGGTGGAGAAGAAAACTATAGAGTAGATAAAAATTGGGTGAAAAGCAATAGAGAAAATTGTGTAAAACTTACTCCCATTTAACTTGGAGGGAATAAATAATTTTGGTGGTAAAAAAGGCAGTTAGGTATATGTGCCAGGCTTAGTGATATATCTTTTATTTATTTATTTATTTATTTATTTATTGAGAGGGTACTGTTAGAGTGACTGTATTTGGATCTTGGGGAGCATTGGATTTGCATCTGAAAACAAAGCTGTAACCTGTGGCCTAGCAGAGCTGCTAAGCACAAGGCAGAATGAGATATTAGAAGTAACATTGCAAGATGCTTAGGCCAGCACTTTCCTGATAATGTGGTAGCGTGCAAGATATATGATTCATTATGTAGAAGGGAACAGGATGCAGCCTACCAGCTATTATCAGGAGATAAAGCAGAAGCAAGATCTTGGAGATGGCACAATATGGGACTGAAAATAGACTGGAATGTGAAAGACAACACGTAACTGGTTACAGAATCTGAAATAAACATATGTGAAAAGGTGAATGGTGATTGGTGAAGAGGCCTCCAGAAGCTTCCAAGTTTTGGTTGAAGTCCGTGCAGCGACTGAAGAAGTGGGGTCAGGGTCTTAGACATGCGCTCATAGCAAAAAGACATGTAAATAAGGGAAAAGCATAGGTAATTCCATGCTAATGAAACAAACAGTAAACAGAGGTGGAGCTTGAGATAGGAGGGAATATGGGTGGAACAAAGTAGGGACAAAGGTGGAGTAAATGTTAATAAGTATAAACCAAGGTGTATAAATGTGGAAAGAACTAATGTTTGCTGCAGGTCCCCAGTTTGTTGGACCTTTGCCTGAAGCTGTCTCCATTTTGAATAAAACTGTTGGCTAGCAGTGTGTGCTGGTGTTTGCTCCATGCTTGCTCCCTGAGCAATAGGATTCATGAGCAATTGGATCGTCAGCTCCCTAGTTGTTGGGCACTGCATGGAGTCGGGGTCTAACAGGTACAATATCTTTAGTATGTAGAACAGCCTTCCATTAGGAAAAAAAAAATACTTGGTTTGAATCCCTTTGATCCAGAAAGTTAGCTTTTAATTTCAATCTTAAGCAAGTTTTAGTGTACTACCATCAAATATTTGAATATATTCTTGTGGTTATCAGTCCATAACATGACAACTTAAACTGAAGTTCCCTGTTCTGCTACTCTGCTTATTCTTAGCACTACCAAACTATGAGTTGTTCAACTGATGTCAAGATGGCTATTTTTCAGTGTAAATTTTAATCTGGGTTAGATTTAGACTACTGATCATAGAGAAAGCCCTTTTGGTTTTTATCACTTTTCCTACAGCTATTAATGAAGTGGCAAGCACATAAAAACAATGGCATATTTCAGTCAAGTGAAGCAATTTGCATATGTTGAATAATTATAGTTTGTAATATTTGGCAGCCTATTTTGTCAGCCAGAGGGCAGCAGAATATAGATTGTGGTATGTTTCCTGTATATCAGAAATTTGATATGTAATAGACAGTAGAGCATATTAAAACACTAATTTTTCAATTGAAGTGACTTGGGCAAAATAAATCTTTACTTATTTAAGAGGTGTTTCCCACCTTAACATGCTTTAATGTGTAATCAGTAAAAGTAGAATTCCAGTGGTGATGCATCAAAATCCCTAGAGTTTCCCTTTTTTATTAATGTGCATCATATTTCAGCTAAATTTAACTTATACTACACATGAACCACAGTAGAAAACTACTGATTAATATTTGCTATGTAAATTGTAATGTGCTGGTGAGGAATGAGCAAGGTTGATTGACTGTTTGAATAGAGTAAATAACAGTTCTATCTAGTAACTTATCAAAATGATGAGTGATTCTATGGAGACTTTACCAGTGGAAATTAATCTCCATTAAACAAAAAAGGATTGGAGGAGCTCTGCTTCTGAACAGTGCCCCACAGCAGTTTGAAATGGCAAAATAAAATATAGCGTGATGTCTTTGGTTCCAGCTTTTTTTATCTCTGTCCTTTTACAGTATTTTCTTCCAGGTTTTGCCATTAAACAGGGCTTCTGTTATACTGCAATAAAGGGGACAAACCTTTTGACACTGAAATTACCTGATTTCAATGCTTGGCCTGCCCTCTTATCCTCGCACATCTTTTTATTGTAGGAGTACACTACCTTTTATTGATACATATTTTTATTTATATTATTTCTCTATGTTTTGTACTCCTTTTATACATCCTGTTTTTATGAAGTCTGTAGGACAAATAAGTGTAATGTGATTTGTACTTTTGCCAAAAATATGCAATTTCATGGTTGCCAGGATTCAGTGAAACTACTAAAATACAAGCAATGCCTACTGGTTCCTCTGATGTAATTGTTCTCTTGTATATTGACTTGGCATACATAAAATCAGTGCTATGGAGTTATCACCATGTTGCTTATCTCCAGACCAGGGACAATGGAAGCTTATCAAATCTGGGTGGTTCCCATTCAAGTGGTAGGACCTTTGGGCAATGAACTGACCACATCCTAGAGTTTTCTCCAAGTCTTTCTGCCTCTTTCTTGGGGTTCAGTTTTGGAGAAGAGAAAGTTCCCAAACAAAACACAAAATCCGGAGTTAACTTGTTCTTGAAAACCGTAGCATCTGAAAGAAAGGTGAGAGAATATGTAGAGATTTCCAGAAGCACAGGAAGCTTGGTCAGGGGATGGGTATATAGGAGTAACCTTTCACAGCTGAAGTGTTCTTTTTAACAAGGGGATCAACTGAGGAAGGAAAAGACACTCCATGCTTCAAAGGAGAAGCCATGTGAAAGGTGAGTCCTTCTGTTTTAAAGGACTCTTTACTAAACCCAAACAATGCTCAGCAGCATAAAGAAAGCGGATATATGTGGTTCTTACTTTGTTAGTGGTGGTTCATTTAGAGTGCTTGGTTTTTGGAACTGTCACAACATCTTTGTAAGTGTACTTGTATCACCTGTCTTATCTTCACAGAAGTGAACTGTAACTGCAATGCTCTCTGGGCAGAACCTTTGGGAAAGTCTCTTTCTCACATGTTGCACTCACTTGCATCTTAGGGTAGATACTGTAGGGATTTTAAAAATTTCAAATTGTATATACACTGTTTTCTTAGTAAACATTAATAAAAGGATGGTCCAAGAAGTTCATATTGCACTTGGACCAGGTGGTAAAGTTTGCCATATTTCTTAGTTATTCTGGGAGTTTGCTGACCTAGAAACTGTCCCTTGTGATGACAAGGTTTACCTTTGTTAGAACAGAGAAAGTGATGCCTGTGTTGTGTTTGTGTAAGCGTTGTAATTCCTATGGGTTCATTATTTACATAAAACTCTAGAATTTTTCCATGGCTTTGCTGGAAACCTATGATCATAGGAATTCTTTTTAACTCCTCATAAATGAAAATTCAGATTTTTTTTTTTTTCTCTTGCGTGGGATGGGTTGAGCAGGTCGAGCAGAAAACAAACTTGATAAGGAACAAAAATCTACCAAGTACCTGCCCATCATTTAGATTTAATTAAAAGGACATAGGGGTCTGGATTCTGCTGATATATTGTAGTAATGAATTCTTAAACCTGGGAAGAAGGAGAGAGGTAGAAAAATCATAAACCCTTAAAATATGAACTTGAAATTAATAGATTACACCATATTAAAAAAAAAAAAATCAAATAGGGAATTCTGCAATCCTAGATGGACTTTATTTAAGCATAGCTGTTTTGCCTAGGTCTGATGCCTTTTTCCTAAGAACAACTTAAAATGTTTATTTGGGCAATCATTTAACTCAACTTGTTACAACTTACCATGAGATTCCTCTTAGTTTTATTTAATAAATAGGCTGCCTTTCTTACAAAAGTCAGATAAGTAATAAAACTAATAGGTAAGATAATTGATTTCTTGGTAAAGAAGCCTAGGGCGGTAAAGTCCTTTAAGTGTTATGACCACAAATTCATCAAGTGCTTCATTTTTTAAAAGAGTTCTTATGTTTTCAAATGTATGTGTAATGGATATTAATTGCTGAGGAAGAAGTGGTGGTGTGGAAGCAGGTACTTGCTATTTGTAGAATAAAGAAACAAGTTTTATTTTACCAGTTGCAAACAAAAAAACAGTCTAATGTAGGAAGGATAAGGGCTGGCTCTGAAAAACAGATTGGAATATAAAATCCTTGCAGGAAATGTTAAGATGAGGCTTGGAAAAATTGCATTTATTGTTGCTTAGAAAATGCATGAATACAGTTATGTGGTAAAAGAAATATTTTCATTTCCTTCAAGCTGCTATAATACTCTGCTTTTCGTAGTAATTCTGGGATGTTATGCCAGTCCTGTAACACCTTTTGGGCTTCCGGTTAGTTTCAGGATTGTTCAGAATTCAGTCCTTCATTCCCTACAGTTCATTCACAAAGAGGACTTTTTATCTGTTGATCTCCTTTGGTCCACCTGGATGGTAGACCAGTGTGAGTCAGTTACTATCCCTTTTTTTTTTTTTTTTTTTTCCCTTCCCCCTTTATTGGAGAGCTCTTGGGGGACACCATTCTATAAAGGAGATAGGGCAAACAATCCAAGATCTTGTAGAAGAAAAAGGGCAGGTCACGCCCTAGAGTGAATGGACTGGGAGGATGCAGCATTTATGTACCACAGCCTCATGAGGATGACAAAGGCAAAACAGACAACCAGAGTTGAACTATCTTGTTCTTACAGTCCTTCTGTGCTAGGCAACCCCATTTTAATGGTGATTTTGCTCAGTTTGGGGACACTTATGCTGCAAGTGCCATTGAAACTGCTTGGTACAGCACTGGGCTGAGAAAGCAGACAGTTGTGAGTCACAGGGACTCTGGGCTGGTTGACTTTGCCTCCTATGAATTGACCATAGTTTTGAGACTCTCAAAGGGTCCATCTATGGGTTGATACCAAAGTATTGAATTCCTCCTCTTCCTCTTCCTCTTCCCCTTCCCATATTTTGAGAGTAACTGTAAATGAGTCTTGAGGAATTGGGTGGAAAAAGATTCTGGGACCTTGCCTATCAACTTGCTGCAGTAAAAGTTGCAAAAGTAATTTTATTCAAATAACCTTGCACCTACCCACTTTGTGCCCCAAAGTTTCAGCACCATTTGGGTAAGTGCTGCTGCCTAAGTAAGAGTACTGCTGTTTCAGTTACTTATGTGGTCCATGATTTATTAATACTCATTGCTTTTTTTTCACTTAAGGAAAAAAACAACAGCTTGATTTTTACCATTATATTAAGGTTTTAACCATATATGCTGTCCTTACTCTGGGGTACTGTGTTGTTATAGCTTTAATATGGGTCAAGATATTTGATTTCTTCTTCTTTAAAACTCCTAACCTTTTAACTGACCCAAAAATTCCTAACCTTTTTTTAACCCCCAAAAAGAGTCAGTTAATTGGGAATGTGTCTGTCACTGAAGGCAAAGTAGAGGACATTTTAAAAAAAATCTGTAGTGTATGAAACAGAATAGTTCCCAGATGAATTTGGTTAAAGTGGCAATTATCTCACCTCCTTCCTCCATTCTTTTGCCTCTCCCTTCCCCCTCCTCCACCCAAGACTTGGAGCAACTATATACTTCATAGTTCCTTGCTGTGTATTCCGATCTGATGATCTGTGTAAGGGTGGATATTTCTCGATTCTCAGTTTGCCATTTTATCACAGCCTGTAGTTCATAACTTTTTCATTTTGTTTAAAAAATTGATAAAAGCATTTGTTACAGTTAGATAGCAATAGATGCCCTGAAGAATGAAGAGGTACTCTTTCGTCATACATAAACTGTGTGTCCAGATCAAACTTGTTTCTTTTGTGAGAGAAATTTTTAAGCAACTGTAACGACTTGGACAACTGGCCAAGCTGGGTAATGCCAGCAATCTTGCTTTGCTGTGTTGTAGTAAGACCCTTGAAGGGATGAAACACTAATACACTTTAGTAATCTAATTTTATTAGACCCACACTGCATTGCTAGAATACCAATTGAAGTGAGTAGGTATGCTTACTGGGGTGAATTATACTGCAAGAAGATAAGAAATTATATGCAGCTCCCTCTCTCAAGATTTAATTTGATCAAACTAAAACCCTTTATATTTTGGGTCTTTCCTTGAGTTTGAGTCTGTCTTTGGCTTTGGTCATGCTGGTGCAAACTAGGAGTAGGTCTATTAAAGTGATTGTAGCTACATACGAATCACTGTTGACCTCTAATATTTTTGAATCATTGATAGCTTGAGTGGCTCTTACAAGCTAAAGTTCAATAGTGCAAAAACCTAGATAAAGGAAAGCCATGAGACCAGGTTTTTGAAAGAACTGAATTTGGAGCCAAATGTCTCCATTTTGTAATGTCTTCAAACATTTTTCTACCCCATTTTTAAAGAATATTTTTGAGTTTTGGCCAGCCAATGATTTGGAAAAATTGATTAATTTTTTATGGTAGCAATGCTGAGCTTTGTGAATATAGTTAATAGGTGGGACTACATTTCATCAGCATTCTAGGAAATTGGTCTATTTATTCTTTTAACTGTTCTCTTGTTGACTGTATTCCAAATTAACTTAGTTTAAAATTCCACATAAAATTTGTATTGCACATAACTCTGTCTCTATGATTTCTTAATTTGAAAGGGGAACCTCATCAATGGACATGATAGTAGATTTGAACAAGGTCCCTTCCAGCCCTAAACTTCTGTGAGGCACACAACTTTTCCTTTCAAAAGTTTGATTTCTGTTTAGATGTTCCAGAAAAAAACAAAAAAAACCAAAAACAAAACAAAAAAACCAAAATTAAGTGGTAAGATGCTTTCTTGTTTGTGAGTTTGGGACTAGACTTTCAAAATTGGGACCGCATAAGTTTGTGTGTGTTTTTTGTTGTTGTTGTTGTTTAAATTATATTTTATGTCATGAGGAATATGGATGTATGGAGTCATGGCGTATCTGATATTAAGATTGTTAGGGTAACACTATGTGGATTTTTGGGGAACATTGAATCTGCAGGTGGAAAAAGGCTTTAACCTGTGGCCTAGCCGAAGCTGCTAACCCCAAGGCAGAATGATATCTAAGCCAGCCATTTGCTTATGTTAAGTAACCATCTTAACTATGTCAACCATTTTTTGAGGAAAAAGCAGCAAGTAAATGTGTGAGTCTGCGTGCTGTGAATGAGGTGACACTTTAGGAAGGTGGAAGATGGTACAGCATGAGACAGAAAAACAGACTGGAACATGAAAAACAACATATAATTGGTAACAGATTTTGAGATGAACATGCACAAAAAAGGTGAATGGTGACTGGTGAAGAAGCCTCCAGAAGCTTCCAGGTTTTGGTCAAAGTCCACCCATTGACTGAAGAAGAGAAGTCAAGGTCTTAGATGTGTTCATAGCAAAAAGACATGTAAATGGATAATGCATAGGCAATTCCATGCTAATGAAGCAAACAGTAAACGGAGGCAGAGCATGAGATGGGACGAGAAATGGGTGGAACATAAGAGGAGTGAGGGTAGAATAAATGTTAATGAGTATAAACCAAAGTGTATAAATGTGGGGGGAAAAAAAAATATTGTTCAGGGCAGCTCCCCGGGTTGTTGTTTTTTTGGGAGCTAGTCTGAAGCTGTCTCCATTATGAACAAAGCTGTTACAAGGAGTGTGTGCTGGTGTTTGCTCCCTTCTTGCTGGGGCTAATGAGTAACAGGACCCATGAGCAATTGGATCATCATCTCACTAGTTGTTGGGCACAGCATGGAGTCGGGGTCTAACAAAGATATATTCATGTTGCCATATAATTGTTAACCACTAGAAATGGAGAGTTGAAATTAAGAGGAGAGACAGCCTTATTACCCACTTCTAGTAGAGGCTTCTGCAACTGAACGTAGGAGGAAAGAAAATTGGAATGGTCTTTGGGGACAAGAATAAACTTATTTTTTTTTTTTTAATTTATTTATTTTTTTACATTAACATAGGAAAACATTTAGAATATTTTTTTCTTGAAAGTAGTAGGTTGATTTGTTTTAGGAAATCTTGGATGATTCAACTGCAAATGAAAGAGGATGTCATCAGCTGATGTCCTTTTTAAGATGTCATATATACACTGATGAAGTCTTGATAGCATTAGCCATATTTTACAAGTATAAAATTATGATCATGAAAGTTTTTACTTCTGACATTCTGGGTGAAGTTAAACTCAACCTTGCAACATGGACCTTTGATTCAGAAAATCAAATTGCCTAAATTATTTACTAAATGAACCTCTTGCTATTGGCAAAATTTCACTTCTTTTCAGGGTTACCAAGGACAACAGTGGTAGTTTAAAAAAAACAAAACAAAACAGTGACATCATTTCTATATTTTTCTCCAGAAGCTACGTGGTAGATTTAGTTTTAAATTTATCTCTCGTCAGAAATCAGAATAGTCCCAGCCACTTCAGTTTTTAGTGTCTGAGTAAAGAAACCAGCTGAAGCACACAGAAGATAATTATTGGTATCAAATTTAACATAATATTTTAACTTTGGATATAAAACTCATTAAAAACATGACTTCAAAAATAGCATCCATAGTATGTCCTATTATATGAAAAGTGCAAGGGATATTAGAGATGAGACAGACAGAATTAATTGTAGGCAAAGATGTCTTCTCAGTGTCTGACATTCCAAATTCCACACTTACATCACAGATCTGTTTGTTTAGGAAATCGATAGCCTTGATAAACTTGCTCTTGTGTAGTGTACCAATGCATTCTTGTGTCTACAAATTCTGCTAATAAGATATTGACACCATTTTTTTTTTTGCCTTCTGGATCTTGCCTCCTTCAACTGTAAATAATGCATCATTCTGAACCAAGCTTCCAAATTCAAGCTAGGTGAGAGAAATATTCCAACTCCTTATAGCTTTTGTGGATAAAGGTGTGGGGGCAAGGAGGGGGAAATCAATTGGCTGACGTATTCCATCTTCTGCATTTGCACAGTCAATTATACTAGCAGTACTAAACAGTCATTCTATCATTGTATTTCATGTTTTATTTATATATTTATCTGGAAACAGTACTTACAACAATGTATTTTTTTAAAAGGTGGGTGAATAAGTGTAGATCTTTGGTTTTCTTGGCATAAATTTGGCTGAAATCTTTTTGTCAGGATTTGTTTAAAGGTGCCCTGTAGTGAAACTTGTTCTCTCTTACTGCTCCAGGTAGGAGCTTTTACTGCTCAAGGTATTATAAGACCAACACGAACAAGTTTTGTTTTTTTTTTTTCTACTTTTTTTTAAACATAATTTAACCTCAAAAAAGATTTGTCCTAGCTTCTTTCCTTAGCATATCTTAAAGAACTAAAGTAAAGGAATGCTGGCTTTGGTCCTTATTGGAACATAATGCACTGAGAGATTTTTTTTTTTTTCTTCTTCTTCTTTCAAGTACATGTGGGGATTTCTAGTTAAGTTTCTTTTAAATAACACAAGCAGACTTTTAAAAACAAATAAGTAAAATTAATTTTCTCCCCAACCCCACTGGTTTAATATCTATTTGGTCTCTGGCAATATAACATTTCCCTATTAGTTCAAGTGTTAATATTGTGGCAAATGCAGTCAACTAATCATTGTAATATGAAAGGCAAGATGGAAAATATTATTTAAAAAGCTTGAAATATTTTTCATCAGCAAATGATAATATCATTAGTTCTGAGGGCTCTCTTCATGGAAATGGTCTTTCTACTTTTTTCCCCTTTTTACATGATATCGGTACTAAATAACACAAGTACTATCCATTAAAATTCTCATCCTTAAATTAAAATAGATTATTGAAACACTACTTAGCAGGCATGTCCTTCTTTGAAATTCTATTCAGCTGCCTAGTTTTGACTGTGGAAATCACAAACCAGGCCTGTGTGAAGCAGCAAGTATTCAATTCAGCTTCGGATTTGGATGATTCAGAGGGACAGTGATTCAATTCAGTGACTCGAATCACTATCCTGATTTTGATTTGGCCAATTTGGATTCGGAGATTTGGCCAACAAATCAGGCTGAATCCCCACTGAATTGAATAGGCGGCGGCTGCAGTGTTGGTGGCAGGGGCATGGCAGCAGCAAGCGGACCCTCCTCCCATCCACTCCCCCAGCCCCCACCCCTGTGGCTGCCCCACCTGGCTACAGCATTCTAGGACTTAAAAGCCCCCCACTGACCATCTGCAGCAGCAGTTCTCGGGGCCTCTGGGAGCTCATGGAAGAGCCTCCCCATGAGGCACAGGACAGAGGGGGGCAGTAAGAATTGCCCCCCCCCCCCCCCCCGGC
>NW_005841860.1:4737508-4739872 GCF_000455745.1 Alligator sinensis | reverse complement strand
AGCTGTCACATCGCGCAGGTGCAGCACGGCTGGGCAGGGCATTGAGCACTGTCCCAGAGCTGAGGTGGCTCCAACAGTCACCCAGAGCCCAGCAGCACCCAGCTTGAGTGGCCCCAGTTCCTGGACAGTGTGTGAAGCCCTGCAGCACCCTGCCGAACCATGCTGTACCCTGCAATGCGACACCTGCCACGCGGGTGCAGTTGCAGGGGGTGGCTATCCCCACTGCCCCACTCTGCAAGGGGGGGGGGCACTCTACGATGAGGCCCCAGAGGCCTCAATTGCCACTGCTGCAACTGGTGAGTGAGGGGCTTTTTTTAAGTGCCTGGACCCTGGGGCTGGGTGGAGCAGTCATGGGGGGTGGGACTGGGGGAGTGGGCAGAGGGACACTCAGGGGAGCTGAGGCAGTGGGGGATGAGGCCAGGCAGGGGTCTCCTTCATGGTCCCCTCCCCCTCCCCCAGACCCTGCACCCCCTACTTATCGGCATGGAGCCTAGGTCCAGCTCCCTGTGGCAGTGAGTGGGGACCACCTGAATCTCTGAATTGATTCAGAGGCTTCCAATTTGATTTGGACCTTTTAGTGGCTCTCCCAATTCAGTTTGGATTTGGAGATTCAGTCTCCAAATTGTGCTGAATCTCCTTCAAATTGAATCGGCTACTGAAGCTTCACACAGCTCTATCAGAAACATTATAATTCATTAATATTCTTTCATGGACAAGGACCCTAAAGTGTTAGGATTCTCATAGAATTGGTAGAAAGTTAGGTCTGGTGCCAAAGAGCTCAACATTTACATGTCTTTTTTTATTTTTGATATTTGTATGCATTACCTGTATTATGAATATATAGTCCAAACTCTTATTTTCTAGGAAATGTTTAGAAAGTCAGTGTCTGTCCCTTGAACTTACAAAATACAGAATTCTCCGGACTAGGTAATACTGTATTTATTTGAATCTAAGATGACCCCAAATTTAAGATCACCCCCCTAATAATTAGATTCTATACATGGAAAATTTATACATTTGTTATAGTTCCATGTATAGAATCCAATTATTGGATGGTTGTCTTTTAATTCATCCCTCCCACAGCTACAGCAGGGAAGTCAGTGAGGAAGTCAAGCAGCTTACCTCCTGCTTGTGCCTACCCGCTTGTCGCCTATGTCCCCTGCATGACCCCCCCCTCCCCCACCCCTCGCCTCTGCTTCCCCTGCTTACATTCACTCCATGCTGGCAGGCTCTGTCCTCATTCTAGTATGAAGCACAAAGCATGGCCTTTGCCCAGCCCTCTAGCAGCCATGCAGGCTGCAAGCCACTGCCATGGAGCCAGGCTTGGGGCTATGCTCAGTGCCTCAGGCTGCAGCATACACAGAGACTACATTTGAATCATTCTGAGCTCATTCATGCACAACAGTTAGAACATACCAGCTGATGCCATTTTGAAAGGGCTCCAAACCTTCTTGTGTTCCAGCACACTAATTTAGAGCACTTTTTATAGTACTATAAAGATACAGTGCTCTTAAACATGACAGAAGTGTAGTGTTTGGTGATGGGAGAGAAGACAAGAGTTGGGCACAGAACAGGAGAACAGCAGGGGCACAGCGAGGGAAAATCAATGTGCTAGTTTTAAGTATCCATTGTGTGCTTTCTTTGTTTTGTAAAGAGAGCCCCAGCACTTAGCTTATAGGATTGGATTCCACAATGCTGGCTAGCCACCATGACCCTAAGTGCTGTTATTAAAGCTCCTTCTTGAATCTCAGTTTTAGCCTTTGTATCCTTTCTACTTGAGCTTTTTTCAGGCTCTGAGGATGTCAATGATAATGTTTGATCTTATTCTGTCTCCAGGGATTTGGTTTTAACACAAACCTTCGGGTTTTTATCTACTGCTGCCTTTCTTTTTTGTGCTGATGACCAATAAAGCCTGGTTCCGGGCTCCACACAGACGGAGCCCCTGGCTCTCGGCTGCGGGGGCTGCCTGTCCCTTTTTCAGGCTCTGGGGCCTGGGAGCATGGTGACCTCCCCTTGTGGGGTCTGCTCCCTTTTGGGGTCTCTGGTGCGCCAGCTGGAGGAGCTCCAGGCCACAGTCCAGAGACTACGTGCCATCAGGGACTGCGAGCAGGAGATAGACTCCTACTGCCAGGCCCTTCTCCCCCAGGAGGCAGAGGGTAGACCACAGTCCCCCTCCACGCCAAAGGAGGACTTTGGGACCTCCTGCTGTGTCCAGCCAGGTGCATGGACCAAGGTGGGCAAGGGCCCTAAGGCCCGCTGCACCAAGGCCCCTACTCCACCAGAACTGAGCAACAGGTATGCACCTCTTGCTGCCCCAGCAGAGCCTGCTGAGTTGCCGGCCCCCACAGGCAACATGGTCCCAAC
>NW_005841860.1:4724124-4734673 GCF_000455745.1 Alligator sinensis | reverse complement strand
TAGTAAAGCGACCAAAACGCTGGCTTGCATCCATAGATGCTTCTCAAGCAAATCCCGGGACGTCATTCTCCCCCTGTACTCGGCCTTAGTGAGGCCGCAGCTGGAGTACTGTGCCCAGTTTTGGGCTCCACAATTCAAAAAGGATGTGGAGAAGCTTGAGAGAGTCCAGAGAAGAGCCATGCGCATGATCAGAGGTCAGGGAAGCAGACCCTACGATGACAGGCTGAGAGCCCTGGGGCTCTTTAGCCTGAAAAAGCGCAGGCTCAGGGGTGATCTGATGGCCACCTACAAGTTTATCAGGGGTGACCACCAGCATCTGGGGGAACGTTTGTTCACCAGAGCGCCCCAAGGGATGACGAGGTCGAATGGTCACAAACTACTTCAAGATCGTTTCAGGCTGGACATAAGGAAGAATTTCTTTACTGTCCAAGCCCTCAAGGTCTGGAACTGCCTGCCACCGGAGGTGGTTCAAGCACCTTCATTGAACACCTTCAAGATGAAACTGGATGCTTATCTTGCTGGGATCCTATGACCCCAGCTGACTTCCTGCCCTTTGGGCGGGGGGCTGGACTCAATGATCTTCCGAGGTCCCTTCCAGCCCTGATGTCTATGAAATCTTATAATTAACTCAGTGCTTAATTTAATACGACAGAATAATAGACTTGTTGAAATGCTCCCTAGGTCCTTGAGCAGATTTTTGGCAGAAGATGTTACAGGGATTTGACTGTGCCTTTGCCTACTAAAACTGTAAACTTATACCCACACAAATTATTTGTGACAGGTTGTGGTGAATTGTGAGAGTTGACAGAAAACTGGACATGCATGAACTCAGTAAATGAAGGTGGTAGATATCTGAAACATCACAACTAGAAATTGAAGTTGCCTTAATGTTGCCTGTAACTTTCCATTAGAAGGCCCTAAGTTCAGTTGCCTACTTCTTTGCTTAAATCTTAACTGTTTGGGGCTGATATTCTGCTTGTCTGCCTCAAGTTGAATTTTATTCAGTATTTTGGCTAAATAGTCAATTTTAAGATTGGGGTTAGTGAAAAATACCTTGCTTGCCCGTGCCCAAATCCAAAATATTCCTAGCAGTCCAGCACTTCCATATTGGGGATCAGGGCTTAAAAGTTGGCAGGGTCGTGCTAGTGGTAAAATATGCCTCTAACTTAGTGAAATACATTATTTGCATATGCTCTGTAGAGGCTTGTTCGAATAGGCAGTTAATCTTACCAAAATGTCAGTCCCTACCACTCAAGTGATAACTTTGGATATAGAGGCTGCCTAGAATTTTTCCTGCTGTGAATTTTCTGGTAGCAAGGTGCAACACTGCACTGCATCTGAAAGGAGAGAGACTGTCTCATCTGCAAACTTTGGCACCAGCGTGGAAAGAATGCAAGTTTCAAGCTTTTGCAAATATCACTACAGACTATTAGAAACTATTTTGAAGATATTAAGTGCTATCTACTATGTGTGCTGAAAAATAAGAGCTTAAGGATCATGCTTTGGGCTCCCACAATGGGTGAATTCTTGGCACTTTAGGGCTTAATCTCTTTGTTTCTCAGTTTGAGTAAGGTGGGGACAATAAGAGCCCCTAGTCTTAGAAGTGTTACAAGGAAAAATGTACGTATTATTGGAGCACTCTGATGTGGTGAGAGCACTGAAGAAATGTCAACAAGGGAGTTAATAATTTGTGTTTTGAAGGAGGAAAATGAAAAGAAATATGCAAGGACCATCTATGCAGTGAAAGAGTCGGAGCTTTATTGGAGGATATAATAGGCAATTAAGTTTAAACTGTACTATAATGTCTATAAAGGGGGAACTAAATTATGGTTGTATGGGCAACCTTAGCCTGAGCATCACTGTTCTTTCCTATTTTATGATTTATTGTATAAAAATTCAGACATTATATACAGCCACCACAGCAGTTTGTTTCCAAGTCTTAGGACACAACCCTAACACAATTTCATTGAACAGTGCTGATAAGGACATTGACAGGGGGCTGTCTCAAGGCCAGTCACAATATCAGCCTGCCCACCTGTCTAGAGCAGTGTGCTCAACTGACGTTCCTGCCACAACTTTGTTGGAATTAAATCAGTTATTTATAGGTGAGAGGGTGCCCATTTAATGCCCTGATGCCAAGGGCATAATACAAGGCTCTGACCTTCTCTTATACCATGTCCCATGCCTCACAGATAGCATCTAATCAGTTGACTCTCATGTAACCCTTTCTGGGGACAAACCCTGCCCTTATGCTGGGCCTCTTTCACACCCCATACTTGGGTCCCATTCACATGGCCCCTTGTACTGGGTTGTATCCATTCATGCCCCTCCATGGTCCACACACACTCTGCCCTAATCTGTATGGCCCTTCAGGCACCCTTGGCCCTTATCCATACAACCCTCCAGGCTTCCTCTCTCTCACTCTTGGTTTTGACCCCTCGCATACCTTCAGGCCACCCAATTCAGGCCCTACTTAAAGATGGAGCATCAGGCCTACTGCCCCACACTCTGGGCTGACTCCACCCCATCTCTCTCTCTGGCCTTGGGAATCCCAAACTCAGGCTGTCCCCCACTCAGGCCTCAGGTGCCTGTTGATGTGCCTGGACCCCAAACCTTTCCCCTCTATGGGGTAACTCACCAAGTCATGGGGGCTTAGGTTATATGGCACCCAATACTCACCTTTCACTGGGGAGGCACAGGTGTGTCATTTCCCAGAGACTGCCCCACCACACCATTCAACCCCAGCAGGATGTAATTTCAGGTTATGCCTGAAGACCAGAAACCTCCTCCATCCCCACAGTTCCTACCCTAACCTCAAGGTGGTTCAAGAACAGCACTACTCCACCCAGAAGATGTTCATCCTTCAGCTCCCCAGTTGTAACTGCTGGCTCTGCTCCCTGGGCCTGGTCTTATACTCAAGCAGCCAAGTCCTCCTCCAATCAGGCAGTCTCCTGATTGCCATATGACCCCCCTGATTTACCCTGCTGTCACCTGCAGGATGCTCTGCTGCCTGCTCAAGCCCTCAAAGTGGCAAGCACTAAAGGTGCCCTGCCACAGATGCATAACAACACATTTCAGTTATTGCCATGCAGAATTCCTTGCAATGACACATACTTGCTAAATAAGACAGGAAAGGCTTCAAACACATGCTGTTGGAACTGGGACTTCAACTGTGTATGCTGCAGAAAAAAATATGTGCGAATCATGTATTTATTTTTAGTAAGGCAGCAACTAAGTGTTCCAGTCAGAATAGTAGCCTTGGTAATACTCTGTACAGTCTGTCTGTGCCTAGAAAAACTTAAAACTAAAATTTACCCTAGCTATTTGTGTTGGGTTAGCTTTAATTTTTGGCAATCATGGTTCAGAGTAGTCTTGACTCAGAGACAATTTTGAAAATATTAAAGCCCCAGTTTTAACTTCCAACAACAAATTTCTTAGTGGCTCCCTTAAACCAACGGTCCCATTTTACAGTCATGCATATCTTATATTCAACTATCCAGTCAAGGAATAGAAAACACCACATGGTCGATGTAACTAATCCCACAGTAGTTGTGCTGGCTTATTCTTGCACAAGCAATCATTAACCTGAAATTTCTCATGGTGTACTAATTCATCAACAGCAAATTTTACATTTGGGAGAGTTAGTCAGTCAAGATTCTTCAGATAAAAATAATCAGCCAGAAGTTATCAAGTCATTTAGTTAGAATACTTGCTTCAATTCTGTTGGAACTTCTCTTAACCCTTTTATTGTTTAAAAATACTCCATAAAGTGAAGGGTTTATGCCTGTAGGGTGAAAGATGTTGTTACCAAATTTACCCATTACTTTGGGGTGTGCTCATTTATTAGGGATAGTTTCTAGAGTCTTGGTGATTCTGTCAATGTGCTGCTTGTGTTCCTATACGGAGCTGTATTTCTCCCTTCTGCAAGCCCTCACCCCCAGTGGAGCTATCTTGCAGGACTCAATCTCAATGGGCTGGGTTCCTCCAGTCACCGAATCAGTCATACACACAAACACACACAAATTAACGTGACACGCCTGACCTGGCCGGGCTGATCAGCATGGACAGGCTGACACCCTCATATGCCAAGAATCAGTTCATAAGAGCAACAATAAAATGCAGTCAGACACAAGCACACAGGTAAACAGAATCCCTCTGAATCCGGCTGGGTGTCCAGCTGACACCCTCATGGGCCAGCATTCAGTTCATAAGGGCACGTCTGAGTCAAACTGGGTCAATCAGCCTGTACAAGCTGATCCCCTTATGTGTTTCAAACTCAGCACGTCCCAATCTTTGGCCTCTTGATGAGCAGACCCCACAATAATTTGGGCATCACAGGGATCTTTAGCATAGGTAAAAGAAGCGTTGCTGCAGAGCACGGGAGGAAAGAGAAGCAGAGAAGGAAAAATATACCCAATTACTACCAGTTTGACTATAAAAGTTATTTATTGCTAAGCATATGAAATATATAATAGTACTAGTAGTAATAGACATGCAAAAGAAAAACAAACACCAACAATGACAATACTACCCTGGTTTCACTAAGTATTTGGGGAAACTTAGCTCAAGCTTAACTGATACAGTTCAGGTTCAGAAGTTTATGCCTAGAAAGAAGACAGAGAACGCTGGGATCTCACCTAGTCCACGGTACTCAGGCTGCAAAGCTGACAGGCACAGTCCGTAGCACAATCCTTGAAGAGAGAGATGATCTGTTCTTCCAGCGTCCCAAGAACGACAGGGGATGGTGTCAGCACAGGGGTTTTCTTCTTCTCCTTCTTTCCTCCTGCTTCTACTTCTTTTCCTTCCTTTTCCTCTTCCTCTTCTCCCTCTAGCAGCACACACACTTACAGATTTTTATACCCTCAGTTCAGCTGCTTCGAAGCACCCTCAGTAGTGTAAATCATTGTCTTTTCTATTGACAAGGGGTTATCTGGTTTGGACCATCTCAGGAAACTGATTGATAATCAGGAAACACTTAAGATTAGGGAGTAACCCAAATACTTGGGAGCCAGCTTGAAATTCCTATGGGTGGCAGATATACTGATGGGATATCTCATGGTTTCTTCAGGAACAATAGATAGCTTGCAGCATCAGGATTTTGGATTTTTACTTGTTGTGCACAAGCCTCAGCTTAGCATGACTTTTCCAGATCTTACTATAGTCTTTTAACAGACTTAAGACAATTATTGGGGTGCTCATAACCTTTTGTGGAGAGGACTCCCACCAGTCGTCTCGGGAAAGATATGACAACACCTGGGATTAGGGCTCCAGCAGGCTGGATGCTGTGATGAACCCTTAACCATTGTTCAAATGTTGCCCATACCCCCTCTGACTCGGTCTCTTGCCTCAGCATTCCCTAACCCGGCAACCGAGTTTTAGTCAATCAAGTTTAAATAGGCCTCCCATAGTGGGACCGGGGAATGTACGGCCCGAGATGCCTATTAAACTTAGAGCTGTGTGTGTGTGTCTGGGGGGGAAAAGTCCTTAGTAAATCCAGATTAGAACTGGTCTGATAAATGCTGAGCTGGGTGTGTGTGAACATGGGTTGATTAACATTGGAAGCACAGATTCCCCATCATGCAGCGCTCTCCTGCTTCTCTGGTCCCAGAATTCACTGCAGTCTCTGCTTCAGGCTTTCTGTTTTCCATCTCTCATGTAAATGAGACCTAGGGCAGTTGATTCACTCGTCACCCTTATCTGGTGAGGGTCTTAGGTGCGTCTCTCACTGCATCTTAATCAGTTTCGTTTAGGTAGAGGAGGGGAGGGGGGTGAGTCCTTTGTGAGTCAGACAGACTGCATCCTGTACCAGGGTTCCCCAAGAATACAGAGCTGAGACGTAACAATATCCAGGTATCAAATTTTGCCCCCACACTGCAAAATATGCAGTGCATAGAAGGGTTTTTTTGTTCCCGACGTGTGTCTTGCTGTGTCTCAAAGGGGTTTAAGATGCTGCAAGAGGCATGTGCACATTCATCTGGACATGCCCAGGGAGTGCACAGGACAAGGCATGCATATTTGTTGCAAGCATTTTGTTTGATTGCCCATGTTGTCCACATGCGCAACAATTTTCTTGGCCTTTAGGAACAGAACATTGTTTTTGCTCTCTAGTGACTCAATATAGCTCTTGGCAGGTCTTGGGATGTTTCATATACATCTGGGGTAATATCCTGTACAAGTCTGTATACAGGGCATGTGTCTGATGAATAGAGATTAAACCCTCAGCTTTTCTCCCAAGGGACAACAGATCCTGAAGCAAAACAGTGAGCGAGATTTTCACAATTCTAAACAGCCCAGGAAAGCTTGATATGTCATTTATAGCACTGACTTAGTCCAGACTTAAAAAAATGTCATGTAGCTCATTAATAAGATCTAACCAACCAGCTTTAATTTAGAAAAATCTCCAAAACTGGGGACTAATTTTATTCTCTACAGTTTTCCAAGCAACATTTCATTCATGATCAGTTCTGCTTTCATGTAGTTGACTCATTCATAGTTGTAACCATTTGAATGACTTGACTGTAGATTGACTGTCAAAAGTCTTCCAGTGGAGGAGCTAATAATGAAATTCATCCATCCTAAAGCACAGTGAATACAGTGGATAAGGATTTATAATGGGAAGGGCAGGGAATCATTCTTTCTTAAATTAAATTGAAACCAGTAGGCCAAAAAAAAATCTGGTGTCACTTACTCCTGTGTAACCCACATGAAGTCAGTGGGATTTCACTGGGATAAAATTTGGATAAAGAGACAGCCTTTGTCCTGTTATATCCACAAAATTCTGAACGACTTCAGTGAAAGTTGTTCCCACATAACACAGAACATAAATTAAAACAAAGTTAAGATACTATCTTCTGTTAACCTCCACACCAGGTGAACAGATGTAAATGTAAGCAGACTTTGCCCCCTGCAACCTTTATGTTCCACCTCTGAATTTCCACTTTCTCAGGAATAACAGATGATCTGTCAGAGAATTCACTGTTCACACTAATTCATGAGATGAATTAGTGCAAGAACCAAGATGTGGATCTCAAGGCACAAAACTATGTTGAACTTGTTACAGAGCTATAGAAACATAGATCTGTCCTTAACAGGCAGTACAACAAAAACTCTATAGAAAGCTATTGAGTCTCTCTCTATTTTTCAACTTATATTTTTTCCTAGTATGGAGCTTATCATGTATGACTGATGTCAGTTGCTCCGCCACCAATTGTAATAATTTAAAGAAAAGGGGCCAAAAATAACCCTGAATCCATTTTTCATTTCTATCTATTCGAGAAGAAAAGAAGCAAACAAAATAATGGCCAGAAATGGGTCCTCTGCCCCATTTCTAAGGAGAGGGACCCCAGGGTGAAATGGCTGGCCCCAGCCCCTGGAAAAGATTTACAGTGGCAAAGGGGCCTTACATCAAATGGCCACCTACTTAGGTTCAGGCAATGATTGTCAGGTCTGGAGCAGAAGTAGAGGGTCAGGTGACTCAAGGAAAGACTCATTAGCCCAGGACCTGACCCAGAGAAGGGAGTCTGGCCATAGAAGCCACAGGAGGCAGAGCTCTAGGAAGAGCCAATCTGGGCTGTTCACAGAGGAAGGACTTGGGGCTGCAGAGAAGCTGGAGAAAACCCTACACCACAAGCAGCAACAGCTAGGTGCCTTGAGCCTTTGTAGTAGTTGTATTGCAGAGTGAGATTAACCCCAGGAGGGGAACCACTTCTGCCTCCTAGGGGCAGCCTCCCTATGAAATTATAACATCGAAGTGTGGCAGGTGAAATAACAGAGTGGGGGAACCCTAGGAGGCCAGAGGGAATAACAAGGTAGGGTGCAGGGGGCAACCAGGAAAGGAGAACTTGCCACTCCAGCACCAGGCATGTCACATAGTCCAAGCGATCAGCAAAAATATGATCTCTATAGATTCTCTCCACCTCTTCATATTACTGTAAGATCCTTCCCTGCTTCTGTTCCTGTGACATTAGTGCTTCATAGAGAAACAGAGGTAGGGAAGTTATTCATTTGAGAATTTTCTGCTCCTATTGTGCATTCCAGGGAATAAACTCCAGGAATGTTTTTAAATGATGAAGAGAGACAGTAACAAGAACCAGCATCTGACTTTGGAAAGCATTGACTGTTTCAGTCAGTGGCCAGCAGGAGACAATGTTGTAATACGGATAATCCATGTATAATTTGAACCCTGAATAACAATAACTTCTCTTAACCACTTAGTTATCTGATAGCTAACAATACAATAACATTAACAAGTATATTAAAACCCTTGGGACATTATGTTTTGAAGTCTAAGCAGCGCTTTAGAGTTGAGTTTTTTGTTTTTCTGGATTTTTTGCCTTACCTGTTTCTTTGTTTTTCTGCTAATCCCAGAGACCAGCATTATAACATTTAATGTTGTACATGGATTTTTGATAATAATTAATACCTCACCTTGGTGGGTACTCCCAGGTATATGTTATAATAAAAACAGCACACTCTAAAGTGTCAAAGAAGACAGTTTTCATACAAATATTCTATGAAAGTCCTACAGAAATCTATTTTAAGTGTTTTATATGGATCTCTAACCATATGAATACCAACAGATTTATTGAAATTCTCTCATTTGAGTGAGAAACAGCCTATCAGTCTCCCTGAGGTGAGTGGAATGGGTATGTTTCTGTTGAACAGAGATTACAGACTAATGAAAAAGGAGGACAATTCCTGGGAATCTGAGTTCTCTGGTGGCTGTATGCATCCGATCAGACTGGATTTGATTGAAAAGAGGCCAGTGTTGCTTCATGGCCATTGCTGATCCAGAGCAATACAGATCCCCTGACCAAACAAGGATACCCACATGTAGTAAGGATGCAGCAACTACTCAATTGTCATCCCTTAGCCTTGTGGGAAGGAATTTGTCCTCTGCAGAACTTCCTCGCATACTGCCCATTTTCTCAGGTTGTGAAATGAGCAGAATTTGGCCCAGTGTTTATAATGATCATTAATCCATCAGTTAGTATTTTCAGGCACATACACAACCATAGAATCATAGGATTTGAAAGGACCTCAAGGATTATCTAGTCCAAGCCCCTACACAAAACGAAGGGAATTACATTCCCATACCAGCCCAGACAGACACTGCCTATTCAGCCTTTTCTTGAAAATGTTCTATGAAGGGATTTCAGGAGTTGCCTGTGCACCTTGTTCCACTGTCCTCCTATTCTGAGATTATGGACATTTTTCCCGAAGATTTCAGTTAAATGTGCAGTTTAAACCCATTGCCCCCTGCATGTCCAAAAAAACCCCCAAACAAACAATATGCGCCCCTTTCCTCCTCCTCCTCCCCCACCCCAACAGTTCATCTTCCTCTTCTTTATGGCAGCCTTTCAATCTTTAAAAACTGCTATCACATGCCCCCCCACCCCCTCTGCCCTGCAATCTCTACCTCTACCATGAAACTAGTCCTAAGTCTCTCAACATCTCCCATACAGCTTGAATTCCAAGGCTTTTACCATCTTTCTCAGGCTCCTCTAGTTACCCCGCCAAAGGTGGGAATCAGGTTAGTTTGACCAGATTTGTTCCTGAAAAATCCATGTTAGCCTGTCTCCAGTTCTTCTGGGGACTCACCTGTCATCCATGACTTCACAAAAATTGTTGCCTGTGGCTTCAAGATTTGTTCTGATGATGATAATTGTTATTTAGTGAATCTTCTCTATATTGTTCTCAGCTGTCACTGTCATTCTTATCACAGAACTACTAGAGTTATATTATGCTATAGCTAGCATAAAAATTTCCAAAAGCATAAGCAACTCAGCATATGAAGATATTCCATCTTCACAATAAATACATTTTCTAAGCTACACATAAAAATATAAATACAAAAAATGTATTAATGTCTTCTGTTACTTTATTTATACTGATACCAAAAGTATTAGCTAAAGGCTCCATATTGTACTTTTAGCAAACAAATCTATAAAGGCAGCAGCAGCAAGAATTCATAAAATGATTGATTATAAAACAATTACACAGGTCAGTCCTCCTGACTTTAGTAGATAGTGTTCTGCTCTGGTACTTGGGTTCAAGAGCAATTATTGATAGCTGAATGCTGGTAAATTACCCCTGCATATCCTGCCCATAAAAGGAAATGCAGTGTAGCCCATGCTTATGAAGGCCAGGGGTTAATTTGTGACATAGAGGTAGATAGCATTGCAGGTACATGTTGAATGGAACAATTGTCTCACTTGGGAACCAATTCAATACCCTCTGAACTTAACTGGAAACTTCCCATTGATTTCAACAAGAGTTGGATCAGGCCAGCTCTATCTAATCAATATTTTAAATGGGGAGGTTATGTTATCCCTTATTTCATCCGCTCTCCTTTGCTTTCATTTTTTTAAAATAGGGGTAGAATGGAGTCATACCCCAATATCGCCAACCAATCCCTCCAGGCAACACTTGCTCAGATATCGGATAAACCCCAGGACATCTAGGAACTAAGTAGAACTACCTGTAAAACAATAACAAGAGTGCAATATGAAATCAGAAAAGGGAAATGGTAGGATCTTACCCCTGCGCC
>NW_005841860.1:4723444-4724050 GCF_000455745.1 Alligator sinensis | reverse complement strand
TATGCCCATGTCTAAAGCATCTGCATCACAAGGAGAGGCACATAACTGAGCTACTTGAGTTAAGTCTGTGCCATCAGCAGAGGGGTACATTTGCCAAACACGAGCCAGCCATGCAATAGCAGTGTCTCGGTTCAGTGGCCCCAGTCTCTCAGCAATAGCCTTGGCTTGATTGGGAGACCATCTGACTATGTCAGTGACTATCTCCGTTGTGGGAAGGTCAGCTCCTGCAACTAGGCGTTTAACCTCCTTTGTGAAACAGGGGCAACATTATGCACATAGAGCCAATCGGGGTTGAATGGGCTTTTGGGGACTGCATTAGGGGGTACCTCTATTTTCCCAGGGGACTCAAAATCACAATCCTCTCTCAACCTTACAGCTGCTACCACTCCCTTATGGACACTACGTTGGGCATGCAATTTACTGATCTCTGCCTCACACTTCTGATGGCTTGCTCTTGTCTTTGCTGCCTTATTTTCCTCTACTAGGAAACAAGATGCTGCTCTCGCTTCTTCTAACAACACTTTTGTGTGTGCCAATTCTTTCTTATACAGCTCTTAAGTCTTGCTTGCCTTGTCTCTGTCTTCCTGCATATCTCTAAGTAACGTT
>NW_005841860.1:4701837-4723000 GCF_000455745.1 Alligator sinensis | reverse complement strand
TCAGTGCCTCAGTTTACCACTCTGCAGCAACTACTCAACAATTACCACGTGATTAGGGTCACGTGCTGCCAGCCTTCTCCACCAATTTTGTTACCAAATCTGCCCATTACTTTGGAGTGTGCTCATTTATTAGGGATAGTTTCTAGGGTCTTGGTGATTCTGTCAATGTGCTGCTTGTGTTACTATACGGAGCTGTATTTCTCCCTTCTGCAAGCCCTCACCCCCAGTGGAGCTATCTTGCAGGACTCAATCTCAATGGGACTGGGTTCCTCCAGTCACCAAATCAGTCATACACACAAACACACACAAATTAACGTGACACGCCTGACCTGGCCGGGCTGATCAGCATGGACAGGCTGACACCCTCATATGCCAAGAATCAGTTCATAAGAGCAACAATAAAATGCAGTCAGACACAAGCACACAGGTAAACAGAATCCCTCTGAATCCGGCTGGGTGTCCAGCTGACACCCTCATGGGCCAGCATTCAGTTCATAAGGGCACGTCTGAGTCAAACTGGGTCAATCAGCCTGTACAAGCTGATCCCCTTATGTGTTTCAAACTCAGCACGTCCCAATCTTTGGCCTCTTGATGAGCAGACCCCACAATAATTTGGGCTTCACAGGGATCTTTAGCATAGGTAAAAGAAGCGTTGCTGCAGAGCACGGGAGGAAAGAGAAGCAGAGAAGGAAAAATATACCCAATTACTACCAGTTTGACTATAAAAGTTATTTATTGCTAAGCATATGAAATATATAATAGTACTAGTAGTAATAGACATGCAAAAGAAAAACAAACACCAACAATGACAATACTACCCTGGTTTCACTAAGTATTTGGGGAAACTTAGCTCAAGCTTAACTGATACAGTTCAGGTTCAGAAGTTTATGCCTAGAAAGAAGACAGAGAACGCTGGGATCTCACCTAGTCCACGGTACTCAGGCTGCAAAGCTGACAGGCACAGTCTGTAGCACAGTCCTTGAAGGGAGAGATGATCTGTTCTTCCAGCGTCCCAAGAACGACAGGGGATGGTGTCAGCACAGGGGTTTTCTTCTTCTCCTTCTTTCCTCCTGCTTCTACTTCTTTTCCTTCCTTTTCCTCTTCCTCTTCTCCCTCTAGCAGCACACACACTTACAGATTTTTATACCCTCAGTTTAGCTGCTTCGAAGCACCCTCAGTAGTGTAAATCATTGTCTTTTCTATTGACAAGGGGTTATCTGGTTTGGACCATCTCAGGAAACTGATTGATAATCAGGAAACACTTAAGATTAGGGAGTAACCCAAATACTTGGGAGCCAGCTTGAAATTCCTATGGGTGGCAGATATACTGATGGGATATCTCATGGTTTCTTCAGGAACAATAGATAGCTTGCAGCATCAGGATTTTGGATTTTTACTTGTTGTGCACAAGCCTCAGCTTAGCATGACTTTTCCAGATCTTACTATAGTCTTTTAACAGACTTAAAGCAATTATTGGGGTGCTCATAACCTTTTGTGGAGAGGACTCCCACCAGTCGTCTCGGGAAAGATATGACAACACCTGGGATTAGGGCTCCAGCAGGCTGGATGCTGTGATGAACCCTTAACCATTGTTCAAATGTTGCCCATACCCCCTCTGACTCGGTCTCTTGCCTCAGCATTCCCTAACCCGGCAACCGAGTTTTAGTCAATCAAGTTTAAATAGGCCTCCCATAGTGGGACCGGGGAATGTACGGCCCGAGATGCCTATTAAACTTAGAGCTGTGTGTGTGTGTCTGGGGGGGGGGGGAAGTCCTTAGCAAATCCAGATTAGAACTGGTCTGATAAATGCTGAGCTGGGTGTGTGTGAACATGGGTTGATTAACATTGGAAGCACAGATTCCCCATCATGCAGCGCTCTCCTGCTTCTCTGGTCCCAGAATTCACTGCAGTCTCTGCTTCAGGCTTTCTGTTTTCCATCTCTCATGTAAATGAGACCTAGGGCAGTTGATTCACTCTTGTCACCCTTATCTGGTGAGGGTCTTAGGTGTGTCTCTCACTGAATCTTAATCAATTTTGTTTAGGTAGAGGAGGGGAGGGAGGGCGGGGGGTGAGTCCTTTGTGAGTCAGACAGACTGCATCCTGTACCAGGGTTGCCCAAGAATACAGAGCTGAGACATAACAATGTCTATCTTTCATTTACCATGCACACAATGAATTCATTCTTGGTAATCAGGACACCTAAGGATTTAACAATTATTCTTTTTTTACCAGGCTGCCAAGCTTGTGTTTTAGTTTTTAAGGGCACTTCATAAGTATAGTGGTCTTCGGAAAGGTTCTCATAGTCCAGAACAAAGAACATTTGCAGTGAGATAAAATAAAAAGAAATGAGGAATGGATCATTTTAAGTTCTGTGTTGTGGAACATAACAGAGCTTCATTTTCAGTAGCTAAGGTGTTACATATATTTATTATGAATGAGTTATGTGGTCTAGCTATCTTTTTGAGAGACAGTATCCTGGAAGTCAGCTAGTGGGTTTAGGTTCTTATCTAAAACATAATATCCACTAATATTAGAACAAGAAGGGGGGTTGCAGGAAAGAGAACCCTGTTTCACTAGAAATTAGCTAGGTCAGAAGATAGGAATTGGAAACAAGTGGGAAGGGAAAAGGGTTGGGAGAGAGAGTTCAGATAAAGAGTAGTTGGAAGGTAACTGGGATTTTCTAGGCAAGGAGACTTGGCTTTTTGTGTCCAGGTGAGTGCTTATAATGTCTGGAAATAGGATCCTTGGCTTCATATTGAGCACATAGTTTTTGATTTCACATTCCTCATTTTCTATCTGAACAATCTGGCAAAGCATTGCCCAGCAATGTACAAGTAATGGCCCAGCATTGCACAAGAAACTGTGGCAGAGTCAGGAATGTGATCCAATTCTACAAAACATCATTAAATAATCATGCAATCCTCTTTTCTCATGCTGTAATCCTCTGCTTGATTCATGAAATATCTTCTAACTTCTACACCAAATACAGCAGAGGCTGCACATAAAACAGCCTCTTTCAGTACACAACTCTGCATACCTTCAGAGAATAATTAATCTCGTATATAGAGAGGCATTGGGAAAGAAAGTGAGCAAACAGTTCAGATCTCTCTGAATGGACAAAGAGGCTTCTGAGTTAAGGTTACATAAGCAACCTTAACTATGAAATTCACTGACTTGTGAGTGCTTTGCAGGCTTAATATTCTTTTAGTGTAGGCTTTTATGTGCAACATGTATCTCGTGTATGTTGGCTAGGCAATGACTTCTAATGCATATGTAATTGTACCTATGCATAAATATTTTTCTTCAGAAAAACTAAATTTATCTTTCTACCCTAAACCTTCCTGCAAACAAATATGTTCACATATTTTTGTAGGAAAGCAAGCAACGCCATAACCAGTTCTAATCACAGGATTTAAATCTCTTAATTAGCTTCAAATGAATGTAACTGGCATTCCTGATTATGCATTGTCTTACATATTCTGTACAACACTGCCCTAAACATGTTTATGTTTTAATGTAACATTGTGATTCTTTATCATTGAATTCCTATCAGTCTGCAGAGCAGGCTTGATGAGTCATTCATCTGTTCTGGTTGTGTCATATTTCACATATGTAGAAAAAGAATTAGTGTTAATATATTGCTAGCCATCTCCCATTTTCATTTTTTTTTAATTCAACCAGTCATCACTACCATGACACCCACAACACACTCTTATAATGCTAACAATTTTCTGAAAATTGGGTCTTGCACAGTTGAAGTACCTATATTTAATTCTCATCTTGTCACTGTAAGTGTATTACACAGCTTAAAGCTGCTATTGACAAAGGTTGTATCTCTTGCATGGATGCCAAATGGAAAAATGGTTATAGGGAGCTCACCAGACTGAAACTCTTGTAATTGATATTGCCTGTTCTGTTGCTTGCTTCTTGTGCATGATGGGACAAGTCACAGATGGCTATATCCGCAAAAGGAAGTAGCACCCCCGTGCTCCTTGTTCTGGTGTCTTACTCATAAAAGCCTGGACACCATAGTGTAATTTGTGACCAGGAAATACAGATTTCAGGCATAGGGTGCTGCCTACCAGGAGCTTGTCTGTGGCCTCCACCCAGATGGTGCCCATGTGGGGCTGGCGTCCCCCTTCCCCTCTGGCCTGTGAGGGATGCCCAGCAGGGCTGGGGGGGGGGGCAGGGAATGGAGGTCCCCACACCTGTCCTGCAGGTGCCCAGCTTAAGGCCCTGGAGGCACAGGTGAGGGAGCTCCAGAAGGAGGTTAGCATGCTGAGGGGAATCAGGGAGGTGGAGGATGATATTGATGGATATTTTCCCTCCCTACAGGGCCATGCATACAAGGAAGAAGCACCCCAGGAGGTGCTCTCCACAGAAGAGTGACCGATGGTCCCCTCCAGAACCAGGGCTGCTCATAGCAGAGCAGTGCCAGTTCCAGTTCCTCTGGTCTGGCTGGAGAACAGGTATGAGGCCCTGGCAACACTGCAGGAGAAGGAAGGAGAGGAGGAAACCTCCGGAGAGGAGACAGATCCACACTCTGAACAGGCTAAAGGAGCTAAGCAGACCCAGAGGAAGAAACATTGAGTGATCATCATAGATCTGTCGCCAGGACCCCTCAACACACTAGGTCTACTGCCTGCCTAGAACAAAGATTCAGGATGTGACAGGGATGATCCAGGCCATTATCCGGCCCACTGATTACTACCCCATGGTTCTAATCCATGTGGGCACTAATGATGTGGCCAGGAGAAGCCCTGATCACCTGATGATGGCCTACCACACTCTGGGGGGCATGCTGAAGGAGATAGAGGCACAGATGGCATTCTCTTCTGTCCTACCAGTGAGCAGACATGGAAGATGACATAATACCTGCATCAAAGAGGTCAACTTGTGGCTTTGGGAAATGTGTCTCGAGGTGGGCTTCCTAGACAACAACCCCCACATCAGGACTAGAGACATGTTCTAGTGGGATGGGCTTCACCTTTCCCCCAAAGGTAAGCATGTGTTCTGTTCTAGGTTGGTTGATCTCCTCCAGCGGGCTTTAATCTAGGCTCATTGAGGGAAGGGGAAGATGAGGGTGGAGGAAGCCTTGGACCACTAGACCAAGCATCACCCACAACAACAGCCCAGCCAAGATTGATGAGCAGAACAAATACCCAGGTAAGCAACAGGGTCCTGGGTAGTACTGAAATTAGGGGGCCAGTGCATGCATCTTCATGAGGCCTCAAATACCTCTACACTAATGCTCATAGTATGGGGAACAAGCAGGAGGAACTCGCCCTCCTGCTAGCTAACACTAACCCAGACATAGTGGAGCTCACCAAAACATGGTGGGACCCAACACACGACTGGGCAGTGACTATAAAGGGCTATAGGCTGTACAGGAGGGATAGGACAGGGAGGAGAGGTGGGGGTGTGACGCTCTACATCAAGGAGAAATATACATCCTCAACAAATGTCACTGGGTCAAAGGAGGGGCACACTGAAGAGCTCTGGGTTAGAAAACAAGGAAGTTGAAGGGAAAGGGACTTAACAGTGGGGGTCTACTACAGACCACCCAACCAAGGGAAGAGCTAGAACATGAATTCTTAAGTCAGCTCACAGAGGTAGTTAGGTCAAAGGACGTGGTCATCATGAGTGACCCGAACTTTCCAGACATCTGCTGGGAAGAGCAGTCAGCCAGGTCTGACTGCTCATGTTGGTTCCTAGCCCAGATACTGGACTTCCATCTAACCCAGGAGATGCACAGCCCCACCAGGGAAGACAACTTGTTGGATATGGTCCTGGCCACGGGCGATTGACCTAGTGAGAGGGCTGCGGGTGCTCAACCACCTGGGTGACAGTGATCATCACCTGCTGGAATTCACCATCCAGTGCAAGGTGGCAAAGGCCTGCAGGAAGGAAGCAGCCCTGGACTTCAGGAGAATGGAGTTCAATGAGGTAAGGACAATAGTCGGAGGGGCACTGAGGTCCCGGAGGGGAGGGGAGTCGGGTGTCCAGGAAAAGTGGTTGTTCCTTAAGGAGACGATCCTCCAAGCCCAAAGGGAGGTAATCCCAATGCAGGTCAAAGGGGGCAAGAGGGTGCAAAAGCTCCTTCACCAAAAGCATACAGGAATGTCTCCTAGCTAAAAATGAGGCATACATCCAATGGAAGGGAGGGGCCATCACCAAGGAGGACTATACCTCGGTTGCTTGGTGCTGTAGTGCAGTGGTCAGGAAGGCAAAGGCAGAGATGGAACTGGGACTAGCTACCTAGATCAAGGACAACAAGAAGTACTTTTTAAATACATAGGGGGTAAAAAGAAGGTACCGGGTAATGTGTGGCCTCTGCAGGACATGCTAGGAAATCTGGTCTTTGCACCAGACAGCAAAGCTAACCTATTTAACAATGTCTTTACCTCCATTTTTCTGAGCAGGGACTGGGTCACCACCCTGCACTGTGACCCCCGTAGGTCCGAGGGGAGGCGCACCCAGACCTAGGGTCAGTGAGGACCTAGTTATGGAACTTCTGGAGGGACTAGATGTATATATAAATCAGCAGGTCCTGACAATCTCCACCCCAGAGTGATGAGGGAATTAGCAGAGGACATTGCAGGACGCCTGGTGTGGCTTTACGAGCACTCATGGTGCTCTGGCATGGTGCCAGAGGACTGGAAAAAGGCCCATGTAGTTCCCATTTTTTTTTTTAAAAAAGGAGGAAGGAGGACCCAGGAAGCTATAGGCTAGTCAGTCTTACCTCGGTCCTGGGTAAGCTTTTTGAGAGAGTTATCCTTGTGCATGTCTGTGAGGGGCCAGCAGGGGAGATTATACTTAGGGGCAACCAACATGGGTTCATTAGAGGCAGGTCCTGTCAGACCAACTTGGTGGCCTTCTATAACCTGGTCACCAAATCCTTAGATACAAGTGTAGCAGTGGATGTAGTCTTTCTGGACTTTGGGAAGGCCTTCAACACTGTCTCTCATCCCATTGTCATTAAACTAGGGGACTGTGGCGTTGACACCTACACAGTCAAATGGGTCACTTCACTAGTTGGCTGGAGGGCCGCACCCAGAGAGTGGTGGTGGATGGGTCATTTTCAACCTGGAGGGATGTGGGCAGTGGGGTTCCACAGGGCTCGGTCCTTGGGCCCACACTGTTCAACATCTTCATCAGCGACTTGAATGGGGGTGTAAAAAGCACCCAGTTCAAATTCGCAGATGACACTAAGATGTGGGGAGAAGTGGGCATGTTAGAAGGGAGGAATAGGCTGTAATCAGACCTAGACAGGTTACAGGGGTGGGCAGATGAGAACAGGATGGGTTTCAACACTGACAAGTGCAAGGTACTGCACCTGGTGGGAAAGAACCAGCAGCATATCTACAGGCTGGGGAGCTCCCTTCTCATCAGTGCAGAGGCAGAAAAGGATCTTGGAGTCGTCATTGATGCCAAAATGAACATGGGCCGACACTGTGGGGAACCAGTCAGGAAGGCCAACCGTACTTTGTCATGCATCTACAGATGTATCTCAAGCAGGTCCAAGGAGGTGATCCTCCCCCTCTATGCAGCACTAGTCAGGCTGCAGTTGGAATACTGCATCCAGTTCTGGGCATCACACTTCAGGAAGGATGTGGAGAGCATTGAGAGCAGGGGGGAATGGGAGAGACCCTGTTCCCCCAAGCACTACCAGGAGTAACAAGGAATAACAGCCACAAGTTGATTGGGAGTAGGTTCAGAATAGACATCAGGAGGAGGCACTACTTCACAGTCAGGGCAGCTAGGATCTGGAACCAGCTTCCAAGGGAAGTGGTGCTGGCCCCTACCCTGGGGGTCTTCAGAAGGAGGCTAGACAATCACCTTGTTGGGGTCATGTGACCCCAGTACTCTTTCCTGCCATGGCAGGGGGTCGGACTTGATGATCTGCTCAGGTCCCTTCCGACCCTACCAACTATGAAACTATAAGAACCCAGTACGTTGCTAAACTATCATACAGAAAATGCGCTGCATTTCAAATTCTGCTCTTGTCAGGGACAAAGGTCTAATCCCAGGTGGAAGACGAGTGCCTCTTTCCTCAGGAATAGGTGCTATAAACTCTCTGCAGGAATTTTGATACTTAAGTTCTTTCTTTCCAAAAGCTGCTGCTGGAGGAGCACAGGTGGTGTTGCCTTAGTGGATTCAATATTTGGGGTGTTCAGGCAGATAATGAGAGGTCCAGGTTTAATTCCTTACTCTGTATCACAGGACACAAACTAACATATTCTCCTTTCTAGGAAATGTCTCTACAGTGCTGTAACCTGTTCTAGAGAGGATGGGCTCAGTACAGCACTCACCTGCTCTCCTGTTGAACCTGTTCAATTTAGCATGGAATAGGATTGTTCATTGATCCAGAGACAACAAGTCTGTGTGAACATTACTCTTTACATTAGTGGGTAGGGCATTCACCACAGGGAGAGCCCTGGGTCCTATATCTGTTCCAGTGAACATTTTTTATCCCCGAAATGTTCAGTATAAAATTCTTAAGAAATTTTTGAAGCAAGGGCTGAGATATAGGCTTCTCACCTGCCCCGGGTGAATCACCGATCTCCTAAGCTAGAGAGTCCTCTTTGCTTTTGCTCTCTTTCCCTGAACTTGCAGGTGAATTAAATAAAGGCTGGCTATTAAGCATGGGCTTCAGCAAAGTTTAACCTAATATAGAACAATGTATCCTAGACTAGATTTACTGGCATAATCTGATGATGCTTTGCAGCTCTTGGAACAGAACAAAATGCCACAATATAGAAGTGAATCTGGACTTTAATTTCTAACTCTCTTCTTTTATTATGAAATATTCAGTGAAAGGACTCACTGTAAACCTAGTGGAAATATTTATGGTAAATTTCAAAGGAGCAAGTGAGTTCATATTTCACTGCTGAAATGTGCTCATAATTATGCCTACAGGTCACCTGGAAATTTTGATTTAGCCATTCAGTTGTAATGTGCAGTACTGAATTTTAGAGGAAAGTTAGTCCTTCCTCCTTACTATCACCTAGCAACTATTAGTCTTAATGGCTAGCTACATATGTATGTGTGTTTTTAGTCAGAAGACAATAAGACATTTCAAATGCCAGATGATAAAAAAATTGAAATGCTTGCTTAGCAGATCTTTGTGAAGATTCTTCTGAGAAGAGAACTGTAACTGAAATATTTTTTTAACAACTTTTTTACTGGTGCCTTAGATATAGGGAATTTCTAACAAGTCCTTAAGGAAGCCAGCATTAAGTGGGTCATCTCTCCTAAAATGTTTTGTTTTGTAGTTGTAAATAATGTAAGGATTAGCTTATTGGTCATAATATGGAAGCACATTTAGGGAGAAGTGCATAGCTGTAGCAACCTAGTCTTCCAACTTTCTCCTCCACCCTACCCTCCCAGGAAACAGTTCATTGCTCCCTGGACTCTTCAGGGAGTAGGAAACTCCCTCTTCACAATCCCTACATTGTGCTACAGTGAAATGTGGGCTGACCATGGGCAGTCTGGCTCAGTCAACCAGGACTGCCCTATTTACTGCTGCCATCTGTCACCAGGCAAAATAAGGGAGGCTGCAGAGCAATCTGAGATGTATGCACAGTCGTCCCCCAGCTTCATGGTATCAGCACTACAAGCACTCCACTCTTCAGGGTCTTAGAATTTTAATGTCTGTACATGCCACTCTGGGTAATTTTTTTTCCACCAGGAGAACAACCCTGAGAGAATTTTCTCCAATTATATGAACATGTATATGCAACCTTAGTGTAAATACTGTTACTGAACACTGTTGGAAGAGGGGTATAGGGCATTCTGGTTGTGTAACCTTTAAACTTAAACAGAGAAAAAACCCATGTGTACTAGCAGGTCTCAAAGGCAATAGTTTCTGGTGATTCTAAATTCCAATTTAAACCCTACATGTTTTATAGATGTTTGTTGTAGTCATCTGCATTGTAGTGATTTTTAGCCAGAGAGAAAATATGATTGTCAGTTCCTCAGATAGTACTAATGATTTGTTAAATTGTAGCATAAACTCTATCATTTAATCAATGACACAAAGAGGAGATGGATTTGCGTGTACCATTACTGTGTTCTTGCTAACTTCTCTTTTTCTTAAGCTGTAAGAATGGTACTATTTCTCAGGCTGTCTAGGGTAGTGTCTCCCAGAGTTGCTAGGTGAATATGCCCATTGTTTGGACTACAGTCCACAAGTTTAAAGGGATTTGGCAGTGCATGAGTAGGCATTGCTGCACTTAAATTTTAGGCACAAAAATAGCTACATCCACGGGTTTACACACCTAGGCTCCCTACTTAATACTCTGGAGAGCTGCCTCCTAATGCTTTGGAAAGCCACTATGTTCAGTGAGGAACCAGCTAATCTAGCAAATGGGAAATACTGAGGACAAAGGTGTGTTTTAGACTTATAGAGCTGATTTGGCACTATTAAGAGGTACTTCCTCTATTTCAGACTTGAGAGCTAGAGCCCTCTTCTGAAAGAAGGCACCTACCACCTTTCATTCAAAAGCTGAATAGGGATTTGCTTTTTTTTTTTCTTTTATAACATAACTGCTGATAACCGTCTCATTCTATCCAAGGACTTAGTTGATAGAGGACCCTTCTAGGGCATGGAGTTAAACTTTCCCTAGTTGGTAGTAGGGTTCAGATTTTGTCAGTCATTCAGGTGAAGCTATTTCATTCTTCATTAAAGATCCTCAATGCATGTGGCCTATTAAGCTTACAAAGCTGTAGCTTTTTTTTTTTAGTAATTTAATCTACTAAAAAAAACTAGGTGGTTGGAACCTAACCTAGTTAACATTGGCACAACAAGTTTAACAGATCTTGCTCTTGGGCAGAGGAACACCAAGTTGATGGATTCTGGTGAGAATCAGCTGATGAGATACTCAGTGCTATCAAGACTAAGATGTTTTGGGATGTCCTTGGAATAGAGTTCTCAGATACCTGGCAGTTTTAACACTGAAAATATATGCAATTAAGCTTCAGGTGCCTCTGGAATATAGGGTGTTGATCTAATTTTTTTTTTACCTAGGCAAGATTTATGTTTTGAAGTCCTACTTCAGGTATCTAAGATACTTTTTCTGTATAACTCAAAGGTCTCAAAAGTATTATCCAGTTAATGCTACCTTGAATCTAATTCAGTGCAGTGAGGTGGGTCTACTCCCACTCAAGCTGTTCCATTGGTTATAGTGCATCTACCACATTTACTCAAGTACAAGATGAGGATATTTTCTTCAATCAGCATGGGGAAAAAATCCTGTTGTCTTACACTTGCATGCCAGGAAATTTCATTAAATGCATTGTCTATAATGAAGCTGCTACCAAAACCATCATGTGCTCAGTAACAGAAACCAAGTATGAAGTTGATTAAATGCATTCAAAACTGAGCATAACTATAAAACACATGGTCTATATGAGGCAAACATGGTGATGGGCACTTATCAGAAGAATAGATGAGTACAACTCATCTGAAACAGATGTATGGTATTGTGCTCAGTGCTGACTCTTTTTCAAGTAATGGTGAGCCACTACACTGAATACATTTAAACTTCCTCTTCACTTTCACATCTGTGCTTTACCTTTCTTTCCCATTTCCAGTGATTCCTGTTTGTTTACCAGCCTTAAATGTCTGGCAAATATCACCAAATGAGGCTCCAAACAGTCACCCAGAATTCCTCCTCAGCCCCGCTCTCTCAGCCTGTCGCATATAATTAGTGGCTTTGTCCCCCATGAGGTGGAGCCAAGCCAGATTGCCTTTCATCTGTATATGTTTTTGGAGCATCCCAGGGCTCATGACAGGAACACCCAGTTCCAGTCATGAGTGTGGGAGGAGAGAGGGAGGTGTAATTAGCAGATGGATGCTTTGTGGGAGGTTTCTGAGTACACATACTTACTAAGCAGTGCTGAGCTGTGGGGTCACCATAGCTTGAACTGTTTTGGGGCCCAACCAAATGAACTATATGGTAGATCTGGGGTCTTTGAGCTTTGGATCAATATTGTTCATAATTAGTGCTATAAATTTGAGCCTGATCTGCAAGCTGGTGAAGGACACAGAATCCAAAACCACTTGCTTTGTAAGATATTTTGCAGGGTGAATCCTGAAACACTGGGGAGTATTCATCCTAACCAACCATGGATCATGGGCTCACCTTGGTTCTATGAGATCCTGAACCAGTGCCACAGCTTGTATGGCCTGCAGAGCACAGGTCTCATGAGCATGAGCAGCCACAAGAAGATCCAGGAGATGGTGAAGTTGAGGGACACCATGTTGTCCATGGACCTCCTCCCGGCTGATGCGTGCCAGGCCATGTGGGAGTGCATTGACCACAAAGACCTGTGCAAAGATCGGAAGGACATGAACTGGCTCATAGCCACTGAGCCCTACCAGTGAGGTCTCAGAGACATAGAGAGGGACAGCTGGGCAGACCCAGCTGCCTGGCCCAACTGCCACTGAGATGATTGACCACATGCTCTGGCTCTACACCTACACCAGAGAGGTATGGAAAGGGGTGAAGCAGCTCTGTGAAGTGATGACTGGTGTCAGCCAGCTAACCAGAGAAGTGGCACTGCACGAGCACCTCGCCAAGCCCCAGGGTAACCTGTTTCTCTCTTTTGACCACTTTGTGTCCTGCATCAGGAGTGCCCTGTGGAAGGCCAGGAACCTCCTTTTGTAATGGCAAATGGATTTAGAGTTGTAGGCTGTGTGCAAATGGCTCAGAGCAAACTCCAGACCTACTACCAAACCTCAGTAGTTGAGGAAGAAGAGGATGTGGCCAAAGCCACCTGACACAGAGATGTGTTTCAGAGGACCTTCCAACTCCCACGAAGCAGAAAGCAGAGAAGGGACAGTGAAGAAAAGGAGACAAGTGGAACTGAGGATAGCAACAGTGACAGCAGCAGTGGGTCCTCCAGTGGAGGTGATCATTATTATATTATATTATATTATATTATATTATATTATATTATATTATATTATAATGTGTTCATAAGTATAACAATGTTGCTTAAAATGTGTTTGTAGAGTGCTTGTGTCAAAAGTTGCAGCAGTTTCAAAAAAGGTATATTGCATCTATTCTGGATGAACTAAGTGTATTGGTAGTATGTGCAAATTATTATAGGTATGTTTTTTTCAAGCTAAGCGTTTCCAAATTTGTTGCTTTACTGTCATGTGCTTGGGGAGAATAGGGTCTGATAGTAAGAAGTGGGGCAGTTGTGGAAAAAAGGCTTTAGGCAGGGGAGAGGCAGTGGGCAAGTGTCAGCAACTGGTTTTATGTGGCCTTGTCTTACTATGAAACCTAGGTACTGCATTTTGTTTTTTCCTATTGTGCACTTCCAGGGATTGGTTGTTAACCCTGCCCGCCTGACTTCTTCCATGACTTTTCATAAGTGTTGCTGGTGGGCCTTCCAATCATGTAAGAAGACAATAACGTCATCAATGTATGCAGTCACATACTCTTGGTGAGGTGCTAGCACTTGCTCCGTCCGTTGCTGGAAAGAAGTGGCTGCCCCATGGAACCCGAAGGGCATTTGCCTGAATTGGAACAGTCCCCTGGGGTTCCAAAGGCTGTTTTCTCCTTGTCTGCTGCCACCATGGGGATCTGCCAATAGCCCCTGGTCAGGTCCAGAGTGGATATATATCAAGCTTGACTGACTCTTTCCAGCATGTCATCCACCTGTGGCATAGGGAAGGCATCAAAGGTTGCAATCTCATTCACCTTGTGATAATTAATGCACAGGCATATTGAACTGTCTGGCTTCAGGACTACCACCATTGGTCTCCTCCATGGGCTCTGAGACCCTTCAATGATCCCCAGTTTCTTCATTTGATCTATCTCCTGCTTGATCACAGGCCAGAGGCATCAGGGCAGTCTTCTCCAGTGGTTGCATACTATTTGCCCTGGTGGGGTTTGGATTTGGTGTTTTACGCCCTGGACTTCCCCTGGCGTCTCCTTAAATACATCCCAGAACTCATTTATCAAGGCCCTCATGTCTCCCTGATGCTCAGGTCTTAAGTGATCACTGATCTCAGGTCCCATGGGGGGCCTGCCAGTTCTTGGATCTTCCCTGCATCTTCTCCTTCTTCTAGCCCATCACCCAGTCACCCACCTGAAGCTTTATCTCCGCTGTCTGAAAATGAATTAATGTCCCACTGTCTGAGAGTGATAATGTTCTTTTTGCTTCTCCTGACTGTGGCCCAAATTCTTTTGAGAGATCTCCTGGGCCCTCCTTAGTCTTTTCCTGAAATCAATCATAGCTTGGGGCTGTGCCGGGTCTCCGGTCCCTTTTACCCATTCTTTGCATTTTATGTCTAGCAATCCTCTTGGGCTGTGACCATAGACTAACTCAAATGGTGCATACCCAGTGAAGCCCTGAGGTGCCTTCCTGATAGAGAAAAGTAGAGGGGGTATCATCACGTTCCAACCTCACGGGTCTCCTTGTATGCAGGTCCGTATCATCACCTTCAAGGTATGGTTAAAACGCTCTACTAAACTGTCCATCTGCGGATAATATATAGAGGTTTGAAATTGCTTGATCTTCAGGGTTTGGCATATCCCCTTCAGAACCTTGGACATAAAGTTCTTTCCCTGATCAGTAAGGATTTCCTGGGGAATTCCCACCCATGTGATTCACTTCAGAAGGGCCCCGGCTATTGTGGTGGTGGTCACTGACCTGAGAGGGACAGCTTTGGGGAAGTGGGTGGCACAGTCAATAATGACCAAGATGAATTGATACCCCACCCGGCTTCAGGGAAATGACCCCAACACATCTAGAGTGATTTGATCAAAATGTTTTCCTGCCAGGGGCATGGGCATCAAAGGGGCTTTAGCTGGCTTTGCCTCTCCCATCTTTTGACACTCCAGGCATTCGGCACAATTTTTCTCAACCATCTTATAGAAGCCAGGCCAGAAGACTCGCTACTTCGGGCGTGCTTCGGTATTGTTCCGGCCCAGATGTCCCCCCCCATGGGAAGCGTGTGTGCTACCTGCAACAGGGGATCCCACTACCTCCAAGGAACCAGAATCTGGTGTCTCTCCTCCCCATCTTCCTTTTCCTCCACCTGGTAGAGGATGCCCCATCTTACCTCAAACTAAGGATTCTGTTCTGCCCTCCAGGGGTCCATCACCCCTCCATCCTTGGCCAGTTGAGACCACCAGATGTTCTGGAACAGGGACTCTTGTCATTGTTCATCCTGGAAGTAGCCATCTCCTATGATTTCCTTGATATCTAGGTTTCCTCCCTCCTCCTCCATCTGGGGTCCTGAAGCAAGACACCCCAGGTCTTTTCCCCACTCACCACCTCTCCGGGTTAGGACCCGGGTGACCACCTCCTCCAAGTGAGGCCAATCCACTCCTAGGAGTATGGGGCATGGAAGTATCTCAGCAAGGCCTACAGCAATCTCTTCTGTATGACCCAATACTGTGAGCCTGATGCACCAGAGCTCATAGGTGTATGGGGCCCCGTGGATGCAGACCATGCTCACAGGGCTCTCAGGGGTCCCCAGGCTGGATAGGAATAGATCTGCCTGGATCATCAATTGTGAGCAACCAGTGTTGACCATGGTGGGAATAATGGTGTCCCCTACCCTAACCTCAACTGCAGACTTGTTTTGGTGACCTGGCCCCTTATGCCAACCGAAGCTGCAATCCATCTTCTCATCATGGTTATTCTCCATAGGCATTTCCACCTGGGCAAAATTGGGATACATGGCCTTTCTTCCCACATCTGTAGCATATTACCTCTCTGGAGTCCCAGGTCTGAGCTTCCCACCCGAGGTTCCATGTGTTCTCACCCCTTTGGTTCTAGTTGGGTCCCATCTAGTGGGGCCTCAGCACTGGGACCCTGGGTTGTTCCCTCTTGGAGCCGTTTCCTTCTCCCTCCACAGCAGCATAATCCTCTTCAAGCTTATAGAGCCTCTTCTACTGTTTGGGGATGATGGTGTCAAACTCATCAGGTCCATCATGAATTGTTCCAGTACTATGAGATCTACCGCTTCCTGGAGTGTTCTGGTCTCAGCTTATAGCCACTGTTCCACCAGATCCCTAATCACCTGTGCCAACAGGTGATGACTGGCCGCCTCCACTCCCTTCTGGGCTCAGAATTGTTGATGGTAGGTTTCAGGGGAGATCTCCAACCGGTACAGTATAGCCTCCTTCACCTTCTGATAATCTCTGACCTCAGTTCTGGTGAGGGTGTGGTAGGCGGCTTGTGCTGGCCCAATGAGAAGAGGGCCAATCCGGACCGCCCAGCTGCTGGGATCCCACTTTGCAGCCATGGCCGCCCTCTCAAAGGCTTCTAGGTAGGCTTCTACATCATCCTCTGGAAACATCCAAGGAATCCTGGCCCCTTCCCCTTCTCATAGACATTTGTTGGGCTTTTTTTTTAAATCACATAAATCTTGCTGGTGGGAAAAAAAGTTGAATCTGGGATTCAGCCTCCTGGGTGCGCACCCTGACAATTTCCTCCAGCTGGGCTTGCTGCTCTTGTAGGAGACCTAGAGTAATATTATGTGCTTGCTGCCAGTCTGTTGGGACTTTGGGTGTCCATAGATTCCATGGCTCTTCAGGTGAATATCAGTCAGTTCCCAGCCAATGCACCAGTTTTGTTTTGTTTTGTTTTGTTTTTGGGGGGGGGGGGCACTCCCAGCTCAGTCTCCCTTTGAAGTCACCTGCCATGATTTAGATAAAAAGAAAAGAGAGGGATTCAGTGATGATATCTGAGAAAGGAATCACCACAGACACCTGGATAGTAAACTCTCACAGAGTAACCTTTATTTGCATAGCAGGAGTCTGTATTGTAACAATATCCTTGCTAATTACCTCATTAGCGAGGGCATTCCAAGCCACAGATAATGACTCTAGGCACTGGGTGCCTGAGGGATACTTTTTAAACCCCAGAGACACTGGTAATTACAAAGTCTTATGAGCGGAATATGGTCTCTGCATCTTTCCTGGCTCATGCTGGGAGCTGCCCCTGCTGCTCCCTCCCTGTTTAAATTGCTGGTCTGGTGTCTTGGCTGCCTCCATGAGTTGGTTGCTCCATCTAGTTCCTGCCACCCAAGCCCTGTCCTGAAGCCTCTCTCTCTAGCTCATGGGGTTCCCAGCAGAGTTGTATCCCAGAGCCCTGAAGTCTTTCACTACACTCACCAGATTGGTTGGGGTTCCTGGGAGAGTATTTAGACTTGTGGTTGACCTGTCATCATCCAGAGTCCCAAGATCCCGGCTTCTCTTGGGGTCACAAATAAGGTTTCTTTTCTTCCTTCTTCCAGGGTCCCAATGGTCTCTCCTCCATCCTCCAGTGCCTGAAGGCAAAAGGTGTCTGTCCTATGGCTTGTCCTATGTTTGTCCTATGGCCAGATTTATGCCGGCTGTGGTGGGCTAATCATCTTGCCCCTCCCCTGATGTGAAACTTGCTTCACCTGATGGGGTGCAATCTCAGGTCATCCTCACCTGAAACCCATACAGTAATAGGGCTTCCACCTGAGCCCCTGTTACAATCACATAGAGACTGTCTGGTTTTAATTTCTAGCTGCCAATTTGGAAATGATTCTTAAGGTGGGCTGTTATGTTGTTTTGGCATGGTTGCTCTGTTTCACTCACTACATTTCGAAGTCAAAGGCAACATTTCCCATGTATGCATTGGGTAGACAATAAAAAAAGCTACACTCTCATCTCACTTGTCATTACATCCTTCTTAATACCTAAGTTATACCCTATTGTTTTCAGTGTTCGACTCTTACTTTTAGACTTAGCTTGCTTTGTTCTCTTGAGTGAAATGAAAAAAGTTTCTGAATTCTTCATTAAATATGAATTACATTTCACATGCATTATAGATAAAAGAAGGATAAATACGGTGACAGGGAACAAGAAGCAACAAAGAGAAGGGTGATGCAAACAGGAAACAAGCTAAGGAAAGAGTAGGATACAGATATAAGAGTCTTGGGAAATATGAATCTGAATGGTAAAAGCCTTATGGTTTGCTTAGTTTTCATACCTATGAATGACCAGAAGCAGCATCCTCATTCTGAAGTGTGTGTGGGCGGGGGGGAGGATGGAGGGACACACTAAACATGTAAACCTGTCAGGTCAAGTTAAACTTTGCATGCTGAAATCATGACAAATCAAGGACCCAAAACGGATGGCAGATTCCACAAATACAAAAATTTAAAGAAATTGCCTTTTGAATGTAATTAGTATTAAGGGTTTAAAATCTTGTGGAAATCTTTTCTCCTTATTTTGTCTGGCAGTATGTGTAGCAGTCCATTCTTTGCTGGGTGGATACACTAATGCTTCTGTGACAAAAACAAGAGCTTAAATACTTTTTACTTTCAAAATCCATTTTTTTTGATGGAACAATTAAACAATATGAAGTTTCCCACAGCTGGTAGTCACCCTATTTTTGAGAGAGTTTTAGAAAAGATGAAACCTCTTTGTTCTCCTTTAAAGACATTTTTTTAATAAGCCCTAGTATATTTCATGAACCAAATTAAGTTTCTTAAATAGAAAAATAGAAAATGCCCTGTGATTTGTCACAAGAAAACTTATTAATGCATGGATGACCATGTTCAGTGTCTGAAAATAACTAAACAAGTTATTAGCATGAGTAAAATATGAAATGACAGATTTTTTTCAGCCTTCTATCACGCTTTGACTCTGAAATTCAAAACTGATAAATCTAATAAAAAATTTGATTGCTGGAAAATATCTACCATCTTTATTTTCAATAAAAACATGTTTAAAGGATATGACCCTAGACACTTTATAAATTTTATTGGCTTTGTTTAAATTCACATTGACTTGAATTATTTTTGCATGTAGAGTGATCTAAGGATGTTCTATTAGTACCAGTAGCTCTCAGTCCACCATCCAGCTTGTTCATGAGTAATTTGTTAGTATTGTGAGCTTTATCCAGTGATGACCGATTTCAGTGAATATTGCTTTGGCCTTTATACAAAGTAAAATGAGCTGCTGTTTCTCATGCAGGGGTTACTGATCTTTAAAACTAATATATTGTCTCCATGCATAGAAAAGAGAGAGCTGTCATGGGTTTTATATGACCTTTAATGTTGTTTTTGACACCATGATATACTTGATTCCTCCAAAAGAAATAACTAGTAAGTGTTAGGGTGACAATAATTTGGATTTTGAGGAGCACTGTGTGTGCAGCTGAATGAAGGTTTTTTTCCGTGTCTCAGCAAAAGCTGCTGGTCACAAGGAAGGATAATATATTAAGACTAACCTTGTAAATGCTTAGGCAAGCAGTTTTCTAAACCAAGTTGTAGTGTTAGAGCCCATTGTGTAAGAATAACAAGATGCAGCCCACCAGCTATCATCAGGAGATAAAGCCGAAGTGAGACCTTGGAGATGAAAGAGTCGGCAAAAACCCAAAAAGAAGCAGCAAGTGACTGAAAGAAATGGAGGTCAAAGTCTTATGCATGTGCTCTTAGCACAGAGGCATGTAAATGAAGGAAATGCATAGGAAATTCCATGCTAATGAAGTAAACAGTAAACTGAGGAGGAGCTTGAGATGGGAGGAGAAATGGGTGAAAAAGGAGGAAGGACAAAGGTAGAGTGAATGTTAATGAACCTGAACTAAAGTGTATATGTGTGGGAAAGAACTGTTTTTCAGTGCAGGTCCCCAGTTTGTTGGTTTTCTAAGACCTGGCCTGAAGCTGTCTCCATTCTGAATAAAGCTGTTGTGAGCAATGTGTGCTAGTGTTTGTTCCCTGCTTGCTCTGGCTAATGAGTAACAGGATACACGAGCAATTGGATCAATGTCTCCCTATTGTTAGGTGCAGCATAGAGTTGGGGTCTAACAGTAATGGACCCAATGATCTTGTAAGGTCTCTTCTAGCCCCTAACATCTATGAAATATCTATGAATAGACACAAAGTACTAGCTGTACTTTTCACTGGCTAGGATGATAATGTGGGTCTTTAAAGTATGTCTTGACCATGATGTAAGGTATTTTAGGAGGAAAAAACTTGTATTGCTCCACACCTGCTGTGGTGTGAATTATGAAGCTGATCCCAACACTGGGATCACTCTCTTGATAGTTTATTTCTTTTAGCCATGACACCACAGACCACAACTGTGGGCAGAAGTAAGGATATGTTGTATTGAAACCCGTTAATGAACTTCCATCAGTCAATAGATACTTTGGGAGTAAGAAAAGCCCAGTAGAACAGGTACAATCCTTGATCTTAGAAAATTTAGGTTCAAATCCCAGACATAGCACTGACAGCTTATGTGACTTTTAGCAAATAACTTAGTTTCCCCTCTATGAAACTCAGAGTGCCAAGTTCCCCTGAATTATTTGTAACCTGCAATTCTGTTAACACTAAAATGTAGTGTTTGATGGATACTGAATGAATGATCTGTATCCAGAATAAATATACCCCCAAAGCCTGTCCCAGACATAGAATAGACACAAACATTCCTGACCCAGTGGCTATATAACCAGGCAGTGGCATTCAGGTTTTAATAATACCTGCAGAATTCTAATATCTCTGACAACCATGGAATCACAGAAAATGGTGTTTGAACGTGGTGTAAGTCAAAGACTTATAAGGACCTCTCCACAAACCATCTGACCTAGGTTGCCAACATAATCTGTCATAAGGTCCCAGTGTAGGAAATACTTGACATAGAATCATAGAAAATTAGGGTTGGCTGGGGTTCATCTAGTCCAATCCCCTGCTCAAAGCAGGACCATCCTGAGCTAGATCATCCAAGCCAAAGTTTGGTCTAGCCAGGTCTTAAAAACCTCCAAGAATGGAGATTCCACTACCTCTCTGTGTAACCTGTTCCAGTGTTTTACTACCCACTAAGTGGAAAATTCTTCCAAATACCTAACCTAAATTTCCCTTGTTGCAACTTGAGACAGTTGCTTCTTGTTCTGTCATCTGCCACCACTGAGAACTATCTATATCCATCCACTTTGGAACTCCCCTTCAGGTAGTTGAAGCCCCCCCCCCCCCCAAACTTCTCTTCTGCATACTAAATAAGAACAGTTGCCTCAGCCTCTCCTCAAAAGTCATGTGTCCCAGCCCCAGAACCATTTTTGTTGCCCTCCACTGGACTCTCTCCAATTTTTTTCACATCTTTTCTCTAGTGGGGTCTCAGAACTAAACACAGTATTCCAGATGTGGTCTCAGCAGTGCTGAACC
>NW_005841860.1:4698645-4701822 GCF_000455745.1 Alligator sinensis | reverse complement strand
GGCTGAACCGAGAGAAATAATCACTACCCTTGACCTGCTGAAAACACACCTACCAATGCAGTCCAATATGGCACTAGCCTTCTTTGAACCAAGGGTGCAACCAGGTTTGCTGGGAAAAGATGGGATCCACCTGATGAAGAAAGGGAAGAGCATATTCCCAGACAGGTGCTTAATAATCTAGTGAGGAGGGGTTTCAACCAGGTTTTCCAGGGGATGAAGACCAAAGCCCTGAGGTAAGTGGGGAAGTGGGAGACCTGGAGGAAGAGTAAGCAGGATGGGGCAACAGGGGAGGTGCTCTCATACTTCCTGAGAAATCAGGGCAATTGATGAGTTACCTCAGGGGCCTGTACATGAATGAACAGAGCCTGGGAAACAAGCATGAAGAACTGGAAGTCCTTATACAATGATAGAATTATGAGCTGATTGGAATAACAGAGACTTGGTGGGATAGTTGACATGACTAGAGTACTGTCATGTATTAGGTACAAACTGTTCAGGAAGGGCAGGAAAGGGAGAAGAGGAGGAGGAGTTGCATTTTATATAAAAGAGCTGTATGATTGCTCAGGGCTCCAGTATGAAATTGGAGACATACCTGTTGAATGTCCCTGGGTTAAGGTTAGATGGGAGAGCAACAAGGGTGATTTTGTAGTGGGTGTCTGCTATAGACCACGATACCAGGAGGAAGTGGTAGATGAGCTTTTTTTTCAAACAGCTATGGGAAGTTTCCTGATCACAAGCCCTGGTTCTCAATGGGACTTCAATCACTGTGGGTGATTTTGTAGTGGGTGTCTGCTATAGACCACGATACCAGGAGGAAGTGGTAGATGAGCTTTTTTTTCAAACAGCTATGGGAAGTTTCCTGATCACAAGCCCTGGTTCTCAATGGGACTTCAATCACTGTGGCATCTGCTGGAAGGGCAATATAGCAGTGCACAGGAAATCCAGGAAGTTTTTGGAGATTGCTGGGGACAACTTTCTGGTGCAAGTGCTGGATCAGCAAACTAGAGGCCATGCCATGCTTTTCTTGACCTCCTGCTCACAAACAGGGAAGAATTGGTGGGGAATGTACTAGTAAATGGCAACTTGGGCAGCAGCAACCATGAGGTGATTGAGTTCAGGATCCTGAGGAAGGGAAGGATGGAGAACAGCAGAGTGAGGACCCTGGACTTCAGAAAAGAAGACTTTGACTCACTCAGAGAACTCATGGGCAGGATCCCATGGGAAGCCAGTCTGAGAGGGAGAAAAGTCCAAGAGTGCTGCCTGTACTTTAAAGAAGCCTTCCTGAGAGTGCAGGAACAAACCATCCTGATATGCAGAAAGACTGGCAAGTATAGCAGAAGACCAGCTTGGCTTAGCAGAGAACTCTTCAGTAAACTAAATCACTCAAAGGAAGCTTATTATAAGTGGAAGCTTGGACAAGAAACCCAGAAAAATATAAGAATATTACTCGGGCATGCAGGGATGAAGTCAGGAAGGCCAAAGCACAATTATAGTTGCAGCTAGCAGTGGATGTGAAGGGGAACAAGAAGGGTTTCTACAAGTATGTCAGTAGCAAGGGAAGGGGATGAAGTCAGGAAGGCCAAAGCACAATTATAGTTGCAGCTAGCAGTGGATGTGAAGGGGAACAAGAAGGGTTTCTACAAGTATGTCAGTAGCAAGGGAAGGATCAGGAAAAGTTTGGGTCCTTTACTGAATGGGAGAGGCAACCTAGTGACAGAGGATGAGGGAAAAGCTGAAGTACTTAATGTCTTCTTTTACCTCAATTTTCACAGGCAAGGTTAGCTCCCAGACTACTGCACCTAGAATCACAGTTTGGGGAAGAGGTAAGCAACCCTCAGTGGTAAAAGAACAGGTTAGGGACTACTTAGAAAAGCTGGATATGTACATGGGGCTGGATGGGATATACCCAAGGGTGCTGAGGGAGTTGGTTGATGAGATTGCAGAGCCAACAGCCATCCTCTTTGAAAACCCATGCCTATTAGAAGAGGTCTGTGTGACTGGAAAAAGGAAAACACTGTGTCCATATTTAAGAAAGGGAAAAAGGAGGATCTAGGGAACTACAGACCAGTTAGCCTCATCTTAGTCCCTGGAAAAATCATGGAGCAAATTGTCAAGTATCAAGCAAATCTTGGGAACCAGCAGCGGGAAGGAAAGGATCCAGGCACGTGTGTGTCCTGCACGCACGTGTGCCCCGTTACTACTCACTGACCGGAGGCAGAAGCAGCAGCAGCAGCAGAGGAATCAGCAGCGGGGCAACAACAGCTGACCCCCCGAAGATAAGTGGGTTGGAGGGACCCGGCACAGCTGAGCTGGATCCGGAGGGGAAGCCCCCTGGGTCCCTTATAGCTGAGCCAGTAGGGAGCTGCGCTCTCGAGCCGCGCAGTGCGAACAGAGTGCGCAAACAGGGTGGGCTAGGGAGGGGACTGTCCCCCCAGGCCAGGGAACACCCCCGGGGCTAACCCTTGGGGAGCAGGCTCCGGCGGCACCGGATCTCCCCAGCAGTGGAGCGTAGGGGGTGGAACTGCCGGCAGGCACTTCCGGGTAGACCGGGGCGCCTGATTGGCTGTTGGGGCAGGGGCGGGAAGTTCAAACCGCGGGCTTTAAAAGCCGTGGGGTGACGTAGTTCCCAGCACTCGGGAACCAGCAGCGGGAAGGAGAGGATCCAGGCACACGTGTGTCCTGCACGCACATGTACCCCCTTACTACTCACTGACCGGAGGTGGAAGCAGCAGCAGCAGCAGCGGGGGCAGCAACAGCTGACCCCCCGAAGGTAAGTGGGGTGGAGGGACCTGGCATAGCTGAGCTGGATCCGGAGGGGAAGCCCCCTGGGTCCCTTATAGCTGAGCTGGTAGGGAGCCGTGCTCCCGAGCTGCACAGCGTGAATAGAGCGCGCCGGCATTTGTGCAGGCGTTCACACCAGCGGGCAGGCAGGAAGAGCCAGGAGAGAGACTCCTGTAAGGGTAGGGCATAGACACCACACAGATCTACAACCAGCAGCTTATAGAATGGTGTCGATGAGGAGTGCAGCTAGGGCCTCTGCCCAGGGGGCCAAGCCTACCCGGGGCTGGTCTGAGGCCTCCACCAGGACCGAGCCCATGGGGGAGCTGATGTCCCCCTGCCTCCTGGCCTGCGGGGGATCCCCAGCAGGGCCAGGGGGGGCAGAGTTTGGGGGGCCCC